>NC_140989.1:227652344-227993915 GCF_052327205.1 Somniosus microcephalus | reverse complement strand
AAGACATCACAACACCTTTGTATCAATTCATGAAGTATGTTGATTTGTGTTAAGCTGTCAATTGTCAATCCAGCACTTGAATTTTTATTGAGTTAAGAGGCCCACTCCTAGATGCTTGAGTGGAGGAGGGGATGGGGTAGGAAGGAGAATCAAGAGTAAAGTTTGCTTGTGAGTTAATCTTCAGATTGGTCAGATGCAGTCTGCTGTACCTGATTCACTCAGAGACCTTACTATTGCTGAAATCTTTATACCTTGCTCAAATCAGGAAAATGGTTTCCATAGAGACCCTTCCCTATTCCTTGGCTACAAGGCCCATGGCTACTCGAAAATGCAAACAAATCAAGAAATTCTCATGAGTTTTGAAGTGGAAGGATCACTGCCCTGTTTTAACGTTTATTGTTGAAATCATCCCCTTAAACATGTTATATTCCAGTACAGAAGCAATTGGAATCTATCCCTTCCTTTAAGCTATGTGTTAATTGCTTGTAGAGGAAAGGAAGACGAGAGGATTCTCCCTTGCTACACATGCAGTCTTCCTAATGACAAGATCAGCATTATTGGAGCTCTGTGAGCAGACTCCATGCCCAAAGGTGGTGAACATGGCGTTGCCAAGAAACAGATGGTCGATTGAATTGCTAAACTTGGCAACATACGCAAAATTGTGCAACTCAGGATTTTCAGTTACATTGATCACGGCTGCCCCCCGACAAGAATTTGATGGAAGAAAAAGCATGAAGACATGGCCAAATTATCCCAGTTTGAGATCTGATGCAAATCTCTTCAATGAGAAGCATCAAGTCAAGAAGAGGCCTTGAACCCGAATGGCATTTGAAAAGGTGTCGTAAATGCAAATTCATTGAGCGCAAAAGTCATGGAATGACCATCTTAAAAAGACTATCTTCTGAAGAAGTAGTTTAGTGGTAATAATAGCAGCTTGGCTACCCATTAGGCTCTCTTAGATGGGAAGGATTTATCAGGAACATTAACATTTCCAAGGCTTTTTCCCCCCGCGTCAGAGACATTGCCTCAAGCTTGTCAAAGCCTGTGCCCGCACCTGTGCTGAGGGCAGGGAATTTGAATGTAGTCCAGAGTAAATTTACAGTGCAGAAAGATGATTATTGTCAAACTGAGCTATGCTTCTTTTCCCTTTTAAAACCCAATATATAATTCCCATTCTGGAACTAATATGCTGTGGACATCTTAATGCTTGAATACTTGATTCTCTTCAAAACATTGCTACATAGCATGAATGCTACTGTCACAGCAAATGTTCACCTACTTTGAAGGGAGGTGTGAAGCTCTCCAGTGTTCGTGACTGACGCAGAATCTGGATTTTTTTTTTCCCAAGTAACTGAAAACCTTAGTTTTCAGCTTCATATATCCTGTATTTTGCAACAAATGATTCAGGAATTGAGGGATTTTTTCAAAGGATGGTGGGGAATAAGTATGCACTCTTTTATTGGTTTTTCTTCAATAAACGTAGGGCCTTTTCACAGTTTTGACTACTGCAATTTGCAAATTGGGATAATGCTTCCTAAGGAGATAAAATATATCTGACTGTATTACACAATCTTGGAGGTCACAATAATGTGCACAAAACATTAAGCAACATACTCCATACTTAAAGATGTGTCTTTGATGTGAGTAAATCTTGGGTACATTGGTTTGTAGCTCGTTTTTTGTTTTGGATTGGGAGCCCAGCTTGGGTATTTTGGATGCATTAATTCAGCCGTTGCTTACAATCTCAAATGCATGGCCTTGAACTGAAATACGCTTTCAAGTGAGATTTATTTTATTGGATCAGTTTTTTTTAAATTAACAATGTTGTGATGGGCTTGGGTTTTTCGTTAATTTAGATGAACATAACTACAGAAGTGTCCCGATTAATTATACCTTTTATAGAACGCCTCAATGTGCAAAGCGATGGAGTTGAGGGTACAGTTGCTGCGTCACAAAATTGTGCTTGTTCAGTGATGCTTGCCTGCCTTGTTTCCTGCCTTAGGTCAGCCTATTGTGGTTCCTCAGCCCACAGTGGTACAGCTGCAGCCCCAAGGTCTTGTTAATTCCCATCCAGTTATAAACATTGCTGGTGGAACCAGCCGCATCGGCACAGTCCCAGTGAGAGTACTTCCACCTACCAACAGTAGCACGATGAATGGAAAACCTCCCGTTACAAAAACTGTCATCCCAACACCTGCACCTGCTGGCGGCAGCAACAAGAACTCAGATGTAAGTTTTTCTTTCTTTTGTGCTCTTGGGAGATATTTGTAAGGTTGTTTTCTTTGCTCAAGGATGTGCCTACCACCACTTTCTGTAGCTGTTGTCATTTCTTGGTGAGGCATGTATGGTTGAGTATGGGACTGCAGATTACATAGAATTTACAGCACAGAAACAGGCCATTCGGCCCAACTGGCCTATGCCGCTGTTTATGCTCCACACGAGCCTCCTCCCACCCTACTTCATCTAACCCTACCAGCATAACCTCCTATTCCTTTCTCACTCACTTATCTAGCTTCCCCTTAAAAGCGTCTGTGCTATTTGCCTCAACTACTTCTTGTGGCAGCAAGTTCCACATTCTCACCACTCTCTGGGTAAAGAATTCCCTGTTGGATTTATTATATATTTATGACCTCTTGTTCTGGTCTCCCCCACAAGTGGAAAGATCCTCACTGCTGGAAGATGGAAGTGAGCCGACTACTCCAGTGTGCAAGCCGTGGGCCTGTGAACCATCGCTGTAGTGTCAGGCAGTCAACTTAGATTGCCGTTTTATATTTTTTATGAACTGAGGTTTGTCCTGTTTGAATTTAGTGAGCCTGGAGATTTGCAAAGGACTGTTCTTGGCATTATTGCCTCGTTGCTGAATAAAACATGAAGATCTGTTATGATCTGCAGCTTGAGATAAAGGCAAATTCATGGAATGTTGATTTGCTCCCTGGACATGGCTGTGTGATACATTAGACTCCATGTGGCTGATGAAAGCACAAAACTTGGCCACTGCTGGTTGTTTGTTTATTGACTGAAATTCATGCATTTTTTTCCCAAGCTATGAACTCTGTGATTTCAGTCATTAATCTTCCCCACGCGATGGTAATTCACTTCATATTAGCCTGCTGCTTCGAGACGTCTGCTCAAATCCCCAGTGAGACATGGTGCTGCCGCCTGGAGGTTGTTGGAGTCTAGAGGTTACTGCCTCTCCCTGCTTACACTTGGCTAAAACATATGAGAGAGGGGTAAAAAGAGAAAAAAATGAGAATCAAAGGGATTTTGAGAGGAAAGTAAGGGCAAATAGGATGGAGGAGGTGGGGGGAAGGGGGAGTTAAGGAGGAGGGGCGAATGCTTGAGGCAATGTGAAGGAGGTGGGGAGAGACTGGTAGGAAAGAGGGGACAAATGGAAGAGAAGGAAATGAGGGGAACAGCAATGAAAGTGAAGGACATAAATGTCATTCTCCAAGGATAGCTTTTAATCATGAACTCTGCCTGACTCAAGTGATTTAATCAGCTGTGGCACATTCATCAGTTGTGATATGTGATGTTCCCATGGCAATGCAGTCGTGTTTTTAATGCATTTTTTTTGTGTTCTGGAAGTTTCAGTGTTCCGATTTTGAAAGTTTATTTTTTCATTTAGCAACCTGAAGTACTGAGTTATTTTAATTTAAATTGAAATAAAAAAATGATTATGCCATCTGAAATAAAATACTGTGTCAGCAGATGCATTTATACGAGATCTGTAGTGTTGATGTGAAGCGGCTTCTCTTTGCAGTTATTATGTCAATGCAACCTGAATCCAGAGTCACAGGCCCGCATGGCGGACTTCACTTTGGAGCTGGTTGGCGCGTTAATGCCCAATTTGCATGACGCAAGTTTAATGTCGGTCTGCAGTCAAAACCACTCTTCATACGGCTACGCTTGTAGTGTAAATGCATCCTGAAAGAGCGAGGCTCATATTTCCAATGTCGCCCTTCATAATCTGGGAGCCTGTCACAGGGTAGATATGGGCGAGGACTGGCTTTTGGCCATCTTGTTTTGTCCATCCAGAAAGAATCTCCAGCCTCCCCATCACCACATGCAGCATTTTCTGAAATGATTCCAAGTTTTTGCTTCCACTAATATACTTGGAAGTCTGTCTCACATATTGATTACTTTTTGTGTAAACAAGAACTTGTTCACATCAGTCCTAATTTTGTATTTCACTAGTTTGGACTTGTGCCCCCGCGTCCTCTTTGAAAATTGAGATTGAAGTCGTGTTTTGGAATTACCTTTTCTATCCATCTTAAGCACTTAAACAGAAGCTTGAAAACCAAAGTTTCTGCAACCTCCTCTTATAACTCAGTTCCCTGACACCAGAAATCACTCTCCGAGCCCTCCTCTGCACTATGTTCAGGCACTTCATTATGTCTCAGTATCAAAACTCAGACATCTGACCAGAGAACTGCACAGTTTAAAGATGACCTCTTCTGTCTTGTGTTTGGTTTGGCTATATAATTCAGCAGTCCGTTGGTTGGTTGAGTTCTGATGAATCACACTTGAAACAGCAACTGTTTCTTTTTCTGTTTTTATATTTGAATTTAAACTAGTTTGTTACATAGTACATTTTATTTCACTTTGTAGAATTGGCTTTCATTCATCACTTTGGAACAAATGAAAGCATGCCCTAATCAGTGTTGAAGTATGGCGAGTTTACTTCGAATTTAATTCCACATCTCTCTCCAGTCTGCGGTCTTGGTCGTCCTACTGTGAATAATTGGAATACAGGCTTTTGCTGTTAGATTTTTTTTGTGGTATAAGGGGCATCCTTTAACTATTAAAAGGTTAATTTACATCCATTGTACAGTTTTCATAAAGTCCCTGTTCCATGAGCAGGTTGTGATATCTGAACCAGGTTTTATGCTCGAGGAACAGCACCTCGTCTTTCAATTAGGCACTTTACAGACTTCTGGACTCAACATTGAGTTCAACAATTTCAAACTATAACCCCTGCCCCCATTTTTCATGCTGTATGATTTTTGCCATTCCCATTTGCAACATTTTATCTTTCCTGCCTCTTACAAAAGTACAGTATGTTCCATCAATTCTTCCCCCCCCCCCCCCCGTCTCTGCACCTGCTTAATATCTGTTACATCTCCAGCTTTTTCCAGTTCTGATGAAGAGTTGACTCTGTTTCTCTCTCCACGGATGCTGCCTGGCCTGCTGAGTTTTTCCAGCGTTTTCTGTTATTTTATAAACTGGACATCTGGATGTGAAGTGATGTTTAGCTGCTGTTAGACACAGCACCAGTCATGTTGCAGTGAAAGAAAACCCCATTTAACCTCATGAAGTTGTTTGGGAATGGAAATTGGGGCATTGTTGTCTTTCCCTGACATCTGTGACCTGATGTGGAGAATAACTGACTTTATTAAAAGTGATAAGTTGCCCAAATATTGCTGGATCTTTGATTGTGAAACTATTGTGCTATCCCAATCATCCAAGTATGCCCATTCCAGGTATGAAAAGGCAGTGCTGTCATTTAAAGTTAAAGTAAATACTCTTTTTATTTTATTCGTTCGTGGGATGTGGGCGTCGCTGGCAAGGCCAGCATTTATTGCCCATCCCTAATTGCCCTCGAGAAGATGGTGGTGAGCTGCCTTCTTGAACCGCTGTAGTCGGTGTTGTGAAGGTACTCCCACAGTGCTGCTAGGTAGGGACTTCCAGGATTTTGACCCAGCGACGATGAAGGATCGGCGAGATACTTCTAAGTCAGGATGGTGTGTGACTTGGAGGGGAACTTGCAGGTGGTGGTATTCCCATGCGCCTGCTGCCCTTGTCCTTCTAGGTGGAAGAGGTCGCGGGTTTGGGAGGTGCTGCTGAAGAAGCCTTGGCGAGTTGTTACAGTGCATCTTGTAGTTGGTACACACTGCAGCCACGGTACGCCGGTGGTGGAGGGAGAACATAAGAAATAGGAGCAGGAGTAGGCCATTTTGCCTCAACTCCATTCACCGGCCCTATCGCCATATCCCTTGATGCCCTTACCAGTCAGAAATCTATCGACTTCTGTTTTGAATATACCCAATGACTGAGCCTCCACAGCCCCATGGGGTAGAGAATTACAAAGATTCACCACCCTCTGTGTGAAGACATTTCTTCTCATCTCAGTCCTGAATGGCCTACCCTTTATCCTGAGGCTGTGGCCCCTGGTTCTAGACTCCCCAGCCAAGGGAAACATTCTCCCAGCATCCACCCTATGAAGCCCTGTAATAATTTTGTATGCTTCAATGAGATCCCCTCTCATTCTTCTGAATTCAAGAGAATACAGGCCTAGTTTACTCAATCTCTTCTCATACGACAGTCCTGCCATCCCAGGAATCAATCTCGTGAACCTTTGTTGCACTCCCTCTATGGTAAGACCACCAAAATTGTACACAGTACTCCAGGTGTGGTCTCACCAAGGCCCTATATACTCAAATCCTCTTGTAATGGAGGCCAGCATACCATTTGCCTTCCTAATGGCTTGCTGCATCTGCACATTCAACTTCAGTGACTCATGTACAAGGACACCCAGGTCCCTTTGAGCATCTGCATTCCCCAATCTTTCACCATTTAGGAAATACTCTGCCTTTCTGTTTTTTCTGCCAAAGTGGATAACTCCACATTTATCCACATTATATTCCATCTGCCATGTTCTCGCCCACTCAGTGAGCCTGTCGAGATCCCCTTGAAACCCCTTCACATCCTCTTCACAACTGACGCTGTCACCTAGCTTTGTATCATCAGCAAATTTGGAAATGTTACATTTAGTCCCCTCATCCAAATCATTGATATAGATTGTGGCTAGCTGGGGCCCAAGCACTGATTCTTGCGGTACCCCACTAGTCACAGCCTGCCATCCTGAATAAGACCCGTTTATCCCTACTCTTTGTTTTCTGTCTGTTAACCAATTCTCAATCCATGCTAGTATATTACCCCCATTTCCATGTGCCCTAATTTTGTTCGCCAACCTCTTGTGTGGGACCTTATCAAAGGCCTTCCGAAAATCCAAATACACCACATCTACAGGTTCTCCTTTGTCTACTCCACTAGTTACATCCTCGAAGAACTCCAATAGGTTTGTTAAACAGGATTTCCCTTTCATAAATTCATGTTGACTCTGCCCAATCTTACTATTAGTTTCTAAGTGCCCAGTTATTGCATCCTTTATAATAGATTCCAGCATTTTCCCAACTACTGATGTGAGGCTAACAGGTCTGTAGTTCCCCGTTTTCTCTCTCCCTCCTTTCTTAAATAGCGGGTTTACATTTGCTATCCTCCAATCTGCAGGAACCGTTCCAGAATCTATAGAATTTTGGAAGATGACAACCAATGCGTCCGCTATCCCAATGGCCACCTCTTTCAAAACCCTAGGATGTAGGTCATCCGGTCCTTGAGATTTATCGACTTTTAGTCCCATTAATTTTGCTAGTACTATTGTTTTACTAATAATAATTTCCTTAAGTTCCTGGTTCTCGCCACACCCTTGGTTTTCTCGTATTTCTGGGAGGTTTTTGTGTCTTCCTCCGTGAAGACAGAAGCAAAGTATTTATTTAATTTCTCCGCCATTTCCTCATTCCCCATTATAAATTCTCCCATCTCTGACTGTAAAGGACCGACATTTACCTTCGCCAGTCTTTTCTTTTTCACATACCTATAGAAGCTTTTACAATCTGTTTTTATATTTTTCACTAGTTTGTGCTCATATTCCATTTTCCCTTTATCAATTTCTTGCTCCCCCTTTGCTGATTTTTAAAAAGATCCCAATCCTCAGGCTGACTGCTTTTCTGGCAACTTTATAAGCTTCCTCCTTTGACTTAATACTAGCTTTAATTTCCTTTGTTAGCCATGGTTGGATCACTTTTCCTTAAGGGTTTTTATGCCCTAGAGGAATATATGTTTGTTGCAAATTATGCATTATTTCCTTGAATGTTAACCATTGTATGTCCACCTTCATAACTTTTAGTGTAGTCTCCCAATCTACCATGGCCAACTTGTCCCTCATATCCTTGTAGTTTCCTTTGTTTCGATTGAAGACCTTAGTTTCAGATTGGACTACATCACTCTCAAACTTAATGTAAAATTCAGTCATATTTTGGTCACTTGTCCCTAAAGGCCCCTTTACCACAAGATTATTGATTAACCCTTTTTCATTACACAGTACCAGATCCAGAATAGCCAGTTCCCTGGTTGGTTCCTCCACATACTGATCCAGGAAACCATCTCGCATGCATTCCAAGAATTCGTCCTCCACACCATTAGTGGTAATTTGATTTGCCCAGTCAATATGTAGAGTGAATGTTTTAAGGTGGTAGATGGGGTGCCAATCAAGCGGGCTGCTTTGTCCTGTATGGTGTCAAGCTTCTTGAGTCTTGTTGGAGCTGCACTCATCCAGACAAGTGGAGAGTATTCCATCACACTCCTTACTTGTGCCTTGTAGATGGTAGAAAGTCTTTGGGGAGTCGGGAGGTGAGATACTCGCCACAGAATACCTAGCCTCTGTGCTGCTGTTGTTGCCACAGTGTTTATGTGGCTGGTCCAGTTCAGTTTCTGGTCAGTGGTGACCCCCCAGGATGTTGATGGTGGGGGATTCGGTGATGGTAATGCCATTGAATGTCAAGGGGCGGTGTTTAGACTCTTGCTTGTTGGAGATAGTCATTGCCTGGCACCTGTGTGGCGCAAATGTTACCTGCCACTTAGCCCAAGCCTGAACGTCGTCTAGGTCTTGTTGCATGCGGGCATGGACTGCTTCATTATCTGAGGAGTTGCGAATGGCACAGAACACTCTGCAGTCATCAGCGAACATCCCCATTTCTGACCTTATGTTGGAGGGAAGGTCATTGATGAAGCAGCTGAAGATGGTTGGGCCTAGGACACTGCCCTGAGGAACTCCTGCAGCGATGTCCTGGGGTTGTGATGGTTGACCACCAACCACCACATCCATCTTCCTTTGTGTTCGGTACGACTCCAGCCAGTGGAGAGTTTTCCCCCCGATTCCCATTGATTTCCATTTTACTAGGGCTCCTTGATACCACACTCGGACAAATGCTGCCTTGATGTCAAGGGCAGTCACTCTCACCTCACCTCTGGAATTCAGCTCTTTTGTCCATGTTTGGACCAAGGCTGTAATGAGGCCGGGAGCCGAGTGGTCTTGGCAGAACCCAACCTGGGCATCAGTGAGCATGTCATTGATGAGTAAGTGCTGCTTGATAGCACTGTCGATGACCCCTTCCATCACTTTGCTGATGATTGAGAGTAGACTGATGGGGCGGTAATTGGCTGGATTGGATTTGTCCTGCTTTTTGTGGACAGGGCATACCTGGGCAGTTTTCCACATGTCAGATAGATGCCAGTGTTGTAGCTGCACTGGAACAGTTTGGCTAGAGGCGCGGCTAGTTCTGGAGCACAAGTCTTCAGCACGATAGCCGGGATGTTGTCCGGGCCCATAGCCTTTGCTGTATCCAGTGCGCTGAGCCATTTCTTGATATCACGTGGAGTGAATCATATTGGCTGAAGACTGGCTTCTGTGATGGTGGGGAACTCGGGAGTAGGCCGATATGGATCATCCACTCGGCACTCTGGCTGAAGATGGTTCAAACGCTTTAGCTTTGTCTTTTGCACTCATGTGCCGGGCTCCACCATCATTGAGGATGGGGATATTCATGGAGCCTCCTCCTCCCATTAGTTGTTTAATGGTCCACCACCATTCACGACTGGATGTGGCAGGACTTTGATCTAATCCGTTGATTGTGGGATCGCATAGCCCTGTCTATAGCATGCTGCTTCTGCTTTTTAGCATGCATGTAGTCCTGTATTGCAAATTCCCCAAGTTGGCACCTCATTTTTAGGTACGCCTGGTGCTGCTCCTGGCATGCTCTTCTACACTCCTTATTGAACCAGGGTTGGTCCCCTGGCTTGATGGTAATGGTAGAGTGAAGGATATGTCGTGCCATGAGTTTACAGATTGTGGTGGAATACAATCCTGATGCTGCTGATGGCTCACACCGCCTCATGGATACCCAGTTTTGAGCTGCTAGACCTGTTCTGAATCTATCCCATTTAGCACAGTGGTAGTGCCACACAACACGATGGTGGGTGTCCTTAGTGTGAAGACGGGACTTCGTCTCCGCAATGACTGTGCAGTGGTCACTGCTACCAATACTGTCATGGACAGATGCATCTGCGACAGGTAGATTGGTGAGGATGAGGTCAAGTAGGTTTTTCCCTCGTTGGTTCTCTCACCACCTGTCGCAGGCCCAGACTGGCAGCTATGTCCTTCAATACTCGGCCAGCTCGGTCAGTAGTGGTGCTACCGAGCCACTCTTGGTGATGGACATTGACGTCCCCCACCCAGAGTACATTCTGTGCACTTGCTACCCTCAGTGCTTCTTCCAAGTGGTGTTTAACATGGAGGAGTACTGATTCATCAGCTGAGGGAGGGCGGTAGGTGGTAATCAGCAGGAGGTTTCCTTGCTTGACCTGAAGCCATGAGACTTCGTGGGGTCCGGAGTCAATGTTGAGGACTCCCAGGGCCACTCCTTCCCGACTGTATACCACTGTGCCACCACCCCTGGTGGGCCTGTCCTGCCGGTGGGACAAACATACCCAGGGATGGTGATGGAGGAGTTTGGGACCTTGGCTGAAAGATATGATTCTGTGCGTATGACTGTGCTTGACTAGTCTGTGGGACAGCTCTCTCAATTTTGGACTTAACTGGGCTGGGTGTGCCGTTGCCATGTCCGTTGCCGGTGCCGAGGTCGATGCTGGGTGGTCCGTCTGGTTTTATTCTTATTATTGTGTTTCGTAGCGGTTTGTTGCAACCGAGTGGCTTGCTAGGCCATTTCAGAGGGCAGTTAAGAGTCAACCACATTGCTGTGTGTCTGGGGTCACATAGGCCAGACTAGGTAAGGACGACAGATTTCCTTCCCTAAAGGACATTAGTGAACCAGATGGGTTTTTACATCAATTTTCATGGTTACCATTACTGATACTAGCTTTTTATTCCAGATTTATTTAATTAACTGAATTTAAATTCCCCAGCTGCCGTGGTGGGATTTGAACTCGTGTCTCTGGATCATTAGTCCAGGCCTCTGGACTACTAGCCCAGTGACATTAACACTACGCTACCGTTCCCATTTGCAAACTTAGATGTGGAATTTATCCCACAAGCGAGAGACTGCCAATGAAGCAGTGTCTCTGAAGAGCACTGATGGGGATGTGGTATTGAGCAACTGAAAAGTAGTGCATATCCTGAACCATTTCTTTGCATCTGTGTTCATGGAAGCTTATGCTGACTCTCTCCTGGAAGTTTTGGTTGTTTTTGAGGAAAGGAGGGAGAAATTTTAAGGACAACTGTAATTACTGATAAGGAAGCGATTGAAACATTGAAGGCTGCTAACATGATTAATTTTAGGAGGGAGTTGGACAGAAATTAGGTGAGGATAGTTGATTGAGGGATAGAAGTAGTGATCGGTATATTCTGATTTTTGAACTCTGAGGCCGACCAAGTGGACCGAATGGTTTTCTTTGGTTCTGTAGATTCTCCGTTATTCCTGTTGTGAAATAGTTATCTTGCTTATATGGTTTCTTTCATTGCATTATTTAAACATGGAAACTTCTCTCATGCCTCCTGTGTGTTTTACGTGAAGTGGCTGTCACCTTTCTCTAAGATTTTAATCCCATTTGTAACCTGTATCCCATTTGCTTGGTTTAAGGTTAAAAAAAATATTTACAGAGGTGCAATCTCAGCAACTATTTATTACAACCCTTAAGGAGCTGGTCTGAATATTCATTCAGAACATAACATTTTAAAACGTGTGACCCTCAGTAATGGAGCATCGGCCCTTACTTGTTTTCCTTCCTGAACTGTAATTTTCAAGTTTGGAACAATATTTTCGAATACTACCACTGAACGTTAAGTATTGAAAACATGAAATTGAGTTTTTAAAAAAAAAACCTACTTGTAGGACATTGAAAATGATAACAGGTCATAAACATCCTCTCAGTTTCTAGGTTGGAACTTTGTAATCCAGTTATAATCATTGTTCATACTGCATTTGGTCAATCATCTCAGCCCCAGGACATCGCTGCAGGAGTTCCTCAGGGCAGTGTCCTAGGCCCAACAATCTTCAGCTGCTTCATCAATGACCTTCCCACCAACATAAGGTCAGAAATAAGGATGTTCGCTGATGACTGCACAGTGTTCAGCGCCATTCACAACTCTTCAGATAATGAAGCAGTCCATGCCCGCATGCAAGAAGACCTGGATGACGTTCAGGCTTGGGCTGATAAGTGGCATGTAACATTTGCACCACAGAAGTTCCAGGCAATGACTATCTCCAACAAGCGAGAGTCTAACCACCTCCCCTTGACATTCAACGGCATTACCATCACCGAATCCCCCACCATTAACCTCTTCGGGGTCACCATTGACCAGAACCTTAACTGGACCAGCCACAGAAATACTGTCGCAACAACAGCAGGTCAGAGGCTGGGTATTCTGCGGCGAGTGTCTCGCCTCCTGACTCCCCAAAGCCTTTCCACCATCTACAAGGCACAAGTCAGAAGTGTGATGGAATACTCTCCACTTGCCTGGATGAGTGCAGCTCCAACAACACTCAAGAAGCTCGACACCATCCAGGACAAAGCAGCCCGCTTGATTGGCACCCCTTCCACCACCTTAAACATTCACTCCCTCCACCACCGGCGTACCGTGGCTGCAGTGTGTACCATCTACAAGATGCACTGCAGCAACTCACCAAGGCTTCTTGGGTAGCACCTCCCAAACTCACGACCTCTTCCACCTAGAAGGACAAGGGCAGCAGGCGCATGGGAACACCACCACCTCCAAGTCACACACCATCCTGACTTACAAGTATATCACCGATCCTTCATCGTCACTGGGTCAAAATCCTGAAACTCCCTACCTAAAAGCACTGTGGGAGTACCTTCGTCACATGGACTGCAGCGGTTCAAGAAGGCGGCTCACCACCACTTTCTCAAGAGCAACTAGGGATGGGCAATAAATGCTGGCCTTGTTAGCGACGCCCACATCCCATAAGCGAATAAAAAAATTAAAAAAAATTGCTGTTGCCTGTGAAATAAAACGCCAGAACATCTGACTTCAACTCGATCATGAAAAGCATTGGAACCCGCTGTGCTGTTTGTTCATTGCTTTCTGTCGGGTGACCTGTTTTAGTGATGTTGATTAAAGGATAAATATTGGCCAGCACACTGGGGAGAACTCCCTGGCTCCTCTTCAAATACTGCCATGGTGTCTTTTACATCCACCGGAAAGGGCAGACGGGGCCTCGGTTTAACGTCTCATTTGAAAGACTGCACCCCTGACAGTGTAGTGCTCCCTCAGTACTGCAGTGGAGTGTCAGCCTAGATTATGTGCTCTAGTCTTTGGATTAGAGCTTGAACCCAAGATCCTCTGAGTGAGAGGCAACAGTGCTACCCACTTAAGCCAAGGCTGACACCTTTTGGTAAGTATGTTCATGGTTTGGTCATGCGCATCCCAATTTTATTTTATCATAAATTGCCCACCTTTTTGAGTCTATTTAGACCACTTCCTCACAGGCAACATTTGAACAGGCAGAGGTTAAAGTTCGTCTCAGCTCCATTTTCCTTTGGTGACCTTAAAAGGTCAGATTAAAGGCAGCTCCACTTTGGCTTCCTTCAAGGCAGTTCCTTTGTACCTCTTACATCTTTCGAGACCACGTGGAAGCTAACTGGTGAGATTGAGGGACGTTTGCCTCTGAAACAGCAATCGGGAAGGAGCTGTTGACTGGTCTCCTGATGCTTTAGATTGTCAGCTTGTAAATTAGCAAAGGGTTATCATTACCTAAACAATCCCCGTGATAGTCTTGATAAAGGGTTTTGACCCGAAACATTGACTCTAATTTCTCTCCACGGATGTTGCCTGGCCTGCTGAGTTTTTCCAGCATTTTCTGTTGTTATTCCGTGATAGTCATTATGTGTTTCATTATGTAATGCTCCTGCTGTTAGAAACAGCATATTGTCCTACTGACTGCAAGCAGTGCCACGGCCAATCTTCTTGGTGTAAACTAATGACATGAGGTAATAATTTGCAGTCTCCATGGAGGAGAATAGGCTAAGATTTCAGTGAAGGCATGCAGGAAATGGTCTTAAACTGTAGAGTGCACGGACTCATGAATGTGCAGTCAGATACACTCCTTCAGTGAATTTCGTACATGTGGTAGCAGAGAATCCTTGACACTCAACTAGTTAATAGTTTGGACGTTTAGCTGTGGTATTTGCTCATGACTTGGGTGTGCCGTTATACTGAGGTTTTCCCCAATTTGTGGCCATTGCTCTCCTGTCCAGTTCATTGTGTCGACAGTCACTCTTGAATTCAAAGCAGAGTTTAAAAACAAACGGCATGTAGCAATTAGGAAAATAATGCGGTGCAGGCTACATACACATGGGAACCAAGTGCAAGAGGCAGAGTGCATTGTTAGGCCTGTATAATGACATGTCAGGCCAGCAACTAGAAACACCATCAAGAAAATAGATTTTAAGTGGCACGAAGTATAATTTTTATTGGCAGCTTCAGAGAGGTGAGATTGGACAATAATTGGAAGTTGAACAGATACAAAACTTAAACAAGAGTTCACTTGTTCAACACTGTCATGTCTTTGTGTGTTCTTCGAGTGATAGGTCTAGATATTCAAAGAAAATTGCTTTCAAATAATTCGATAATATATACATGTACGGACTCGATGGCCTCAGCTTTGAGTTAGGCACTATAAGTTTTGAGATTGTTTCTGCTCAGCTTTATTGAGGCATTTTTCCTCTGAATGAACACGCACAAAGTTGCCCTTGTGCTTTTCCATCAAGCAAATGTTGGAAGATGTGTCATGGTAAACCAGTTACTCGGCCTATCAACTCAGCGCTTTGGTAGTATTCTAGTGCATACATTGTTCTGGTTCAGTTTCTCAGAACTGAAGAGAGAGGGCGAGAGAGATAAGCAGCAGTGTCCAATTTGTTTCACAGACCATCTGTGTCACATTTGAAGCAAAGCTTTAATAAAATAATTTGCCAACATGGCACTATTCGAAACTGTGCTCTGACAGTAGGGATTTTAAAACTAAGACATTTTTGTAACTTTCCCAACTGGGGAGTTCCCAGTATGGACTCTGATTTTTACTTATTACGTTGGGGGTGAGCAGTAGCGATGTCAGCCAGAGTTTCTCTTCAGGAGATTAAAGGGATGGGCTCAAGTCCATGGTAGGTTAGAAGCAGTCTTGCTGAGCCCAAAAGGCTTTTTTTTTCTCCCCACAGCTCTCTAAGTGGTGACTGCAGCCTCTATGTGTTGGTGCTGTCAGAGCTGAGTTTGCAGTGCAACATTTCATTTCCCACACCAGCCATCTTTTCACTGATGCATTTTGATGACTGGTCTCATGTGTATAGATCCTGAGGGGGGTGGGGAGGGGCAGAGAGGGGGTGATTTGTTCTCTCACTCCAAAATTGTTTGCAGTGCATTGTGTTATCTTTCAGTTTGTGTTCCAGAGAGGAGAGGAAATTCAGACATTACCCAGAGCTGAGCTCAGCTCATGCGTACATGCCTGCAAGATCCAATGATGGCGTTTAGCCATGAAGTAAGTGAGTAGTACTTTCCCCACAAGGGGAGGTGGGAAAGCATGCTGACATGCAAGGACCACGCTTGACGATTAAGGACAAAAATAAACCCTCCTTTGGTGTCTCTTCTTATTTCTCTCTCCTTATGTGAGATTAAACATAGGGGCATATGGGATAGTTGGCTTTGGGCCTGGAAAAAAGTAGTGAGCACTGAGCTGCAGAAGTTGGACGTGGCAGACATTTACACGGGGCCCAGGTCAAAGAGCTGATTGTAAATCATGCTGGGCCCAAAAGCTGGTGCTTTCAGGCTTAGCACATTTTGTGGCTTTTGGGAGGACTTAAATTTCAAAACTGCTTTTGGCCATGGCCTGACTTGATGACAGCCATTCCTGACAAGCTGGTACTTATGAGCGAGGGAATAGCAGAAGCGTCCACATGGGGTCAGAGGTGGGCTTGCGCCGGATGCGTGACGAGCAGGCGGGCCCACAGAGAACATCCCCACTTCTGACCTGATGGTGGAGGGAAGGTCATTCATGAAGCAGATGAAGATGGTTGGGCCTAAGACACTGCCCTGAGGAACTCCTGCAGCGATATCCTGGGGCTGTGATGATTGACCTCCAACCACCACAACCATAGAAACATAGAAACATAGAACATAGAAGATAGGAGCAGGAGTAGGCCATTCGGCCCCTCGAGCCTGCTCCGCCATTCACAGAAATCACAGAAACCTCACAGTACAGATAAAGGCCATTTCGGCCCATCGAGCCTGCACCGACACATATCCCACCCGATCCCTGTAACCCCTACATCAACACATATCCCACCCTATCCCTGTAACCCCACGTATTTAATCCCCCCTAACACTAAGGGTCAATTTTTATCATAGCCAATCAACCTAACCCGCACATCAATGCGATCATGGCTGATCATCCAAATTCAGTACCCGGTCCCTGCTTTCTCCCCATACCCCTTGATCCCTTTAGCCTTGAGAAATATATCCAACTCCTTCTTGAATATATTTAATGAATTGGCCTCTACTGCCTTCTGTGGTATAGAATTCCACAGGTTCACCACTCTCTGGGTGAAGAAATTCCTCCTCATTTCTGTCCTAAATGGCCTACCCCTTATCCTTAGACTGTGACCCCTGGTTCTGGACTCCCCGACCATCGGGAACATCCTTCCAGCATCTAGTCTGTCTAGTCCTGTTAGAATTTTATAAATTTCGATGAGATCCCCTCTCATTCTTCTAAACTCCAGCGAGTACAAGCCCAATCGATCCAGTCTCTCCTCATACGTCATTCCTGCCATCCCAGGTATCAGCCTGGTGAATCTTCGCTGAACTCCTTCCATGGCAAGAACATCCTTCCTCCGATAACGCGACCAAAACTGCACACAATACTCAAGATGTGGTCTCACCAAGGCCCTGTACACCTGTAGTAAGACATCCTTGTTTCTGTACTCAAACCCTCTCGCTACGAAGGTCAACATACCATTTGCCTTCTTAACCGCCTGCTGCACCTGCATGCTTACCTTCAGCGATTGGTGCACAAGGACACCCAGGTCTCGTTGCACTTCCCCTTCCCCCAATCTATTGCCATTCAGATAATAATCTGCCTTCCTGTTTTTGCTACCAAAGTGGATAACCTCACATTTATCCACGTTATATTGCATCTGCCATGCTTCTGCCCAATCACCCAACCTGTCCAAATCATCCTGGAGTTTCTCGGCATCCTCCTCACAGCACACACGCCCACCCAGCTTTGTGTCGTCTGCAAATTTGGAAACCATCTTCCTTTGTGCTAGGTAGGACTCCATCCAGTGGAGAGTTTTCCCCGATTCCCATTAACTGTAATTTTACTAGGGCTCCTTGTTGCCGCAGTCGGCCAAATGTTGTCTTGATGTCAAGGGCAGTCACTCTCACCTCACCTCTGGAATTCAGCTCTTTTGTCCATGTTTGGACCAAGGCTGTAATGAGGTCTGGAGCCGAGTGGTCATGGTGGAACCCAAACTGAACATCGGTGAGCAGGTTATTGGTGAGTAAATGCCGCTTGATAGCACTGTTGACGACACCTTCCATCACTTTGCTGATGATTGTGAGTAGACTGATGGGGCGGTAATTGGACGATTGGATTTGTCCTTTTTGTGGATCGAACATACCTGGGCAGTTTTCCACATTGTTGGATAGATGCCAGTGTTGTAGCTGTTCTGGAACAGCTTGGCTAGTGGCACGGCTAGTTCTGGAGCACAAGTCTTCAGCATATCAGCCAGGATGTTGTTGGGGCCCATAGTCTTTGCTGTATCCAGTGCGTTCAGCCGTTTCTTGATATCACGTGGAGTGAATCGAATTGGCTGAAGACTGGCTTCTGTGATGGTGGGGACCTCGGGAGGAGGCCGATGTACATCATGCACTCTGCACTTCTGACTGAAGATGGTTGCAAAAGCTTCAGCCTTGTCTTTTGCACTCGCGTGCTGGGCTCTGCCATCATTGAGGATGGGGATATTCATAGAGCCTCCTTCTCCTGTTAGTTGTTTAATGGTCGACCACCATTCGCGATTGGATGTGGCAGGACTGCAGAGGTTTGATCTGATCTGTTGATTGTGGGTTCACTTAATTCTGTCTATAGCATGCTGCATCTGCTTTTTAGCATGCATGTAGTCCTGTGATGCAGCTTCACCAGGTTGGCACCTCATCTTTAGGTATGCCTGGTGCTGTTCCTGGCATGCTCTTCTGCACTCCTTATTGAACCAGGGTCGGTCCCCTGGCTTGATGGTAATGGTAGAGTGAGGGATATGCCGGGCCATGAGGTTACAGATTATGGTGGCATACAATCTGCTGCTACTGCTGGCCCACAGTGCCTCATGGATGCCCAGTTTTAAGCTGCAGGTCTATCTCATTTAACACCGTGGTATTACCATACAGCACGATGGAGTGGATCGTCATTGTGAAGATGAGACTTCGTCTCCACAATGACTGTGCAGTGATCACTGCTACCAATGCTCTTGTGGACATATGCATCTACGACAGGTAGATTGGTGAGGACAAAGTGAAATCGGTTTTTCCTTCGTGTAGGTCCACCTACCGCAGGCCCAGTCTGGCCACTATGTCCTTCAGGACTCGGCCAGCTCAGTCAGTTGTGGTGCTACTGAGCCACTGTTGGTGATGGACATTGAAGTCCCCCACCCAGATTATATTCTGTGTCCTTGCTACTGTCAGTGCTTCTTCCAAGTGGTGTTCAGCATGGAGGAGTACTGATTCATCAGTTGAGGGAGGGTGGTAGGTGGTAATCAGCAGGAGGTTTCCTTGCCCATGCTTGACCTGAAGCCATGAGATTTGGGGTCCGGAGTCAATGTTGAGGACTCCCAGGGCCACTCCCTCCTGACTGTATACCACTGTGCCGCCACCCCTGGTGGGCCTGTCCTGCCGGTGGGACATAACCAGGGATGGTGATGGAGGAATCTGGGATATTGGCTGAAAGTTATGATTCTGTGTGTATGACTGTGTCCAAGCTGTTGCTTGACTAGTCTGTGGGACAGCTCTCTCAGTTTTGGCACAGGTCCCAGATGTTAATGAACAGGGTCGACTGGGCTGGGTGAGCTGTTGTCGTGTCCGAAGCCGATGCCGGGTGGTCTGTCCGGTTTTATTCTTATTATTGTTTTTCAATTAGCGATTGTGTGCAACTGAGTGGCTTGTCCATTTCAGAGGGCAGTGAACCGCATTGCTGTGGGTCTGCAGCCACATATAGGCCAGACCAGTAATGACTGCAGATTTCCTTCCCTAAAGGACATTAGTGAACCAGATAGGTTTTTACGACAATCTGATAGTATCATGGTCACCATTACTGATGCTACCTTTTTATTCCAGATTTATTTAAGTAACTGAATTTAAATTCCCCAGCTGCCGTGGTGGGATTTGAACTTGCGTCTCTGGATCATGAGTCCAGGCCTCTGCATTACTGTTCCCAGACCAAGAGACCAAGAAAAACAGGAACTTAAGGAGGGACCAGGAAAACTGGGACTGACAGAGCTACATCAGGGAAGAGACCACAGACCTGATGATAGATAGACGGGAAGGAGAGAGAACCACACACAGGAAATTGTAGATGGTCATAAATGTTTAGTATATCTTATTTACTCTGGAAGAACTCTGATATTTAGTTATCGATTACTGTTTGGAAACCTTGCATTTACACAAGTCACAAGAAGAGTATGGACTCCAAACCTGCCAAAGTAAAAAGATATTCCTTTCATCAGACAAGGCTGAGCAATCTGTAAGGTCCCATGTCACAATTTAAAAAAAAAAAAAAAAAAAAAAATTATTGCCTGTAGCACCCCAAGTCTTGATGAGAGAATGAGATCAGAGGGTGCGTGTGCATCAATTTTAGGCAAGTTATGAAAGCAAGTGAGAGAGCCGCTAAAGCAGGGGACGGAGGTTGTTCCTTATCTGTTCCAAGCCGATGCATTCAATGTCAACCGATAATTTGATGTGCAGTTTCACACTTGCTGTCCGACCAGGCTGCCATTTATGATTATGAATGGGTCAAGTGAACTGCTGCTATGTGCTCCTGTCCCCATTCTCCAGTCGTAAACAGTGCTCCAATGGGCATCATATACTTGTTTTAGAGATAAGGCCGAGGAAGATGGGATCAGCTGGGATCAGTTCCCTTTCTTAATTCCTTAACAATAATTAAGGGTGATTAAAACAACACGAAAGAGAATTGATCTTAAACTAACAAATTAGCTCCTGTTGGGTAAATGCTAAAACTCCCCTGTTTTAATTGCTGATCATTTTCACTGACCCTGTGATACCAGACAGTGTGCAGATTTGTTGCAACTAAATACTTCAGTGACTCTATAATAGATAAAGCCCTTCTCTGGCAAAAACAAATCTGTGAATGTAGTTGTTTGTTCGTGCTTTAAGTACATCAAGGAGTGGCACACATGGGCATCAGGAATGGCGATGGTGTGTTGTTTTAATGGATCTCGCTTTTTAAAAAGTAGCTGGGAAGCTGCAGCATTGGGAGACTTTGTTTTGTGTGCCTAGTTTTCTGGGCCTGGTCTGTTGAAGTGGTTCATCGGGTGCTGTAAATACTGCCTGCCTGTGCACAGTATCTGCATGGTTCACTGGTAAGGCTGCCCACACCATCCCTGCTGCATTGCAGGTTCACTGTTGGGCGTTCTGTTTCTGGCAGCTGATGTTTTGTATTCTCAGGCTATGTTGGCGAGGCAGTGCGTCATTGAAGCCTGAAGTGCAGACAGGTGGCAGTGACTGTTGACTTTTCAGACCTGGGCCAATAAAGGAAATCCTAGGGGAGCAGGATTTTGCCCTTTTCAAAAATAGAAACATAGAAGATAGGAACAGGAGTAGGCCATTCGGCCCCTCGAGCCTGCTCCGCCATTCAATGAGATCATGGCTGATCGTCCAAATTCAGTACCCTGTTCCTGCCTTCTCTCCATATCCCTTGATCCCTTTAGCCTTAAGAAATATATCCAACTCCTTCTTGAATATATTTAATGAATTGGCCTCTACTGCCTTCTTTGGTAGAGAATTTCACAGGTTCACCACTCTCTGGGTGTAGAAATTCCTCCTCATCTCTGTCCTAAATGGCTTACCCCTTATCTTTAGACTGTGATCCCTGGTTCTGGACTCCCCGACCATCGGGAACATCCTTCCAGCATCTAGTCTGTCTAGTCCTGTTAGAATTTTATAAGTTTCAATGAGATCCCCTCTCATTCTTCTAAACTCCAGCGAGTACAAGCCCAATCGATCCAGTCCCTCCTCATGCGTCATTCCTGCCATCCCAGGTATCAGCCTGGTGAATCTTCGCTGCACTGCTTCCATGGCAAGAACATCCTTCCTCAGATAAGGCGACCAAAACTGCACACAATACTCCAGATGTGGTCTCACCAAGGCCCTGTACAACTGCAGCAAGACATCCTTGTTCCTGTACTCAAACCCTCTCGCCACAAAGGCCAACATGCCATTTGCCTTCTTAACTGCCTGCTGCACCTGCATGCTTACTTTCAGCGACTGGTGCACAAGGACGCCCAGGTCTCGTTGCACTTCCCCTTCTCCCAATCTATAGCACAATGGGCATTTTAAATTAAGGCAAGTTTGCAACAAAAAATAATTGCAGAATTATGATGAGACCTTTTGAGGAGCAGTCTTCCGCTACCTGTCTCCCCTGAGTGGCCATTACACCCATAGCCTGGATAAGGAGATTACAGACTTTGATATTTTACACAGGTCAGCCCAAGTAGTTTCCATTCAGTAGCTACTCCTGTTGGCAACATAGTAAAGGAAAGGCGAGCCATGGATGTGCTTGATCCACAAATCTTCTATTTCACCACTAAATGTGCTAACTGTATTGTAGAGACTAAAACCCAAGAATCCTAACCAGACACACCTTCCTGGTAGCCTAAACCTCTCCCTTCAGATGTTCATTCATGGATACTTATGTCTCTGCTTTTGCAGTGAGAATTGGGAATGTTGCTGGAAGTGAGGCTGCATTAGTCTTCGGGGCCCTGAAGCTGGTCCATTCTCATCACCGGGTGTGAGAGCTCCTTTTACAGTAGTGAGGATATAGAATGCAAAATATGGTAACAACTCGCTTCGCATAGCCAAGGACCCTGTCAATCTAAAATGGAGGATCCTGTCAGCATAAAATGGTGGTGAAATGTCGACATCGCTGAGTCACTTGCATATTGTAAGAAATGATCATGTTAACTCAAGAAACTGTGAAGGCAGCAGGAAGTAAAATAAAAGAAGCTAAACTGATCTGTGGCTGCTAATATGGCTGGCAGCCACGATGTCACACCTTGCTGGTGGAAACAGTGTAGGGCGGAGTGCAGAGGTTATACAGACAATAGGCGATCAGAAAACACATTACCATGATTGCAAACGTATTACCATAATGATTAGGTGATCATGAAACCATTACCAAGATATTTACTTAACTATAAACCATTCAGTGAAATGTGACTTCTTTGTTTCATACTGCCAGGCCAGGAAATCAAATTAAATGTATA
Organism: Somniosus microcephalus; assembly: GCF_052327205.1. NCBI lineage: Eukaryota > Metazoa > Chordata > Chondrichthyes > Squaliformes > Somniosidae > Somniosus > Somniosus microcephalus. The sequence continues at coordinate 227,971,286 of NC_140989.1, read as the reverse complement.
CGTGTACAGCTCGGGATTGGTGCAGACTGTACGATGTGTTAATGTCTTCTCAAATGCAAGTATAATAATGTGGCACACTGTATGAAAGATTGCTTGCTCTGGTTTAACCTGTCGGACTCTTCTGGAGTCAGGACTGTGCTGTATCAGAGTAAGTCTCCCGGGATGACGGAATAAAAACTGTTGAACTCAACCAGTATTCGACTCAGTGTTTGTACTGAACCAGATTGAGGACCAAAAGAATCCGTTTCAACAGTAGCAGGAATGAACAGCTGACTCTGGGAGACCTGAGTGCCACTTGCAAGAAAAGGGTACATTTGAAAGGCCAAATCTGGGGAAGCGTGTCTCAGAGTTGGGTGCTTAATATAGGGGCTTGGGGAATTGGAGGTTTCCGAAGCATAGCGACAAGAGAGACAAACTCTGCTGTGAGCATCTTGTCCCATACAAAGTCTGTACATTTTCAATTAATAGAAAGAAACTCCTTTCTAATATTTTTAGATAGTTATATTATTCCAAAAGAAAAGTCAGCATCATGGTGCACAAACTGGAAACTACAGGCAGTCTATTATAAGCAGATCCCTTTCCCTGCTGGTACTCGAAGGGTTAAGTTGCAGCATTCAAGCGTTGCCTCATATAAGTGCACTGTATCCCCTAGAAGGCACTGCAATAGGAGGCATTATTTGAAATCTGAGATTTAACTCAAATGTTGCACAATGATGGATACACTTTTGGTAAAAAATCTGGGCAAATGTTCAAAAAAACTTCTCTGGATTTCTGCATTGAATGGTGTGTGTGCTTTATCTTCAATGTCCCTTGTGAAAAATAAACAACATAGATAAAGCTGCTTATCTCTCTCATGGTAGGAAATGGTCTGGAGCAGTTTCTGTGTCGGCTAATTTGAGAGAACTGAATGAAAGCCCTCGGCACTGCAGTGGTCCATACCAGCTCACCCATGCACTTTAATCCATTTGTCAGGTGGTGCATTTTAGTAGGAGAAATAAGGAGGACACATACTCCTTGTAAAATAAGAGTCTAAATGGGGTAGAGGAGCAAAGAGATCTATGGGTGCAGATTCACAAATCATTAAAAGTAGCAATGCAGGTTAACAAGGCCATTAAAAAATGCAAAAAAAATTGGGCTTCATTTCTAGAGGAATAAAATTGAAATGCTGGGAATTTATGTTAAACTTGTATCGGTCCTTGGCTAGTTCACACTTGGGAGTACTATGAATAGTTCTGGTCGCCATATTTCAATAAAGATTCAAGATCCACTGGAGAAGGTGCAAACAAGATTTACAAGGCTGAGACCAGGACTGAGAGGTTCTACCCATCAGGAAAGACTGAACAGGCTGATGCTCTTTTCTCTAGAAAACAGAAGGCTCAGGGATGACCTGATAGAGGTCTTGAAAATTATGAAGGGGTTTGACAGGGTAGATGTAGCGCAAATGTTTCCGCTTGTGGCAAACTCCAAAACTTGGCATCATAAATATAGGATAGTCACTACTAAATGCAGTAAGGAATTCAGGAGAAACTTCTTCACCTAGATAAACAGGGAGGAATAGGAGGATCTGATTATAGGGTGAGATAAAGTAAGGTGGGAGGATGCTCGTGTGGACCAGTTGGGTCGAATGGCCTGTTTCTGTGCTGTAAATTCCATGTCATTCTACGCACTTTCTCTTGCACTGCTGTTCTGTGTCGCAGTGTTCAGGCTTGCTGCCCTTCTGCTACTGCGTCAACAAATAATCAAAAAGGAAACAAAGCACAACGACGACTCTGAAAATTCACTATCATTCCCTCCATAAAGGTGAGGCTCAACCATTACAAACAATTTCAACATTACCTATCAGTCTGTACCACAGTCGTACTGTTCTCTTCCACATGAAATATTCCACTCTGCCTGAGCTAAACAGATAAAGCTTAGAAAACAGCTGAGTTTCAATTTAGGGCATTAGCCCAATTGAGAACACAGTGAAAAGTATGGAACACGCTGAGCTTTTGGGTATGTAGGGCTTTTGAAAATAATCAGTGTATTTCTTTTTATTCTGCCAAGTTTTCTGTCTTCACTAGATTCCCCAATAACTCACTTATGTCAGAAGGTGGGTTGAGCGGTGTTCTTTTTGGCAACCGCCAATGCTGCTTTTTGGCCATTGCTAGGAATTCTGTGAAAGTGGTTTGGCAGACGCTCACCATCCAGTTTTTGCCATCTCCCAGTATACAATGCTTTCTCTGCTTCTGCAACAATGGTTTTATCAGAATCTCAGCAGACTTGGGAAGACGAGGGATCCCACTGTGTCTCATCAGTTTGCTATTTTGTTGGTGCTGCTGTGTCACTCTGTACTGTAATCGATGGAATGTTAGACATTCAGCTGGTTGATGTGCTTAGTTGTGTTGGTGTCACGCTCATTTTTCTCTGGCCAGATGTAGTAAATATCGCAAGGTGCTTCATGTTGGAGAAAGAGTGAGAGGCAATTGAAAGCATCGTCAAATAGACAGACTTTAAGTGAGTTTGAGGAGCGATGTGGCCAGACAGAGGGATTTAGGGAGGGAGTTTCTGGAAATAGGGTCAAAGGCCTGAAGGATTTGGGGAGACTGGAATAGACTGGAGATAAGGACAAGGATTTGTGTTTTGGTGAATAGAGAGCCAATGCAAGGTTGGCGAGGACGGCTGTGCAAGATTTAGTGTGGGACGAGGTGCTCACACCAGAGTTTGTCTCTCTGTCGGTGTCTCTCTGCCTATGTCTCTGTGTCTATCTGTCTGTCTGTTTCTGTGGCTCTATCTATGTCTCTTTGTCTGTCTGTCTGAATGTCTGTCTCTTATTTTCTGTTTCTCTTTTTCTTTCTCTCCAAAGGCAATGTCCTTTTTGCCTTGAAATACTCACTGAATAGACATGGTTGACAAATTTAGACATACTGATGTTATACTTAAACACATGGGGCCAGTAATTCCGTTCCCAACGCGTGAGGACTCTGCGCGCACGCGTTGAACTTCCTTCGTTTTGGCAGGTCTGCGCGTGTGCAAGGGCCTGGACTTTTTGGAAATGAAAAAAGGAGGCGTAAGTAGTGGATTCTTGAAGGTAAGTGGTCTATTATTTAAAATTATTACATTTTTTCCACAGCTTCATTGTTTTTAAGGACTGTACAGTAAGGTAAGTTTAGTTTTAGACCCGAATTCATAAAAAAAAAAAAATTTCAAAAATTTTATTAATTGTTTTAAATAGTTTTTTAAAGTTATTTATAGTTTATTTAATTATTGGGATGTTTTTAAAAATTTTAATTAAAGTTAAACTAGTCTTTTGGGCGCCCATACTTTTCATGAGTTTGACAGTCTTTACTATCAAACTCATGAATGAGTTTCCCCTCCCCTGATTGGCTGCAGAGTGCTCACCTGATCCCAGCCGGCACATCGCACTAACTACGCCGCTGGATCAGGTAAGCACATCGCGCCGACATTTGAACCGGGCCAGTGACAGGAAATGCAAGCAGGCCCGGGCTTCAGATGTCAGCGCACAGGGTGAGTGCAGATCGGGGGCTTGCATGCGCGGCAAGCTCCCGATCCTAATTTCAGGGCCAATATTGTTCCTCTAATAGTCCTATTGCCAGGAGGGTGGTTTGTTTTTGCACCTCCCACAAGAAGTTTTTCTAGCTCAATTAGTACATTTATATTTCTGAAAACTGAAGACAAAAGCCACATTTTGGAAACCAGATTAAGTGGAGCTGGGTGGGCAATTCAGACTTTTGCCCTCCTCTGCTTTTCTGTTAATACAGAGTTAACTATTAATTAATATTGTCACACAAAACTACTGCTTCTAGCCCTCTGTGTACAGTGACAATATCATGGAATTTGCAACGTCACATATTTGACGAGCAATAATGTGAAAATAATCTGCACTTCACTACAAAAGCAAAATACTGCGGATGCTGGAAATCTGAAATAAAAACACACAGTGCTGGAAATACTCAGCCGATCAGGCAGCATCTGTGGAGAAAGAAATAGAGTTAACGTTTCAGGTCGATGACCCTTCGTCAGAACTGGAAAAAGTTAGATGCAACAGATTTTAAACAAGTGCAGGGGCAGGGAAAAGGGGGAGGGGAGGAAAGAATGAAAGGGACGGCCTGTGATGGGGTGTAAGGCAGTCGTGATTAAATGACAAAAGGTATGGTAGTACAAAGCCAAACACCTTTTTATAATTGTGCAAGGCAGTTTGTGTCCCTGTTGTAAACAATTCAGTCTTGCACTTGTTTAAGGTTTTACATAATTTACAGTCATTGTGTTGAGGTTCCACTGTACAAACTTAATATAGTCGCTTCTGGCTGAAAGTAACCAGGTTGTAGACCTGAGGGACATTTGAAAGTGAGACACAAATCCAGGACTGTTGTTTGCTGGTCTGTAGCCAGGTGGATGGCGTCCTCCTGCATGTTCGCAAAATGAGGATGGAATGAAGATGAGATTGTTTAACTTTCCCTAAGTTGTGCCAGTGGCACTGATCCCAGACCGACCGGTTTGCAGGGAGCATGATCGGATCTTTCAGCAGTGAAGCTGCATTCTCTGTACATCATAGCTGATTGATATTGACAAGTTTGAAACTCAGTAACACACAATAAAATTGTACACCCTTTGTGATGTTGGATGCACTTTTAAAATCTAGCAAAAAATATATTTGTAAATGCAAGTAGGTTTGGAGCTTGTATTCACGTCTCAGTCGTGATTTGGGAAGAAAAGTTTCCTTTGTTGGTGAAAGCCAGTTGGATTGAATTTCTTTGCATGTTGTACTCAGAGTGGTTAGAATGTGGAACTTGCTACCACATGGGGTAGTTGAGGCAAATAGCATAGATGCATTTAAGGGGAAGCTAGAAAAGCACATGAGGGAGAAAGGAATAGAAGAATATGCTGATGGGGTTAAATGAAGTAGGGTGGGAGGAGGCTCATGCGGAGCGTAAACACCGACATAGACCAGTTGGGTCGAGTTACCTTTTTCTGTGCTGTAAATACTAGGTAATATTATGTAATGTAATAAGAAAGGAAATCAAACATTTACAGTACATGAACTGTATGATTATATAACATGGTGAAAATCCTTGCCCAAACTATCAAAGTATGGCAAGGGCAATAAGGCATTGATCTCATTCCTTGGGTATTTTATGTTGGGCTAATCTATAGTGGGAATTTGTCATCTTCACCGTTGGTTGCTGATAGATGGCTGCGTGTTCATAGAATCATAGAATGATACAGCACCGAAAGAGGCCTTTCGGCCCGTCGTACCTGTGCCGGAGAAGAAAGGTTTCTTAGTTTAAAATTTATATGGGGGAAATTGACTGTAGAGTTGGGTTTTTATGGTTAGAGAAGTGGTTTTGTTGCTAGCACATCAAATGAGTATTGCTTTGAATTCGCGAACTGAAAATAAAGGCCCAGTAATTCCGGTCCCAACGCGTGAGTACGGACGGGGTACTCGCGCGTGAGCCCGTTGGAAGTGCCGGATTTCAGCATGCGCGGGAAACCGGCATTTCCTCCAAGGGGTTCAGAGGTCCAACGCGTGCGTGCAGGACTCTGCGCACACGCGTTGAACTTCCTTCTTTTTGACAGGTTTGCCCGTGTGTAAGGGCCTTGACGTTTTAGAAATGTAAAAAGGAGACATAAGGACTTGATTCTTTAAGGTAAGTGGTCTATTATTTAAAATTGTAACATTTTTTCCACAGCTTTATTGTTTTTAAGGACTTTACAGTAAGGTAAGTGTATTTTTAGACCCGATTTCTTAAAAAATTATTTTTTTCAAAAATGTGATGAATTTTTTAAAATAGTTTTTTAATGTTATTTATAGTTCATTTAATTAGTGGGATGTTTTTAAAAATTTTATTTAAAGTTTAAGTAGTGTTTTGGGTGCCCGTAGTTTTCATGAGTTTGACAGTTCTTACTATCAAACTCATGAATGAAGTTTTCCCTCCCCTGATTGGCTGCCCAGTGCTCACCTGATCCCAGCCGGCACATCGAACTAACTACGCCGCTGGATCAGGCAAGCACAGCGCGCCGACAGCTGAACCGGGCCAGTGACAGGAATTCCAAGCAGGCCCAGGCTTCAGCTGTCGGCGCGCCGGGTAAGTGCACATCGGGGGCTTGCACGCGCGGCAAGCCCCCGAACCTAATTTCTGGGCCAAAGTCTCTTCCAATTTAGCAGAAGCAGTCTACTGTGCTTCAAATCCAAAATTTTATTTGTGTGTAGGTAGGAGTAACTTATACTGTTATTTAAGAATGATTTATGCTGTAACTAGAAGCCAAAATACTGTTTGAAGTTGGAAGCAAACACTGCCAATGAATGTTGTTAATTCTCAACATGTAGAAGAGAGACTAAGGTGGGTAGGTAAATAACAGTAAGTGGCATTGGCTATGTAGATGGAAAATATGCAACACAGCAGTTAAGGCATTCTAACGGTACTGAAAAGATGAAAAGTTCAACTTATGGTGAAATCTTACATGTCTTGATTTCTTTGTGTTATCCCGCAATAGTAATTTGCTGCTAGTGGATGATAAGAGCAGTGTTTGAAAACCTATGTCTGTGTAACTCTGGGATCAAGATGTACTTGATTTTTGTCATCAGACCACTGTATGATATTTGTCCACACTTGTGAGCACTGAGGTGAATAAGATCACTGAGCAGCCCAGATTCAGTTGCCTGTCTTGGTCAGTTTGCATTAATTACAGGAACTCTAACATGTCTAATGTCCATTACAAGTATATGCTCATCAGTCATTGTTCTAAGGGTGTTTGCATAAGTTACATTGCTTAAATCAGGCTTGGATATGAAAAAATTAAACTAATAAATTGAAAACCATCATCGCGTGTTTTAAATGTACTGCACCATACTTCTCAACCTGCAGTGTGTTGGAAGGAGGGAACTTGGGTCAGCAGTTGTTTGGATGGCAGTTTTCTGTGGAATTGGCAAGTCAACTGGTTTAATAGCTTTTCACATGGCTTTGTTCAAGGTTGGGTCCATCGACAGTTGCACATGGCACCGGTTCTAGGACAGTGTCTAAAACTAGACAGATTTGATGAAAGGAAGGCAGCATTTTAGAGAGTGCAATGTTATTGAAGGTGAGTGCTGCAATGGAATCAAAGTTCTCAAAGCTTAATTAATAACCCTGGCTACTGTTCTTTTAGCCTACAGTGTGCAATATCGTCTGTGCTTAATTTGTCCGTCTGTCTCCAAAAGTAATGGCAGAAAACATCAAAAGGTATATTCAGCTAATGTTATAACCTGCGTTATTCAGCCTTGCATGGCTTTTTCCTTCAGTTTGTGGTCCCAACAGCATGCAAACCATTGTGTTTCACAGAACCTGTGATCTCATTTCTCAAAAGATGTTCAGATATTTATTCACAGAAGTTAATGAACATGGTGATCTAACTACTTCATGGGAAAATGTACTTCTGTCCTCTCATTCTTTACTAAGTCCACGATAATTATTATTTTTACATTTATATTATCCAGATGCACTTCCATTTTAAAGACTCTGATCATGAACATGCTCAATACTTTTATCCTATGAGAGCAAGTTCGATTTCAACTTAATGATTTGTATTTAGCTTGTGCATTTCATGTACTACATAGCCTACGGCACTTCACGAAGGAGAAATTGACAACAAGCAGTCATAGTAAAGTTAGGAGAGGGCACTGAAGGCATGATCAAAGGGATAGCCTTTGAGGCTTGAGGGAAGAGAAGGGGTAAGGCAGAATGTTTATCGAGAGAATTGAAGAGTAGGGCTGAGATAGCTGAAGGCTCCACTAGCAGTGGTGGAGAAGAGGAAGGGGGCTGCATCGGAGGCCAGAAACAGAAGACTGAAGGGCAAAGGCTGGGGCGTAGGGTTGGAGAACATTGTTGAAATGGGTGGGGTGAGACTACGTAGTGATTTGTAAACTAGAGTGAGGGCTTTGAATTGAATATTTGTGGTACAAAGGGAGCCTTTTGAGGTTGACAAACGCAGGGCTGATGGGCACTGGGTCAGGTTGCACGCAATGGAGTTTGGACCAGTTGGAATTGATGAAGTTTGGGAAGTCATAGAGGAGGGCATTGGAGAATTTGAGCCTGCAGTTAACAAAACGTGGACAAGAGTTTCAGCAGTGGGGTGGATGAAGTAAGGACAGAGGTGGACATAAGTGATCTTGGTGATAGATTTGTAGTTTGAAGCTCAGCTTGGAGCTTCTGCACAGGTGACTGAACCAACAGCCAGGGAGGGAGGAATGGGCATGAACTTATTCGTAGGATTCAATCAGTATTGATTTGGTCTTACCAATGTAAAGTTGATGAAAATATTGGCTTATCTAACATGTAAAGTTAAACAATTAATCTGATGGGGATAGGTAGAGGTGAATGTCTTGAGACTACCTGGTGGACACTGGCTCCATGCCTATGGATAATGTCACCAACGGGCAACAAGTTGAGGAGCAAAAGGACGGGATAATGCAGGGTTTTAGAGCAGAAACCAACGTCATGTCACTGGTGACTTTGATCACGATAGTCTTCAGATTGAAAGGATTTGAACAGGGAGTGGTGGAAGAGGAGATCATGGAGCTGGGTGTCAATGTTGTATTGAAGGACCTTTAGAAAGGCGAGGGAGCTTAAAGATGGGAGGGTCGTAGGAGACCGTAACAGGGTCAAGAGTGGTATTTTACAATGGGGGGTGGGGGGCTGGTGGCGATGACCTGAAAATCTAAGTCCCAGAATCAGCAATGTTCTCTGAACCATTTCCAAAGCTTCAATATCTTTTGGAATATAGTGTTTCAACATTGCACACTTTAGTTCAAGCTTCTTCTGCATCTTGCCCATACCATAGGAAAATGATTTGTCATTTTTTCCCCAGCCACTTAAGTGCTCTTTAAATGCTATCAATCTCATACTCAGCAGTCCACAACTGAGTTTGGTGTCTTTGGCAAATTTTATATTACAAAATGTACGCTACCCTGTATCGTTGATGATTGGTGTGATCAGGAGACACCCAGAATTCTTTTCCGCATCTATTATGAGTAGTGTGAACAGGAGAGAGTGGGCATCTTCACATCATATATTAATAATGCGAATCCTGTTGATGCATCTCAAAACGCTAATAGTCAGTGCTTACCACACATGGCGTTTCCCAGTTACTGACTTTCTATTCCTTATCAGTAATCAAGTCACTGATGATCATGTCCTTTTCCACCTCAAAATTTGTGTTGGATTTCCACAAAATGAGTGGGTAGCACACTTGCCGCTGAGTCAAAAGGTTGTGGGTTCAAGTCTCACTCCAGAGACTTCAGCTCAAAAATCTAGGCTGACACTCCAGTGCATTCAAGGACGAGATCCGGAGGGTTCAGACCAAACATGTGCCCTTAAAGAAAAAAGGTGGGACTAACAAATCTAGAGCCCTCTGGATGTCTAGAGACATGCAGGGTAGGATAAAGAAAAAAAGGGAGGCGTATGACAGATACCGAGGGCTAAATACTCCAGAATCTTTAGAGGAGTACAGAAAGTGCAGGGGTGCAATTAAAAATATTAGGAAAGCAAAGAGAGAGCATGAAAAATTCTTGGCAAGTAAAATCAAGGAAAACCCAAAGATGTTTTATAAATATATTAAGAGTAAGAGGATAACTAAAGGGTAGGGCCTATTAGAGATAATGAAGGTAATCTGTGTGTGGAGGTGGGAGATGTCGGTAGGATTCTTAATGAATACTTTGCGTCTGTTTTCACAAAGGAGAGGGGCGAAGCAGACATTGCTATCGGGGGGGAGGAGTGTGAAATATTAGATGAAATAAACATAGTGAGAGAGCAAGTATTAAGGGATTTAGCAGCTTTAAAAGTGGATAAATCCCCAGGCCCGGATGAAATGTATCCCAGGCTGTTAAGCGAAGCAAAAGAGGAAATAGCAGAGGCCCTGACCATCATTTTTCAATCCTCTCTGGCTTCAGGTGTGGTGCTGGAGGACTGCTAATGTGGTGCCCTTGTTTAAAAAGGGAGAAAAGGATAGACCGAGTCAGTCAGCCTACCCTCAGTGGTGGGAAAATTATTGGAAAGAATTCGGAAGGATAGGATAAATATTCATTTAGAAAGACACGGATTAATCAAGGATAGTCAGCATGGATTTGTTAAGGGAAGGTCGTATCTGACAAACTTGATTGAATTTTTTGAGGAGGTAACAAGGAGGGTAGATGAGGGTAGTGCATTTGATGTAGTGTATATTGACTTTAGTAAGGCTTTTGATAAGGTTCCACATGGCAGACTGGTCACGAAGTTAAAAGCCCATGGGATCCAGGGCAAAGTGTCAAGTTGGATTCAAAACTGGCTCGGAGACAGGAAGCAGAGGGAAATGGTTGATGGGTGCTTTTGTGACTGCAAGGCTGTTTTCAGTGGGGTTCCACAGGGCTCAGTACTAGGTCCCTTGCTTTTTGTGGTATACTGTATATCAACGATCTTGACTTGAATATAGGGGGTATAATTAAGAAGTTTGCAGATGATACTAAAATCGGCTGTGTGGTTGATACTGAAGAAGGAAGCTGTAGACTGCAGGAAGATATCAATAAATTGGTCAGGTGGGCAGAACAGTGGCAAATGGAATTCAATCCGGAGAAGTGTGAGGTAATGCATTTGGGGAGGGCTAACAAGGATAGGGAATACACATTAAATGGTAGGGCACTGAGTAGTGTAGAGGAACAAAGGGACCTTGGAGTGCATGTCCACAGATCCCTGAAGGTAGCAGGCCAAGTAGATAAGGTGGTTAAGAAGGCATACGGAATGCTTGCCTTTATTAGCCGTGGCACAGAATACAAGAGCAGGGGGGTTATGATTCAACTGTATAAAACACCAGTTAGGCCTCAGCTAGAGTACTGGGCGCAGTTCTGGTCATCACATTACAGGAAAGATGTGATTGCACCAGAGAGGGTACAGAGGAGATTTACAAGGATGTTGCCGAGAGTAGAGAATCTTAGCTATGAGGAAAGACTGGATAGGCTGGGTTTGTTTTCCTTGGAACAGAGGAGGCTGAGGGGAGACCTTATTGAGGTGTATAAAATTATGAGGGGCCGAGATAAAGTGGATAGAAAGGACCTATTTCCCTTAGCAGAGGGGTCAAAAACCAGGGGGCACAGATTTCAAGTAATTGGAGGAAGGTTTAGAGGGGATTTGAGGGGAAATTTCTTCACCCAGAGGGTTGTGGGGGTCTGGAACTCACTGCCTGAAAGGGTGGTAGAGGCAGGAACCGTAACCACATTTAAAAAGTACTTGGATGTGCACTTGGGATGTTCTAACGTGCAGGGCTACGGACCAAGAGCTGGGAAGTGGGATTAGGCTGGATAGCTCTTTGTTGGCCGGCGCAGACACGATGGGCCGAAATGGCCTCCTTCCGTGCTGTAACTTTCTATGATTCTATGCAGTACTGAGGGAATGCTACACTGTCGAAGGTGCCGTCTTTTGGATGAGACGTTAACCGAGGCCCTGTCTGCTCTCTCAAGTGGACGTAAAAGATCCCGTAGCACTATTTCGAAGGTAAGCAGCGGAGTTATCCCCGGTGTCCTAGCCAATATTTATCCTTCAACCAGCATCACAAACAGATTATCTGGTCATTATCACATTGCTGTTTATGGGAGCAAATTGGTTGCCGTGTTTCCTACATTACAACAGTGATTACACTTCAAAAAGTACTTCATTGGCCGTAAAGCGCTTTGGGACATCCGGTGGTCGTGAAAGGCGCTATATAAATGCAAGTCTTTCTTTCTTTCCATAAATCTAAGGTGGGGCTTGTGATCATATGAGTGGAGAGCTTTTTACTTGTGCAAGCTATAGTTTATCAGTGACTCTGTTTGCAGAGGGGACTGAGTATGGTTTCCTCTCTGAGTTATGACTAAAACAGAGTAAATTCCAGTTACATTCTGTCGGGGTGTATGAGAAAACGATGATGGAGTGGATTAGCACACTCCTTTTACCTGTGGGAATCTGGGTTCAGCTCCAGCCCCAGGCTTCTTCATTTTCTTCTTGCCTAATGAGCCACGGAATTCTCAAGACGCAGATGGTTCTGAAAATTAGTTTCCCTTGTGCTGCTGATGAAATATGTTGACACATTTCTACTCTAATTAATGTAGAAATTATCCAGACAATTACTGGGAGCATATGCATATTAACCTCTTTATATCAGGATACTTAATTAAATGCTGATTTACAATTCAAATGTTGGTTTTGGCCTCCCACCTCCCAAACCCGCGACCTGTGTTGCCTAGAAGGACAAGGGCAGCAGGCGAATGTAAACACCACCACCTGCAAGTTCCCCTCCAAGTCACACACCATCCTGACTTGGAAATATATCACCATTCCTTCATTGTTGCTCGGTCAAAATCCTGGAACTCCCTCCCTAACAGCACTGTGGAAGCACCATCACCTCACGGACTGCAGCGGTTCAAGAAGCCGACTCACCACCACCACCTTCTCGAGGGCAATTGGGAATGGGCAATAAATGCTGGCCTTGCCAGCGACGCTCACATCCTGTGAATGCATGAAAAAAAAACTTCTGGCACATGAATGCACCCCTTTATGTCTCAAAGGTGATTACTTAATGGGATAATAATATTTTGTTATATTCCATTTATGCATTGAGAAATATTTTGGTAAAACGTCTGTTGCATCAGTTGATTCAATGATCAAGTAATACTGCACGCAGGTGTATTATTCCCATTGGGGTGTATAGTGTGTTTGTTTGTCTTTTATAACAGGTATGAAACCACTTGGCAGACTGAAATGCCTTTAGACCCTGCCAAGTTCTGTTTTACCAGACACTACCTTTTAGTAGCATATTTTTGGCTTTTCTGCGCTTTTAAGTGTTCACTTAAGATGCGCGCTCTACATTTCACCCTTTTAACAAGGCTAGGTTCTGTTTTTTTTTGCCATGATGTTTTGTGATAACCACGGGACTAATGAACTGTAGAGTCGTTGCATTCATACTTAGTTTAACAGTAGTGTAAGAAAAATGACTGGATGCGAAGTAAAAGAAGTGACATCTGGTTCGTACATGTGTGGGATAAATAAGGCACAATGGAGAGCTAAGGCAGCTAATGTTTCTCCCCGATGATGAGCCATGTACCTTGTGGGGAACCTAATCTTTACATTTTCAACTCTTTATGCATTGTCTCATATAAAATGTTTCACTTTACAGTGCAAAGAGTACTGATATTTGCAAGTCTACGTAGGTTGGATTTAAAAGTTCTAGCAGATCTAATTTATGTGGTGCCCTTACTGAGATTTCTCAATTCCCACCTAGATACCAGTGCCTCTTGCCTTTGAAGGATTTATGTTTAGTTTCAATTTTTATAATCTAATCTAATCTGTCAGTGTTTAATATTCATAAGTGCAAAGTAGTTTCAAGTTAAATAAGTTGAAATAAATATTAAACGGTACATATCGGGACGACAGAATATGGATGTGTTGGAGAGCTTCACTCACTGAGCTAATGATCTCTTCACATCACTAGGAACTACCAAGAAACTATCAGCTGCTGCCTTTTAAAGGGGAGGGGATGCGATGGGATGGTTTGAAGGAGTGTTATTCTTCGACAGCAATCACGTATGTCCTTGTGCCCAGGTTTAGAAATAACTTTCGGAGAGGAGCAGGTCACCCACCATCTTAGCCAGGGCTGGCATGTTGAATGGAGAGACCCAGTTGTGGTAAAATAAGATCACAGTGTTGCCTTCACAAAAGAAAATACTGGTCTGCTCAACAGTTTTAACTTCTAAAAACTGTTGTAAAGTTGATTATATTAGACGAGTGGAATTATTTTATGTTAACGAGAGTTTAGATTTTTATGATGTGGCGGATAAATTTGAGTCCTTACAGATGAATTGGGATTTGCTTTTTATGATATTTATGCCTCCAGATGAATGCGTTTAAGCTTAATTTGACTGTTTCATGGATCTCTTGGAAGCTGAGAAAAATTACAGTGGGGTGGGTGCAAGTACTTCCATGGGAGTAATTTAATGTTTAGTTTTTCCTTGGGTCCCTTTGAATGTTATGGAAGAAATTGGCTCGACGCTAGTGAAACCGTATGAGGAGGCCATCTCAATTTCTGCTTCACTGCGACAATTTTACAAAGCACACCAAGATATGACCCAGTGGAGAGTCGGGTAATAAGCAGTAGTATTTACTGGAAGCGAGAACTTCCAGCCGGAATATTACTCAACTTGTTGTATTTGGATTTCTTGAATTATGATGCAGCATGCGAGGGTAGAAGAATCCAAACAAACAGCTATAAGGAAAATATATTGCATACTGCAGAACAGCAATATTAAAATAAGTCAAGATTAAGCCCATTAACATTGAGCGTCTTGACGAGGACTGACTGAGGAACTCCTTCAGAAGCCTACTTGTGGCCAATATTGGCAGAAGTGGTTGGGACCAGGACAATAAGTCATGGGATTTGTACTAGCTAACTGCTTGAGTATTATTTTCAGAGTTCCCAAAGATCAGCCAAACAAGAGTGAATCAGTATTTGGGACTTGAGCTACAGGAGGGTAAAACATTTTTTTTTTAAAATGACGAAGGGGAATATTTATTGCTGTCAGCTAAAACACTTGCATTTCCCGCCCCCCATCCCTGTTGTAGAATGAAACAGAGTAGCAGGTCTAGAGACTCAGTATCAACAAGTCAGGCCCCAAAGCAGGCCCACAGTTCAGCTGAGGCAGTACCACTGTGAAAGTGTAATGATCCCACAGTTTCAAGTTATTTCTGCACATTTGGGGGCAGAGAATGTACAGACGTAAGCCTAACTATGTTGATTCGCGCTTAGCCTTGTGGTTATTCTGTGATTAATATTTTATTCCGGACATGAAGTTATGTGTTAAGTTTCTGTATATTTAGATAAAAACATTGCTCCAATGAGTAAAAATATGACTTTTCTGGCGACACATTGTCACCAGTTCCTTTTTTTAATTGTGTTGTGGGTAGGGGTAGAGAGAAGAGGAATATTGTATTTGAATGGGATAGGAACTCTTAGTCAGTAAGTCACCCATTGCTTTCCTCTTTAGCCTGTATGGTTACACTAATTTCAGCTAAAAGGACCAGGTTTCACTCACTATTTTCCTGGCTTTTGCTGTTGATACCACCTGCTGCTCCTCACACTGCAAAAGATGGCACTAGGCGTTTAAAATCCCAGTCCCAATTCTAAAGAAATGGTCTTCGTTCAGACCTGTATGTGAACTGTAGTTGACCCTTCTCGCTCAGCGCTGATTCTACCTCAAAGAAGATGCTGCCTCTACAGATAATGGCGTTTTCTGCTCCCAGTGCAGCACCTGTGACTGGTGAGGCTACCCAAGCAGACAACTGGAGTGCTGCCACTCATATTTATGTGTTGGCCACCACTGCTCTCAGTGAATTAGGAAATACGACTTAATTTGTGAAATAAAATAGAAGCAACAACAACTTGCATTTATTTAGTGCTTTTAACATAGTAAAAACGTCCCAAGGTGCTTCACAGGAGCGTTATCAGACACTGAGCCACATAGAGATATTAGAACAGGTGACCAAATGCTTAGTCGAAGAGGTAGGCTTTAAGGAGTGACTTAAAGGAGGAGAGAGAGGTAGAGAGGCGGAGCGATTTCGGGAGGGAATTCCAGAGCTTGGGGCCGAGGCAGCTGAAGGCACGGCCACCAATGGTGGTGCAATGAAAATTGGAAGAGCGCAGAGGTTTAGTGTCTTGTACTATGTACTTCAATTCAAGAGCAAGCTCAGTTTTATTTTGTATACTTCTGTTATAAAAATAAAACCAGTGCAGAATTCTAGTTAACTTTTAACGTTTTTTGCGGGATCCTTTCAAGTTAGAGATTCTGAATGTGGCTCCTCATTGGATTCTCTTTTACAACTTACATTGATATTTAACTGAGCTAGATTTTCCAACCAATTACTGTGCTATCTGTGCTTACAGTCACCATGAAAAATCACCAATGGTTTAAAACTTAAATTTTATCTGAAGTTGTAGTATAAATAAACATTTAGTGGACAAGCAAAGTATCACTTTTATCCTTGTAATGAAGACCTTTATTCATGAATCAATGGTTGTTCTTCACTCCTGGCCTGAAGAAGAATGTTCCACAGTTAACCATTGATTAGTTTCTCTGTCTAATAAAACAATATGGATCATTTTTAAACTTGTAAGGGATGGAGTGCTTCAGATTAAAGGGTAATCTTCTCTGCTCTTAAATACTTTTTTGAGAGGTAGAGGGAAGAATTTATTCCCCCAAATCCCCAATAAAGTAGTTTGACTGTAAAACAAGTTGCAAACTGTTGCATAGAATTACATAGAATTTACAGCATAGTAGCAGGCCCTTTGGCCCAAATGGTCTGTGCTCCACGCGAGCCTCCTCCCACCCTACTTCATCTCACCCTATCAGGATGTCCTTCTAGTGCACTTTCAAGCACTGACAAAATTGCTTCAACACACATGTAAAAGCTGATGATGGATAACTGATTTCCCCAGCTCAAACAGTTCAAATTTCACTTTTTTTCGATCCTCAAGTGGTCCTTGGACTTCTTTGTCCAAAATCTCAAGGTTGAAACTGAAAGCAGACCAGTGTCATAAACGGATCTATAAAATGTCATTGCATACCACAAAACTGCTGTGTATGTAATTTGTGAAATGGCCAGAATTAAGTGACATAAAACTTGTCTGACATTGGTTGAGTTTGGAAAGTAAGATTTGATTCGCTTGCAATTAGCATACGGAATTGTAAGGTTTTCAGTTATTGTACCCCATTTTATGTTGCTATCTAATAGGTAAATGCACTAAGACGACAGGAAAGAATGATTAAGAACCGTGAATCAGCATGCCTGTCCCGGAGGAAGAAGAAGGAGTATCTACTGAACCTGGAGTACAGGCTGAGGTCCGCACTGGTTGAAAATGCAAAGCTTAAGAATGAAAATGGCTCTCTTCAAAAACAGCTCCAGGAGCTGATGTCTGAGGTGAGTTACTTTCCAAGCTTACTGTACTGCAGAACGGGGTTGAGGAAATGCTATAGGCTGAAGAGCTGACTGTCAGTCACAGAGCAAAGCAACAAGAGATTAGGTACATTCAGAAGTCCTAATTTAACAATTTAACTTCAAAAAGTGCTATGGGATCTTTTAACAGAAACAGGCAAACTTTCTCCAAAAACATGTTTGTTAATGTTACAACTTGTCTCAAAGCACTTCACATGCAATTAATGACTTTGAAGCATGGTGCCTGTTATATGCACGAAAGTGGCAACTATTTTGCCGTCAGTAAGATTCCATAAACATGTGAGATGAATGGACACTTGAGCTATTTTTGGTCAAGGCAGGAATGTTTGCCATAGACTCGCCAACATCCATGGGTGAAGGCAGGCAGACGGCCTCAGTTGAGTACCTCATGTAAAGGACAGCCCATTTGACAATGCAGCAGTGTCAGCTGAGATTATGTGCTCAAGTTCTGGAGTTGACGGAGGAAAAAAAAACTTCTGTCCCATTTGTTTGAGCTGGATTCAGTTTCAAGAATATTAGAATACTCATTGGGTGTTATCCAAATGTTTATGGGGCCACTTTTCTCACTAAATAAAAATTCTGGTCTCATTTTAATGACCAGTGGAATGTTGCATTTTATAATAGTTACATAGCTAATTGTAAAACTTCGATTAAAATTTTACAAATGATTTTCTAAAAGAGTTCCACTGCTGCCTTTGGGGTAGGACTGACTGCATCATACACACCATGTAAATTAAACCTTCAAGCACATTTTTAATGGTGAAAGTATATACAGGATTGACCTGTGCTCAACCACAAGCTTTGATGCATTGCAAACAATATAGCTGCAACCTGCTGCAGAAGTAGCCAGTGTCACAATGAGTGATTTGATAGTTTCAATGGTATTTCTACTTTGGCTTCAAAAATCCATCATGTTGTACCTCCAAGAACAGCTCATGAGCTTGTTCAGCACAGACACATGAAAATGTTCTGTGGCCGCTGCATTGCAGTTTTGATTTCTGTGCTGTTGCAAAGTGCAACTTCCTAGTTATGAAATATCACCTTTTAGAAAGCTGCTGTTGGTGTGGCCTTGTGAAACTTGAATATGATTGAGGATGGGACACAGTGACAGAATACCATTTACCAATGTATCACATCACCAAGACCGACTACATCAACCTCTGTAACATCGCCTGTCTCTGCCCCTGCCTCAACCAATTTGCTGCTGAAACCCTCATCCATGCCTTTGTCAGTTCCTAGATTAGACTATTCCACCGCTCTCCTGGCCAGTCTTCCATCTTCCCCCCCCCCCCCCCCCCCAACTCCCCCGGTAAACTTGAGCTCATCCAAAAATGCTGCCCATTTCTGAATTCGCATCAAGTCCCGTTCACCCATCAACCCTGTGCTCACTGACCCACATTGGCTCTCTGTCTGGCAATGCCTCGATCTTAAAATTCTCATCCTTGTTTTCCAAACCCTCCATGGCCTCGCCTCTCCCTATCTCTGTAATCTCCTCCAGTTCGACAACCCTCCAAGATCTCTGCACTCCTCCAATTCTGGCCTCTTGAGCATCCCTGATTTTCATCACTCCACCAGTGGTAGCTGTGTCTTCAGCTGTCTAGGCCCTAACCTCTGGAATTCCCTCCTCTGCACCTCTCTACCTCTCTCTCCTCCTTAAACACTCTTAAAACCTACCTCTTTGACCAAGCTTTTGGTTCACCTGCCCTAATATCTCCTTATGTGGCTCGTGTCAGATTTTATTTGTAACAGCGCAGTGCAGCGCCTTGGGATGTTTTACTACGTTAAAGGCACAATATAAATGCAAGTTGTTGCTGTTGTTATATGTATGTCCATGTCACTTGAGGATGTTGGATTGTTCTGCACCTCAAAGAAACGAGCATTTGAAACAAAAATGACACTTAATTTCAGCGTTAATATTTCCATGCAGCAGTGTGGGTTCATCCATCTGTTGCTGTGTTAGGTGCTCTAAATTTCACACATCTTATAACCTTTCAGGCAGGCATGCAATCATCTTTATTTGTTTGACTGTAGCATTGTGCACCGCATGCTTTCGGTATATCTACATAAAAGCTGATCTGTTTTGGAGAGTAGCGATGTGCGAGAGGGTTGAACTTGGGGAAAAAAAATATTTGCCCGGCTGAGTGTATTTTATAGCCAACTTGGCAGGAATGTTCATCAAACGATTTAACGTAAAATGATCCAAACTGAAAGCAACCTTTGAAAGAAACACATTTTTCTTCTGGGTTTGTCATAAAAATCTAACAAGCCAGCTAGGCTAAAAATAAAATAAAATAATAAAAAATGTAATATAAAACTGTTTTAGTTCATTTACTGCAAAAGTTATGTTGGCATTTTCATTTGACTATAGAATGGTAGTAAATCAATGTGGTGGTACATGAAGTGCTCGCAGACCATGGCCCAGAAATTCGGGTCGGGGGCTTCCCCGCGGGTGCAAGCCCCTGACCTGCACTTACCTAGCGCGCCGGCTGTTGTGCTGTGGGCCCGCGTGGGATTCCGATCCTGGGCCTCCTCCAACTGCCGACGCGCAGTGCTTGCGTATCCCAGGGGCGCAGTTAGTTCGATGCGTCCCCTGGGATCACGTGGGCCATGGAGAGCCAATGGTAGCAGGGAATGCTTCATTCATAAGTTTGACAGGAAGAGCTGTCAAACCTATAAATACTATAAGCCCCCAAAATCACTAAAACTTCAAATAAATTTAAAAAAACCCACATTTTTAAAATAACTATAAATTACATGAAATAACTATTTTAAACAACAATTTAAATTTTTGAAAAAATTAATTACATTTTCTAATGGGGCTAAAAATAAACTTACCTTTCTTTAAAGTATTTAAAAATAATAAACCTGTGGAAAAAATGTTTTAATTTTAATTAATTCACCACTTACCTTGTTAAAAGCAGGCCTTGCGCCTGCTTTTTAAAAGTGTAACTCCTGGAGACTTACCCTCCCGGAGAACCCTGCAAAAAAAAAACATAAGTTCGATGCGCACGCGCTGCCTCTGCGGCGCACACGTTCGACCTCTGAACCCCTTCTTTCAGGGGAGCGGAAGTGCCGGTTTCCCGCGCATGCGCAGTGCATGCACGAAATCGGCACTTCCATTGAGCCTACGGGTGAGTACCCCGTGCGTACTCACGCGTTGGGAACCGAATTTCTGGGCCATTTAATGAGTTTGTGTCAGCAACTTCCTTCCATAGTTGAGTAATTGGTTCCCATCTGCACTGTTGCACGTGTGCATCAAGCAGTTTTGGTACCTCTTTCACAGACTGGGAAGAATGGGAATGAGACCCTTCACCCAAATGCTGCACCCCAAGTACTAAAGGGCATCGGTGAAGAATATTGCTGGCAAGGCCAGCATTTGTTGCCCATCCCTAGTTGCCCTGAGAAAGTGGTGACGGTTTTAGACAACGAAGTGGCTTGGTCGGCCACTTCAGAGGGTAGTTAAGAGATAACCACATTGGTGAGGGACTGGAGCCACGTGCAGGCCAGACCGGGTAAGTTTTCCTTCCCTAAAGGACATTAGTGAATCAGTTGAGTTTTTGCGGCTGGTGTGTTGAGCCAGGGGTTGAGTTAAAAGGGCGTCTGTAAAAGTAGACAGGGGGAGTAGAATAGAGCAGGAACGTTTGAAAAAGAGTGTTTTGTACTCTAGTGAAGAATGTGATAGTTTAATGCATTTGGACACTGCTGTGTATTTAGTAAATGTAACCATATCCCTTGTCTTTCAGAATCAGCAACTACAAGTTACTGCACCAAAACGAAGAGCTGTGTGTGTCATGGCATTGCTGGTATTTATAGCGCTCAGTTATGGTCCTGCTAGGTAAGTTACAACACTTGTGATTTGCTGGTTTAGTTCCATATGTTGATCCTGAAACTGGCTGAGTTATGAGACTGAGTAACTAACTGCCGAGCTGTTTGATAATTATATCCTGGTGTATACAACTACACTAAAGCACAAATAAATAATAGCTTTCTCCCTTAATTAAAACAAACCATGTAAGTCCTGCTTTATTAGTTAAAAGGAGCAACTGTACAAGTGGTAGCATGATCACTTAAAGAACTGTCTACATCTTGCTGCTTGTTGGAAGACAAACCAACTAAAATCCAAGATAAAATAAAAACAGAAAATGCTGGAAATACTCAGCAGGTCAGGCAGCATCTGTGGAGAGAGAAACAGAGTTAACGTTTCAGGTCGATGACCCTTCGTCAGAACTCCAAGATTGGTCTGTGAATTAGCAGCCCTCTTTTTTGCTTCCAGATTTTTTCTTATTTTTGCAATGTATGGGTGGATTTGCTTTTTAAACCACTGTTGCTGTTTCTATCTTTTGATAATACTGCATAATTATTTTGAGCAAAGTAGCTTCCTTAGTTGATGTCCTGCTGCTCAGTTCCCAGGAGTTTGTAGTCCTTTGCGTGAGCTTGTCAATGTGTTTATAAATGCAGAGGTTGCAGTTGAATTGATAGATTGAGTGGGATACCAAGATCAATAGATTCCACGTATATGAAGCAGAGAGCTGGTGTTTAGATGGTGCAAGGTTAGGTTGTGAACAGAGATGATTTTTGTACTGTGTGACTGGTGAATGCTCATAAATAGAGATTGCATAGTGTGGGTGTATTGGGTAAAAAGAAATTCCATTCCATTTATGAGAGAGAAAGTTGGGCTAAATAGCACAAGAAGAACTGTCACTAGTTGGAGTCATCTTGGGAACTGAAGGGTAGGAATAACTGCTTTTGGGTTTTTTCTTTGTCGTGCTTTTCCAGCAATTGGGTCATAAGTCATGCACGCTAGCCTTGTTGTGGAAAATCTCGTTTTTGCTTATATTGGCAGCTTTATTACAATTACTCAGGTCTTTGTAAAGTACAGTAATGATGCTGTCCAGTATTACAATCATACGTATTCATTTCTGTTCACGTATAAGGCTACAGATAGGATTGCTATTTTCACCAACTTCTCAGAATTTGAGTCAGACTTTACCAATCATTATGATTATAGTTTTGACGAATAAGCATTCCTTTCAGTGTGCTGGCCTCGACATCATTCACTGATTACAAAGTATAAGTTTTTCCCATGAGAAGCGGGTCTGTTACTAGGCACAGGTGGATGTGGACGAAGGCTGCTGAGCCCAGACTCTTAGAAGATGTTATTTTCGTATTCTAAATCTACAGTCATATCCCTCTACTCTTTACTGTGTCAGGTATTGACCCAGTACCTTTTTGAAGGTGATGATTGAGAAAGTATTTATGCATTCAGTGATGGTCTCTAAGTTTGAAGAGGTTGATCTGTTTTAGGTTTGCAATCAAACTCTTAGTTTGCTTGCCTGGTATTGCAGCAAAAGATGCCCTCCCCATGTCCAAAGTATTAGTTTCTTCACTTAAAATGTGCATCAGCTCTCTTCCATCACCCTCTTCATTTCGAGACAGTGATTGCAATTGGGAAATTGGCTTCAGTTTTCACTCGTTGCAATTTTATTCCCCGAACAAGTAAAGGTTTGGTTTCCATTCAGTGATCTAAAATCTTGAGATTGTCATTGCTCTTGGTAAATTGTACAGTATTACAAGAAATGCCATGACATTGAAGTATTTTTGTCCCAGATATACTGTACCCTAGTATCAGTTTCTTTAAATTCTGTTGTGGTACTTAGGTTAAAAAATAGTTTCGTTCGCAGAAGTCACATCCCAGCAACAATTAGTCGGCTGGTTGCCAGGCAGTTGTTTTGAGGCAGGTGCAACACAGCAATTACAGGCTGCTTTGCGGTTTATCTCAATATGTATCTAATGGCAGCCCTGCAAATTTAACAGTCAATTATTGAAGTACTGCTTGGTTCTGTTTTTTTTTTCCTTGGGTCTTTATTAGCCTGCTTTTTCTTACAATCACTCAGATTATCTTTGGCTTCCGGAGGCCACAGTTTGTAGTCTTTGAATGAATCTGTCTGAAATTTCTGAAGTGTGTTAGCTAAGTCCGATACTTCTGTAGTTGGTCAGAAAAAATGCTATAAAAAATTAATTATAATTAATAGCTGGCCAAGAAGTTTGCTTTACTGTTTCAGCAAAATCTGGCCCGATGTCTGACTTTTTTTTGAGAGTAGCAATTTATCTCGTCCCCTCACACCACCCTGTGCCCAATGAGCTGTGAAAACATTTCTACACACAACTACTTGTTTCTGATCTCTTGTCTTAACCATATTGCATCAGCTCCTAGTGTTTTGTGAATATTCCAGATTTTTAATCTCATTACTGACCTCTGTTTTCTCTATAAACTCTTCTGTTGGCCTTTGTTCTGTTATTTTGGACAGTTTATAAGGAAAAGTATTAAAAATAGGATCACAAAAATCAGCGAAATAATGCAACATGATTTGATTTCTGTCAAATTATTCTCCCATTTATTTTCAAGTGCAGTTACAATGTTGGTGCTGATGTTTTCACACAGAAGCCTTTAGCTGTAACTCAGTCTTTTTATCAAGAGTTTCCTGGAATCATTAGTAAAGTTCTGCAGTTTAGGCATGTATGAGGTTACCAATATTTTCACCAAAAGTTTCTCACAAGGCACAGGTGCACAAGAATGACCAAGGGAATAAGATAACCATTTATATATTAAAAAAGGGAAAGGCTTGGCTCCCCTTATGACGTGAGTTTTTTTTACAGTGAGCAGTTGAGCCATCCATTGAAGAAGGTCCTAAGGTTCAATCTCTGGCTGCTGCATTAGTTTATTTAAGCTGGGATGCCAGTATTAGTGCTATAATTTACCCTCCCACTCCTGGACAAGGGAGGGGCAAAATCTTGCTCAAGCTAACTACCCACTGACTTCTGGTGGAAAAATATGCAAGCGTGGCCATCGGGTGCGCACAGAATCCGGCTTGGCTGTGAAGGCTGTCGACACTCTGGATCATACGAGAAGGATTAGCACTTTGGTGAGAGGCTGAAGAACAACTGGTGCTTGTATCATTGCAGGAAACAGTGCCTTCAGTAGAGAGGGCTAGGAAATTGGCAAAGTAAAGAAGTTTTACCCCAAAAAGTAAAAGTGGAAGCAGTGGGGAGTTGCTGACATTCTCCTTAATCTCAAGTTTAATACTGTAGTTTATAAATTCTAATAGCTTTTGATCCTAAACCAAGTTTTGTTGAAGATCTGGTGGGTGGCTAATACACACCTTTGTCCATTGTTGATAGATTGCACCAAGCCTAAGAATACAAGATGTAGTCCAGGATGAGAGAGTATTTCAACTGGCCCAGCTTAATATCCAGCTGCATTTTGAACTTCTCTCATGCCTGCTACCTGGTAGATTATTCTAAAATTCAGCAAAGAAAAAGGGACACATATTCCATTACATGGGCTACATTTGAACTTCTGTCCCAGGTAAAATAAATTGTGGTCTAACCTAGGGTGTCTAACTTGTTGCCCTCTGGCCACATGGTCCCCGAGTCCTGTCGATCTGGCCCCCAAAGCTCTCTCTGCACTTTTATTCCTTCTTTGTCCAATTAGCATTTTGTGAGCCTGGATGTTTGGAAAGGGCTTACACCAGAGCATAAGCACTTTGAAAGAGAGAAAAAATATTCATTTGTATTCAGGCAGTGATGTATACAGATGAATTAATATAATGTCTTCAAAAATATGAATTACATGGAATTTACAGCACAGAAACTGACCATTCGGCCCAACGGGTCTATGCTGGTGTCTATGCTCCACATGAGCCTCCTCCCACCTTACTTCATCTCACCCTATCGACATATCCTTCTGTTCCTTTTTCCCTCATGCACTTACCTAGCTTCCCCTTAAATTAATCTATGCTGTTTGCCTCAACCACTCCATGTGGTAGCAGGTCCCACATTCTGACCACTGTCTGAGTGATGAAGATTCTCGTGAATTCCTTATTGGATTTATTGGTGTCTATCTTATATTTATGGCCCCTCATTTTGGATTCCACCAGAAGTGGAAACCTCTTCTCTACATCTACCCTATTGAACGCCTTCATAATTTTAAAGACCTCTATCAAGCAACCTCAGCCTTCTCCTTTCTCAGTTCTGGTGTCATCCTTGTAAATCTTTTTTGCACCTTCTCCAGTGCCTCTATATCCTTTTTGTAATATGGAGTCCAGAACTGTGCACAGTACGCCAAGTGTGGAAAAACCAAGGTTCTATATAAGTTAACATAACTTTTCTGCTTTTGAATTCTATTGCTCTAGAAATGAACCCTAGTGCTTTTTTAACCTGCGTTCCTACTTTTAATGATTTGTGAATCTGTACCCCAAGATCCATTTGCTCCTGTACCCCATTTAGACTCTTATTTTCCATGGAGTAGCTTGCCTCTTTATTCCTCCGACCAAAATACACCATCTCACACTTAGCTGCATTGAAATTCATTTGCCATTCTGCAAGTTTGTTAACATCTTGGTTTTTTTCCCCCCGTCTTCCTCAGAATTAACTACATTCCCCAATTTGGTGTCGTCTGCAAATTTTGATACTGTGTTTTTGATTCCTGAGTCCAAATTGTTTATGTAAATGGGGAACAACAATGGTCCTAGCACCGATCCCTGTAGAACACCACTTCCCACCATCCGCCAGTCTGATTAACTACCTTTAACCCCTACTCTTTGTTTTCTGTTTTGTAGCCAATTTGCTATCCATTCTGCTACTTGTCCCCTGACTCCACATGTTCTGACCGTAGTCATGAGTCTACTGTGTTCTATCTTGTTGAAGGCCTTTTGAAAATTCGAGTATATTAATTTGCTGCATTACCCTTGTCTATTTTTGTTATTTCTTCAAGGAGTTCAATAAGGTTGGTCAAGCATGGCCTTTCTTTTTGAAATGCGTGCTGACTATTTGTTATAATTTTGGTTTCTAGATGTTTTTCTGTTACATCTGTGAGTAAAAATTGCATTATTTTAACTAGCACTCTATAAACACCAGAAAGTGGGCCATCACATGCATGTTGTTTTCTCTATGTATGACAACCAACAAGGCAGTTAATTTGAATCAGCCAATAGTGTTGAAAATAGAGGGGAAAATGCTCATGTCATAGCACTGTTTCAAATGAGGGTTTGAATTCACAATGCTGCTGAGTGAAACGAAGTGGATGCTCGCTGTACAAGCAGCTATTAGTTAGCAGTTGCAAATGCTTGGAACTGTTGAGAAAAGCAGAAAACAACGAAATGTTAGTCGCAAAAATTGAAATGCTTTTAAGGGAAATGAAGAAGTGTTGTTACACTGTAGGGTGAGAATTGTGGGATGTTGCACTGCGGTATATCACTTGACCTAATAATGAACCATTTACTGAAAGTATCAAGTCCGTACGAAGCTGTGTCAACGAGGCTGAAATACATTTTCAGGGAATTGAAGCAAGTAATTTTAACCAGGTTTAATTTTTGTGTAAAGTAACATTACAAAGCTGCAATTTTTGGCACCCACTATGAAATAATATTGTTGTACTGGAGAATGTTTGAAGAGCAAGGATGATGCAAAGCTATAATTTGAGAGGCTAGGAGAATTTGACCTGTTTGTCCTTGAAATATTGGGCGGCATGTCTTTTTGGGCAGTTATACTGCACATTTTATATCAGTGTGAAGCATTGTAACTGTAGTTTAGGATTTGGTGTTAGGTCTGAGCCCGCATCTAGAAAACCCTCCCGCATCACTTGGGCATCACGGGTGTAACTGCAACCAATGTAAAGCCATTTCACTTATTTAAAAAAATTAAAAAAATGCAATTTCTTAAATATGTGTCAGCAATCCTGTTGTATCGTCCTTCAGCTTTTAACCTTCGTGAAGACCTAACCTGACAGGCCAATCATTTTCCCACTGCGGTTTTACTGCCATTTGGATCTTGGCAACGACAACTCTGCAAAGTCCTTTCAGTACCTGCTTAGAGTTCTGCCTTCCCCCTTGATCTGAAAAAGGTGTGTTTGAAAAAGACAGTACAACTCGGTACTGCAGGGTCAAAATGGTTGCGGTATGGAACTGTTGATGCAATGTAACTGTGCCATCATATCAGTGCCTTTCCACTAATTTGACCTAGATTTAAATCCAGCCCAGATTCAAGAGAATACGTCTGCAATCTCTGACTTTAAGGGTGCAAAGTGAAATGTGTTTCAGCAGTTTAAACTGAATTCCTTGTAAATACAACTTTACAACACAAAACTAACAGTAATTGTGCATTGGATAATCTCAATCGGGCAACTCTGCAGGATGACAGGTGTGGGTTGGTGCAGTTGCTGATGGAGATCTGAAGGTGAGGTTTAAGCATCCTCCTTTCGACATTGTGCGTATGTGGGTGTAGTGGGACTGAACCTGCAGCAGACATGGGCAAAACCCAGGCAATGCTTGATGTTGATGGTAAGCAGAAAAAAATGGAAAATGTTTCATCCCATAAAACCATCGTCTCTCACCGGTCTGAGTACAAAATTCATTGAAGACAAATTTGCAGAACAAAAAACCTTCAAACATGACATCAGGCAAGATGTAAATTAATGTGATCAATCTATTGCAAAAATAAGTGTTTGTGTTTTTATTTAGTATATGGGAGAGAGATTCCAGGGCACTGCCATCCAGTGTCAGTTCTGCCGCCCACAGCAGACATCTATTGGGATTTTCTGATGAAAATGGAGCTGGAGGTTTTCAGGAAACAACTGAAAAATTTACTGAAGACAACAGTTACAGGTAACTTACCCTCATCATGGCAGGTACACGTGTTATCTTAGTTGGAGTTGATGATTTTTTGAAACACGATGGTCCTCTCATCCATTTCCTATAACCTATTACTAAAAGTAGTTCTTTAAGCTTTAAAATCAAATGCCTACCGTAAAACTTTTCATATCTATTGTAATAATTTATTCATACACCCAGAAAACTTTTCTGTCTGTGGTATCGTACAACAGTCTTTTGCAGAGAAAACATCCCAAGGTGCTTCAAAGAGAAGTAAAACTGGGTAATGAGCATAAGTGGGAGAGTTAAGAGAGGCGACCAAAAGTGTGGTTAAACAGATAGCTTTGGAGAAGACAACTAAAAGTGGGCCAAGCGAAAGCCTGATAGAGGGGCTTGGGGATCGAGTTCCAGAGATGAGGACTTTGACAGCTGCCAAAGATGGTCAAATGGAATGAGCCGGGATGCATAGAGGCCAGAGTTCAAGGGACAGAGCAAGAGTGGTGGAGGGCACAACATCATGGAGGAATTTGGATGAGGTTAAGGATTTTGAAATTTGTACCTTGGTTGATGGGGATGACAGTCAGCCAGGATTGGAGTGATGACAAGGGGGACGACGTGCAAGACAGAATGAGGGCAACAGAATTTTGGATGAACTGAATTTTCGAGAGAGTGGAGTTTAGGAGGCTGGCAAGGAGGGCATTAGAGTCGAGAAGTGACAAAAGCGTGCGTTACAGTGTTGGCTGCAGTGGGAGTGCGGTAGAGGTGGGCATTGTCACAGAGGCCGAAGTAAGTGGTCTTCTTGGTGGCCAGCTGAAACTCTGCTTTGGTTCAAGCAGAACACTGAGGTTGCGGACCAAATGGTGGCACCTGAATGAGCAGTGGGGAAGCAATATGATGTCAGTGGCAAGGGTACAGAGTTTTTTGTCAGGCTTTGGATCTTCCCACTGTTAATTGGAGGAAATTCTGACTCATGCATGTTTGTTGAACAGACAGTCTGATAACGCTGAGGGAATTGTAGTTGTGAATTTGCAAGCGGAACTGGGTGATATCTTATATATATATATAAAAGGACTAGCTGGGGAGCCCGGCGTTGCCGGGGCTGTTTTGGGGCAGGCGGTTTAAATCGAGTGCCAGGCTTTGGGGCCCTGTCTGTGTCCCTTTGTGAATCTGGTGCTGGGCAACATTTTAAATCGAGTGGCAGGCTTAGGGCCCTGTCTGTGTCCCTGTATGTCTACCTTTTAAAAGGTTGAAAAATGAAAGTGAAAGTACTTATAAAACGTTTTTGGTAAATCTTACGTTATTTTTAAAAGAGATACTAACTTTGAAAGTCGTTTTAGCTGGAAGCTGAAGTCATTTGAGCTGGAAGCTTAGTGAAAGAATGGCTGCCACATCCCCGAGATCAAAACGAATAGTCCCGCCCACACACACACCGATTGGCCAACCATCAGGGGACCGTACTGTAGGATTGGTCAATCGTGACGGAACAGGATTGGTGGAACCTTGATGTCAGTCAGTCAGTCAATCAATGCGAGCAGATAATGAGTTCAATTTTGAAGGTTTTTTGCATAAGGCGCGAACAATTTTCGTCCGACCGAAAAGTAAATACGCTTAAAACCGTCTCTGAAGCGTAAGCTTTCTTTGGAGGTAACGCGCGCGTAGGTACGCCCTGTAACTTTCGAGCGCATAGCCAGACAGAGGCACACGCGATGACAGAATGACAGACAGAATGACAGACACACCGACCGATATATATATAAGATAAGATAAGATAAGAAGATACTTCTGTCTGTCATTCCGTCTGTCTGTCTTGAATTAACTCGAAAGTTATAGAGCGTACCTACACGTGCGTTACGTCGAAAGAAAGCTGACGATTCCAGAACCGTCCTAAGCGTATTTACGTTTCGGCCGGACAAAAATTGTTCGCGCGTTATGTAAAAAACCGTCAAAATTAAACTCATTATCTGCTAATTAGCATTGATTGACTGACGTCAAGGTCAACCAATCTTGTACTGGCACGATTGACCAATCCTACAGTTAAGTCGCCTGATGGTTGGCCAATCGCTGCGTCTTTGGGTGGGACTAATCGTTTTCATCTCAGGGATCTGGCAGCCATTGCCTAAAGCTAAAAACCCCATTTACTTCCAGCTCAAAATCTGCTCATCCAGCTTCGAAAAAGTTAGTATCTCTTTTAAAAATAACACAAGATTTACCAAAAACGTTTTATAAGTACTTTCACTTTCATCTTTCAAGGTATTAAAAGGTGGAAATGTTGCCCGGCAGCAGATTGAGAGAGGGACACAGAGACAGGGCCCAAAAGCCTGGGACTCGATTTAAAATGTTGCCCGGCAGCAGATTCACAGAGGGACACAGAGAGGCCCCAAAGCCTGGGACTCGATTTAAACCGCCCGGCCCAAAACAGCCCTGGCAAAGCCGGGCTCCCCCAGCTAGTATATATATATAGGAAACTGACGCCATGCTGTTGAGTGATGTCACCAAGGGATAACCTATAAATGAGTAAAGAAGGGGCTAAGGATAGAACCTTGGGGTACACTGGAGGTAACCATATTGGGACAGGAGGTGGGGTCATGGCTAGAGAGGCAGGTAGGAGTGGAATCATGCAATGGGAGTCCACTGGAGGTGGATCATGGATGAAAGGTGGTGGAGGAGCACGGCGTGATCGGTTGTATTGAAGGCCACAGAAAGGTCAAGTTGGTGTGATATGTCAGAGTCGCAGATGATAGAATTGGTGCCCGCAGCCCAGATGGTGTTGGTGCTGTCAGCGATGCAGAAACCAGACTAAAAATCTATCTATCTATCTATATATATAAAAGGATACATCTGTCTGTCATTCCGTCTGTCTGTCATTCCGTCTGTCTGTCTGTCATTCCGTCTGTCTGTCTGTCATTCCGTCTGTCTGTCTGTCATTCCGTCTGTCTGTCTGTCATTCCGTCTGTCTGTCATTCCGTCTGTCTGTCATTCCGTCTGTCTGTCTGTCTGTATTGTATAAACTCGAAAGTTATAGAGCGTACCTACACGTGTGTTACATCGAAAGAAAGCTTACGATTCCAGAACCGTCATAAGCGTATTTACGTTTCGGCGAGACAAAAATTGCGCCCGCGGTATCCAAAGAACGTTCAACATTCCGCTCATTATCCGCTCATTAGCATCGAGTGACGTCGAGGTCGACCAATCGTACGGTCGAGCGACCCGATGGTCGACCAATCGCTGCGTGGCGGGGGCGGGTTCCTGGCGCTTGCGGGCGAGCCCTCCTAGAGTCGAGTGACGGGACGATTGACCAATCCTACGCTTCGGTGACCTGATGGTCGACCAATCGATGCGTGTGTGGGCGGGCCTTATCGTTCTGAACCGAGGTGAGTCGCCGCCATCTTGATTCCAAACTTTTCATTTCTTTTTCCCGCTTTCTGCGTCTTTAAAAAAAAAAGTTGCTTTTAAAACACACATTGTTTTTAAACAAAGTTAATTACTTTCTAAATCTTTTATCTAATCTCATTAATTTTCCTACCTTTCCCCGTTTTTGCAGGTAGGCCTCGAAGCCTGGGCGTCTGTTGCCAGCCATGCTGGACCCTAGGCAATTGTTTTGTGGCAAGCTCCTCCCACCAACCCCGCCCCCCCCCGCTGGGCCCGATTCCGAACCAGCGGCCAGCCATCTTGGTAAAGGCTGGCTGGGCTCACTGCAACCTCCTCTCGCTTCATTCGGGGGGGGGCGGGGCTCGGGGGGGGAGGGGGAGCGGAGAGGGTTACCCCGGCAACCGGGCTCGCCAGCCGCAATCGGCCGCTCAGGCCCAGGCCCGGAGATCAGGAGGCGGAGAGGGGAGGAGGGATACCAAGGCAATCGGGCCCGGCCAGCCGCAATCGGCCGTCTCAGGCCCGGTCTCGGGAGGGCGGGGCTCGGGCTCACCGGGGCGCTGCGCTCGGCATGTCAGTGCGTGGGGCAGCACGGAGCTCAGCGGAGCCATCGCCGGCAGCGGGGAGAGGGTCTGCTGGCTCCCCTACTCCCTTTCTCCCCACCTCCCCCCCCCCCCCCTCCCCTCTCCCCCCCCCCACCCCTCCCCTCTCCCCCCACCCCACCCCCCCTCTCTCCCCCCACCCCACCCCCCCCTCTCCCCCCTCCCCTCTCCCCCCTCCCCTCTCCCCCCTCCCCTCTCCCCCCTCCCCTCTCCCCCCTCCCCTCTCCCCCCTCCCCTCTCCCCCACCCCCTCTCCCCCACCCCCTCTCCCCCACCCCACCCCTCCCCTCTCCTCCCTCCCCTCTCCTCCTTCCCCCTCCCCATCCACTTACCCCCAGTCGCGCTCTCTCTCCCCCCTTCCCCCCGCTTCCCCACCCTCCTTCCCCCCTCCTTCCTTCCCCCCCTTCCCCCCTCCTTCCTTCCCCCCCTTCCCCCCTCCTCCTTCCCCCCTCCTCCCCCCTCGCCCTTCCCCCTCCTCCTTCCCCCTCCTCCTTCCCCCCTCCTCCCCCTCGCCCTTCCCCCCCCTTCCCCCCCCTTCCCCCCCCTTCCCCCCCTTCCCCCCTCCTTCCCACCCCCCTCCTTCCGCCCCCCTCCTTCCGCCCCCCTCCTCCCCCCCTTCTTCCTTCCGCCCCCTTCTTCCGCCCCCTCCTTCCGCCCCCTCCTTCCGCCCCTCCTTCCTCCCCTCCTTCCCCCCCTCCTTCCCACCCCCCCTCCTTCCCACCCCCCCTCCTTCCCACCCCCCCTCCTTCCCCCTCCTCCTTCCCCCCCTCCTCCCCCCCCTCCTCCCCCCCTCCTCCCCCCCTCCTCCCCCCTCCTTCCCCCCTCCTTCCTCCCCTCCTTCCCACCCCCCCTCCTTCCCACCCCCCCTCCTTCCCACCCCCCCTCCTTCCCACCCTCCTTCCCACCCTCCTTCCCCCTCCTCCTTCCCCCCCTCCTCCCCCCCTCCTCTCCCCCCCTTTCCCCCCCTTCCCCCACCTTCCTCCCCTCCTTCCCACCCCCCCTCCTTCCCACCCCCCTTCCCCCTCCTCCTTCCCCCCCTTCCCCCCCTCCCCACCTTCCCCCCCCTCCTTTCCCCCTTCCCAGTCGCTCTCTCTCTTTCCCCCCCCCGTCGCGCTCTCTCTTCCCCCCCGTCGCGCTCTCTCTTCCCCCCCGTCGCGCTCTCTCTTCCCCCCCGTCGCGCTCTCTCTTCCCCCCCGTCGCGCTCTCTCTTCCCCCCCGTCGCGCTCTCTCTTCCCCCCCGTCGCGCTCTCTCTTCCCCCCCGTCGCGCTCTCTCTTCCCCCCCGTCGCGCTCTCTCTTCCCCCCCGTCGCGCTCTCTCTTCCCCCCCGTCGCGCTCTCTCTTCCCCCCCGTCGCGCTCTCTCTTCCCCCCCGTCGCGCTCTCTCTTCCCCCCCGTCGCGCTCTCTCTTCCCCCCCGTCGCGCTCTCTCTTCCCCCCCGTCGCGCTCTCTCTTCCCCCCCGTCGCGCTCTCTCTTCCCCCCCGTCGCGCTCTCTCTTCCCCCCCGTCGCGCTCTCTCTTCCCCCCCGTCGCGCTCTCTCTTCCCCCCCGTCGCGCTCTCTCTTCCCCCCCCCCGTCGCGCTCTCTCTTCCCCCCCCGTCGCGCTCTCTCTTCCCCCCCCGTCGCGCTCTCTCTTCCCCCCCCGTCGCTCTCTCTCTTCCCCCCCCGTCGCTCTCTCTCTTCCCCCCCCCAGTCGCTCTCTCTCTTTCCCCCCCGTCGCTCTCTCTCTTCCCCCCCCCAGTCGCTCTCTCTCTTCCCCCCCCCCAGTCGCTCTCTCTCTTCCCCCCCCCCCCCAGTCGCTCTCTCTCTTCCCCCCCCCCCAGTCGCTCTCTCTCTTTTCCCCCCCCCCAGTCGCTCTCTCTCTTTTCCCCCCCAGTCGCTCTCTCTCTTTTTCGCCCCCCCACCAGTCGCTCTCTCTCTTCCACCCCAGTCGCTGTCTCTCTTCCAACGACAACATGCCCTCGAAAAAGCCTCGGCACCGCCGGGCACTCCAGCTAGTCTATCTATCTATCTATCTATCTATATATATAAATCGGTACATCTGTCTGTCTGTCATTCTGTCTGTCTGTCATCGCGTGTGCGTCTGTCGGGTATGCGCTCGAAAGTTACAGGGCGTACCTACGCGCGCGTTACCTCCAAAGAAAGCTTACGCTTCCGAGACGGTTTTAAGCGTATTTACGTTTCGGCCGGGCTAAAATCGCGTCCACGGTATCCGAAAAACCTTCAACATTCCGCTCATTAGCATCTCATCTGCTCATTAGCGACAGAGTGACCTCGAGGTTGACCAATCGTACTGCGGCTTGCTGCCGCGTGCGGCCGGGCCAATCGGTGCGTGTGTTGGCGGGCCTTATCGTTCTGAACCGAGGTGAGTCGCCGCCATCTTGATTCCAAACTTTTCCTTTCTTTTTCCCGCTTTCTGCGTTTTTAAAAAAAACGTTGCTTTTAAAACACATATTGTTTTAAAAAAAAAATGATTTAGAAACGAATTAACTTATCTAATCTCATTAATTTTCCTACCTTTCCCCGTTTTTCCAGGTAGGCCTCGAAGCCTCGGCTTCTCCTCCGCACCCACGCCCGAGCTAGGCACCTCCCGGCCCCACTCGAAGGCTGCAGGGGCCGGCCTCAGCCCAGCGCCGCTACCTTACTAAAGGGTGTGCTTACAGCATTTTGTGTTTTAGATTTCTAGCATTTGTAGTCTTTGGCTTTTTATTAGGCCCTTTAACACCCCTGATTGAGACCTTTGTAATTGAGATTTTTCAACCCTTCCCACCTTTTGCCTCTGGAGATCCTGTTACAGGTGTTAAGCCCATTGGCTGCTGCTTTCCTACACTACAACAGTGACTCCACTTCAAAAGTACTTCATTGGCTTTGAAGTGCTTTGGGACGTCCTGAGGTTGTGAAAGGCGTGATATAAATGCAAGTCTTTCTTGCTTTTTTTCTTTCTTGTAATAGTTGTTAGCACATCTATATTCTTGGCACATCTCTACACTTGCTTAAAAACCTGTTCCATCTCCAGCTTTTCCCAGTTCTGACGACGGGTCATCGATCTGAACCGTTAACTCTGTTTCTCTCTCCACAGATGCTGCCTGACCTGAGTATTTACAGCATTTTCTGTTTTTATTTCAGATTTCCAGCATCCACAGTAGTTTGCTTTTATATTGTTGACCTGTTCTCCCATCCCCTCCTGGGAAGTACTATAATTTTAGCTGCTTTTATATTGGCGTGAATAGGGTGTTCATGCTGTTGGTTCCTGCAGCGATGGTCTTGTGCAGCTGGTTGTATCCTAGTATTTGATTGGGTCTTCCTGGACACCAACTTTAATGAATGCAGTTGGTTCACAACTGGGTAGCTGTTGACTGCATGTGATCTTCTCGTTGGGACCCGGTGGCACAGGCACCCCACTGACATCAATATAAAAGAGGCTTCTGACACACCCGATGATAGGTTCTCTCTAAAATGTTAACCTGTATATTACTTTCCAGATACTGACTAATCCATTGTGTATTATGAGCTTTTTCTGTTTTGATTTTAGACATAGATTCATTGTGTTCTTTAATTAAATCTGACATTGTTTCAGAACATTAATAATATCGACACGTAGGATCTGACAGCGCTAATGTGCTAATGACTGAAGTGTCAAATGAGGGGGAAAATTTTAGTAACAGATGGCGAGGAAATGTGTGAGCTTTGGGAGTTGGTTATATCCTTCAACTCGCGCCCAATCATGTATTATTTATCAGATGTATCAGGAACAGACCTTGTTTTAGAACTTGCATGCTGTCAATCTTTTCCACTTCATAACTGGAATGTCTTTCGATTCACTCAGAGAAATTAATCTAGCAATCATTCCCACATACTGCACTTGTTTATGGCAAAGGGCTTGGTACAGTCAGACTGGGACCTGGATGCCTTCCCTGGGTTGCCCAAGTGGGCAATCTACATGGGTTAGCCTGCACACTGACCGTAGGCAGTTTGTTTATCCTTAAAGGCATCACATCATTAAGCCTATCCGTACTCGCGTTGTAGTCTGTCTTCACACTGCTTTCCATTTCTGTGAGCACAGATTCCATTTTCTGCTTTCCTTTTTTCCTTAATTTTTCCTTCAATGATGCCTCTAATTTTTTTCCCCCATTAGTCCCAAATTATATTGAACTGCTTTCCTCTCTTTAATAAACAGCCCAAAATATGCAACCTTTGCAGGTTGAATGGTGAGCCTGTTGCAGAATTGATGATCAGTAGAGAGGCTGGATTGTAGTTGACTATGCAGAAAAAAATTAAACTTTCTTTTGTTAGCAGCTGTTGAACTACCCTGTCTTGCAGTCAGAAGAAACTTCAATCTGCTTGTCAGGCTTTTTATATGATTTTTAAAACATTTTTTAAAAAGATGTTATTTCAAAAAGTCAGTCATTTCAAACATAATTTTACAAATTGAAGCAGGAAAACTGGTAGGCATTGATCAATAAACTGTCCAGGCATAATGAGTGTTTTTGATAGTCATGGTCCATATCTAATGCGAAAACCAGCATGTGATTTTTCTTTTTAGTACTCTCCTTTTTAAAATCTGGAGACGAAAGCTCCAGAGCAGTGGGCTCCAGTCTCCTAATGAAGATGGTGTGAAACCAGCATGCAGTTTTTCCCAAGTTCAGATACCCTCGAGACATGTTTTTTGCCAACCCATGGGGAAAACTTTCCCTCTGTCAGACGAACAGCCAAGCTATAAAGCTTGAGAAGCTTGGAACCACAGACTAGATTGAGCTCTCTTACTATAAAAACAAAAAAAGTCTATAAAAAGAGTGTTTTCAACACAAAATGTAGTTTTAAGCACATTTCAGTGCCTTCTACTTCCTAGCCAACATATCTCAACAATTTTAACCTTCCTGGATTCTTTTTCTCTCCAAATTTGGTTTGTGCTGAATCTGATATGAAGTTGTGGTAACAGAAGGCAACATTATTGGTTTTCCATTTTTCAAGGGTGATTCTTTTTAAAGCCTCAGTAGCTTTATTTCTCCATTGACAATCTTGAAATTTTCCACAAACTGAAAGTTTGAGCTGTCTTGACTTGTGGTTATTCTCTTTTACTGTTCTGCCAAATGTTCACAGGTCTGTTAGTTTTTAATTTTTGTGTAATTTGGCCTTTTTGAAAAGGACCACTGAAACATCAAGGACTCTTGAAGTAATTCTTGTGATCTTTATTTATTTTATAAAGTCAAGGGCCTAGAAATTCAGTTGGGCGCGCCAACCGTTAGCGCCTTAGGAGGAGTAGATCTCGAGCGCTAGGCGCTTAGCGCCCGGGCGCAGCGCGATCCGCGCCTCGCCCCAGCTTCAGTACACATTTAGCGCCGGCGCAAAGTCTTAGCGCGCGCCCTGCTGCGCGCGCAGATCATGACGTCATTTACTAGTGCAATGCCCTTTGTGCGCCCCGAACCGGAACTTCACTCGCGCCGGGCCATTGTGCGCCGGGCGGCCCTAACGACTGTGAAGTGGAACGGTACACAGCCGAGGCGGGCCGCGGGGAGCGCTAATTAAAGGGCACTTACCCTGCACTATAAAGGGCAGCCATTTTGCAGCATTCACTCTTGTGCAACGGTTTTTTGGAGAGAGACCAAGGAGGAGAGCTTACTGGTTTGGACCAACACTAGGACAGGTATTTTTGGCTCAGGCCAGAGCTTAGCAATTATCTTTGCCTTCATTGAGAGCTCATTGTTTGCCAGCATATAATGGGGGCTGCATTGGGTGCCAACGCTGACTTTCAGCCTTATGCCAGAAGGGCTTACAGACGCCGTGAGAGAGTGGCAGCCCTGGCTAGACGCAGAGGGGGCAATAGGCGTCGCCAACTGAGGCCTTACCCACCCAGGGTATACCGCCAGCAGTCCTCCTATCTGACCACGTCTGCCGCGATGTGTGTAAGGAGGCTGTGATTCAGAAGGGAGGTGGTTGCAGACATCTGCCAGCTGCTTCAGAGAGATCTGCAGCCACAGCTGATGCGCAGGACGTCTCTGTCGGTGGCAGTGAAGGTGACGGTGGCTCTCAACTTCTATACCACCGGCTCCTTCCAATCCGCTGCTGGGGACATTGCTAACATCTCCCAGTTCGCCGTGCATTGCTGCATCCGCCAGGTGACCGAAGCCCTTTTCAGAAGGAGACATCAATTCATCTCCTTCCCCATGACCCTGGACAAGCAGCAGCAGCGTGCAGTGGGATTTGCAAGAATAGCGGGCTTCCCCATGGTGCAGGGCGCCATTGACTGCACGCACGTGGCTTTGCGGGCAGCTCTGGAGCATGCCGAGGATTACCGCAACCGGAAGGGCTACCATTCCCTCAACGTACAGCTGGTGTGTGACCACAGGCAGCGCATCCTAGCTGTCAATGCCCGCTTTCCAGGCAGCAGCCACGATGCCTTTATCCTGCGACAGACAACTGTGGCTGACATGTTCCAGGCACAGCCTCCCCCAAGAGGATGGCTTATCGGGGACAAAGGCTATCCTTTGTGTACCTGGCTCATGACCCCGCTCCGCGCGCCCACGACCCCTGCTGAAGAGGCATACAACGAGAGCCATCAAGCGACTAGGAACATCATAGAACAAACAATCGGCGTCCTCAAGCAACGGTTCCGCTGTCTCGATCGCTCCGGGGGAGCCCTCCAGTATTTGCAGGAGCGAGTCTCCCAATTCGTCGTCGTTTGCATGCTGCACAACCTGGCTATCCGCAGGACTCAGGCACTGCCACCTCACGTTGGACCCCCACCTCAGGAGGAGGAGCAGGAGGAGCATGAGGACGAGGAGTACCAGCCCAGGAGGGACGCACAAGGTCCAAGGGCCGCCCGTCGTCGGCTTATTGAACGTCACTTCTAGGCCCCCTGTCAGGGAATAGCTTGTGCCAATGAAAGAACATGATTGCAGCCGCTCCGCAAGCCCTCAGCCGGTTAAGGCAACAAACACTTCAAAGATCAAACATGGGCAATGTTAATAAATAAAATGCTTTATTGTACAAACTCAGGGCCCTTCCCACATGAAAACCAAAAACAGACGAAACCCCCAAAAAACACTCAAACACATTACTCGCTCCCACAACCTGGAGAGGATTAACAAAACAGTGCAACTAAAATGGCCGTCATCCTCGGACTTCGTAAAATACAAACATCACATCCTCGGCCTTCAAAAAACAAACATCCAATTCTCGGCCTCAAAAAACAAACATCCAATTCTCAGCCTCAAAAAACAAACATCCAATTCTCGGCCTCAAAAAACAAACACAACTGGCCACACATTCGACTTTTTGGCCCGCTAGGGCGATGCCTTGGCCATCTTTGTGTGGCCCCTGCCCGCTCTGCTGCTCCTCAAAGTAAGGCCATTGGCTGCTGCAAGGCTGGGGGCAGGCTCCAGAGGGGCACATGTCGTGACGGCAGATACCCTTGGGGGTCGGCCTAGTCGAGGTCTGGCCGTCGAGCGGGCGGCTGTTGAATGCTGCAGCTGTGGCTGGCCAGCATCAGTCGCTGCAGCAGCTCCTGGCAGCTCCACTGGGGGAGTGGCAGTGGCGGCTGGAGGAATGGGGGCAAGCTGGCGGATGGCAGGCGCTCGCTGGTCGCCTGAGACACTGGCACTCGCCCGGGCCAGCACTGCAGCATGCGCACCAATCTGCCGAGGGACAGACCGCTGTGCTGCTGCAGCGCGCCGGGTGCCCTGGCGATGCCTGGCTGACACAGCGAGTGTGGCAGCAGTGAGTGCCCGTGTTGACCTGTTCAGTGACCTCATCAGAGCACCCAGTGACTGCACGGCACCACTGATCAGCTGCCCACTCGCTGCCTGAGCTGCCCCGAATGCCGCCCGACTCGCTGCCTGATCTGCCCCGAATGCCGCCCGACTCGCTGCCTGCTCTGCCCCGAATTCCGCCAAACTGATGGCCTGTGAGGCCCCGACGTCAGTGACACTCCGAGAGAGGGACTCGATGGCCTCAGGCAACCGTGTCACTACCCCCATGAGCTCCGTGTGCCGGCGCTCCGAGTCCGCGGACAATTCCTCGAGGCGTTCCATCTCTTCGGCGAAGACCATCTCTGGACTGGAGGCCGGACTCTCCCTCTGGGGAGAAGGCCGCCGAGCTGGCCGACCCTTCCTGCATTGCTGGACGCCGCTGGGCCCAGCAATTGGACTCCCCTCCGACCCTTCCCCCCTCCGGGGAGAAGGCCGCCGAGCTGGCACCCCCCTCCCGCGTTTCTGCAGGCCGCAGGTCCCATGAGCTCCCCTCCCCTCCGACACTTCCACGACGCTCCCCTCCAGGGAAGACGTGTCCCCTACATTGGCATGGGTTGCCACGGCTGAGGGTTCCCCTGATGGGCCGCCTTCCTCTTGCTCCTCCTCCTCTGAGGGGCTGTCACTGGCAAGTTCAGGGACCTCCTCCTCACCATCTGAAAGCAGGAAGGCACAAGAGTAGCTTTAGAGTGAGGAGAGGGCGTCAGCGAGGGATGCATGAGTGGTGGCATTCAGCGCATTGGTCGGACAGTGGCAAAGGATGTAGATCTGATGCGCAAGTGGGACGAGAGAGGTCCAAACGTTGATGTCCTTACCATTGGTGCCCAGAACAGGGTCGGCATCTC
The DNA here is from genome assembly GCF_052327205.1 of Somniosus microcephalus. Lineage (NCBI taxonomy): Eukaryota > Metazoa > Chordata > Chondrichthyes > Squaliformes > Somniosidae > Somniosus > Somniosus microcephalus. The sequence goes on along the minus strand of NC_140989.1, from coordinate 227,931,101 downwards.
CACATGCAACGGGGCCAATCACCCGGCCACCCATGATGTGCTCCACGCGATGTTGCAGCTCGGTGAGCGGCTGGATCTGGGGTCGGCCTCCCCCGGTCGCAGTCCGGCTCTTCTTGTTATTGGCCAGCTTGGCCTGCAAGAGAAAGGACGGCCTCTAAGTACAGTGTGTCGCCCTGATCTTGTGTGCACTGCCTCCCATGGTGGAATAGCCTGGTCAGTGTGTCGCCCTGATCTTGTGTGCACTGCCTCCCATGGTGGAATAGCTTGGCCAGTGTGTTAAGTGCAGAATGTGCAATTGATGTTCATGCCTGTCCCATAGCTGCTGGATGAGGGCTGGCCATTAGGGCTTTCAGGTCCCTTTGCCCATAATGTGAGGTGCACATGCAAGGATGAGGAGGTCACTGGAAAGGGTACTCACCCTGACAATCCGCGTGAGGTCATTAAACTTTTTGCGGCATTGGACACCGGTCCTGGGGACCTCGCTGTTGGCTGACACCTTGCTGGCGACATGCCTCCAGGTTCTCCGGTAGGCGCGGACCGGCGCCTTCCTGCCATTGTCCGGGTACAAAATATGGCGCCTCTTCTCCACACCACCAACCAGCACACTCAGATCACGCTCTGAGAAGCGCTGCGCTCGTTCACGGGCCCTCTGCATGGCTTCAGGTGCTATTTGGGTCCAGCAGCAGTGTTCAGGCCTAGCTTGAGGGCTCCACTATCCAGGGCGTGGCAGCAGACAAAGTCGACCCTTCCCCCTTAAGAGCTGGCCGGCGCCAGGGTGTCTGCTGTCAATCACGAGATGGCCGCACCTGCGCTGCGCCTGGCCTGGGCGCTCTCGCTCAGCACCTCCGGCTTAGCGCCTAAAGAGAGGCGTCCAGCGCCAGTTTTAGCGCTCGAGCAAACTCTTAGGGCGAAGCTAATGAATATCGGAGAAGTGGCCTCGATTTGGCGGCGGCCCAAACTTTAGCGGCCGCCCGACTTTAACGCCCCAAAAGTGGCTACAATGAATTTCTAGGCCAAGGTGTTTGAGTGTGCAGAATTTAAAGTAGGCCCATAACTTAACATGCTTAGCTGTCATTGGCTCTTCTAATTTCCTATGAATTGTTAATTGAATGATATCCTCACTTGAACATTTAACATCTATGCTGGTTGAATTCCTAATACAGAATCGTTCCTTTACTGCAGCTTTGTTAATGCAACAAAATTTTATTTGCTTGTTTCATTTGTATCAGAATCAGATGGTGATTTTTAATCATAACCGTATGTTCACTTCACATCATCATGGGAAATAAAACCGGCTAATGATTTGTATCTGGACTCATCTTGGCAGGTGTTTTCTCAGTCTGCTTTTTGACAGGATTGGAGAGGGGAATTACAAAGGATTGTAAGACCGAATGCAGAGGGGATACTATTGAAACACTATCGCACAGTTAGATATTGAGCAGACGGGCACACCTCTAAACGTGAGACGCTCAGAACACTTGCAGAAGTGACTCGCACTGCTGTACGTGAGATTATCGAAGTTAAGACCCAAGGCCGGCGGAGGGGGGCGGTGCTGGAAGAGAGAGGGGAGAGCTAAAACTAGATTAAAGTACCAATATGGAGTTTAATCTCGTTATGGGTTAACGTGTTGAATGACGACTGTTAGGTTTTGTTTTAACCAGGGAGGATACTGTGGAAAATCAAATCCGTATCCTGTGTGCTCTGGGTCGTTGATAATGAAGCAGAGATTGTAGATGGGTTGAAAACCATGACAAATGAACTATATCCCAGGGTACCTACAGATTGAGGGGGTATTTCTGAAGCACAGATGATCATTTTGAGGGTCACACTGGGAGTGGGGCGACAGTCGGCAGGTGTAGTTGCCATATTCAAGTAGATGACAAAAGTGATCAACCTGACCTTTTATAATCGGAAAACGAATGAAATCTGTAATTGGATTTGGGCAACACTGATGAGGAAGTAGCTATTGTCCATCCCCAGCTGCCACAAGGGCATTAAGAATCAACTACGTAATGTGAGACTGGAGTCACGTGGGCCAGACTGGGTAGGGTGGCAGGTCAAACCCACTTGGGTTTTTACAGCAATCTGTCAGTTTTCATTGATGCTAGCCAACAATTTACCAGATTCACTGAATTCAGTTTCATGATATCTCATGATATCTGTGATTACAGTTCAATACCATAACCACTAGACTCTTGTACCTTCCAATCAAAAATAAAATGGAAGGGTACCTTTTAAGAATTACCTTGTAAGTGAGAACCAACGCAGCTTTCGAACGGGTTGATTTGACTTGACCAGCCTCTCAAAATGTTGTTTGAGGTGACATGACCAATTGATAGGAGAAGCTACATGGTTACATAAGTGGTCACACATGAAACCATGTTCCTTCCGAATCTGAACGGACCCCTTGTCAGGTTGCACCTAAAGTGCTGTGTGGCATTCTGGTAGCCATGACACAAGGGGTCCATCCAGGCGATCACTCCACCATACCAACTCAAATAGACCAGCCAGGCTGATCCCCCAATATTGGAGGGAAGAGCTACAAGGAATGATTTGAAAGATTGAGGTTCTTAAGTTTTGAAACTTTTAGTCATTATTCTGTAGTAGGGAGTAAGGTCCTGCTCACAGCACTGAGATAAATGACCAGATACAGTACTTCGTTTTAGTGATGTTGTTTGGGGGAAAAATGTTGGACAGGACTTTAAGTGGAAATAATCCTTTTAAATAGCTGAAAGGAGAGAGAAAACAACTGTTTCAAAGCGCTAAGCAGCATCACACCTGGGGGTCAACTGTAAGAATCATCCCGTTGCACTGAAAATTTGGACTACTGGCCAAATTGATGATATAACCGTATTGTACAGTATATTGAACTGCTGGTATATGTCAGTCATTGTTTGTCATATTGGTATTTATTAAAAGTCAAGATTCGTTGCTTTAGTCTGTAAACCTTTCATCTGTGTGATGGTATTCGCCATTTAGTAGAGAATTTGGTAATGTAATCCAGTAGCAGGTTACTACAAATTGTTAGCTCTTCGGGTACACAGAAAGGATGTAGCTTCCTGATTGGAGGAGACTAGGTTCAGTTATTGAGATTGATGTTGGACTATTGAAGAAGATGGTGGTTCTGGGAATATGTTGCCTTAACTATTTCCACATTCGGATACTACACAGTGGAATAATGCAATTGCAAAATGCTTCAAGTTGGCATCATGGTGGTGCTGTGTTGTGCACGAAAACAGGACTGTGGTTTGGAAAGGTTGCAAGGGTGATCCTTCTAATCTGCTGAGTTCTAAATCTGAGGTGAAATGGGTGGAGACTGTGGCAACTCCCTGTGGCAAGAATTTTGGTTGGGATTGAGGAAGAACAGGATGAAGGTATCCTGCCGAACGGGTACCTCACACCATGTGGCTAGCAGCCGAAGAGAACATGGGCAGAGGTCTTGGAGCAGCCACCTATTTTCTTGGCAATGCATGCACAAATCCTGGCAGATTTAGAGTTGAAAATTTGGTGACAGACTGCAGAAGAAAAAAACATTAGGATGTGAATAGCCTAAAAGCTACAGTTGGGCCAATAACTGTCGTAACCTTTCATCAATTAGCCACATAATTCATTTTCCTTTTATCCACGGAAGCGGAGACTTAGAATGTTGTATGGTTCTGTGGGGACAGCAGCCTTCCAGTATCTCACTCAAGTGGTTATTCTTCGTGTGTGACCTCAAGTGAGCGTTGACCTGGACTACATGATAGAGTATCAGTCACCTTGTGTTTCCTTGCACAGTGCAGGATGTGAGCAATTTCCAGCAGGATTTTCTGAATAAACAGCGAGGAGTGGCTGATTTAATTCCCCCCTCTATTGCTTGCCGGATGATACTGAGGCTAATTATAAAGCTCCATTGCTACCTTGGCTCAGATCAGCTGACTGACCCCTGATCATAGTTTGCATCCAGGTTTCCTCGTCCTTGTGCTTCACTACCTCACTGCATTTGCCCACTGAGCCCCCGGAGCTGCTTTATCTATTTGAGTCGGTACGGCAGAGTAATGGTCATGTTACTGGACTAGTAATCCAGAGAATGCAATTCAAATCCGATCATGGCAGTTTGAGAATTTGAACTCAGTTTAAAAAGATTGGGAAATAAAAATAAATAAAAATCAGTATCGATAAAAGTGATCATGAAGCTGTTCGATTATCGTTAAAAACTCAACATGCTCACTCATGTCCTTTAGAGAAGGAAACCTGCCATCCTATAGATGACTCCAGTCCCATACGAACGTGGTTACCACTTGACTGCCCTCTGAAGTGCCCCTGAGCAAGTCAGTCAATTGTATCAAACCGCCGCTGCAGCGGTTCAAGAAGGCGGCCCATCACCACTTTCTCAGGGCAGCCAGGGATGGGCAATAAATGCCGACCTTGCCAGTGATGTCTGCATCCTGAGAATGAACAAAATCAGTACAACAATCAACTCCAAACTTTTAGTACATTGGGGTCCATTTAAAACTCAACTTTTTGTTTTATGCCACATCATCCCAAGTGTGCCCAAATCTCAGTGCATCACTTGTGGTGGCCCCAATAATTATTAACCAGCCATTTTAAGTAGGAATATAATTGATTATTTTTCTAACTAATTTTGTGGCTCATAACATTCCTGCTCCCACTGCCATCCCTGGTCCAACGAAGAGCTCTGATGGCATCACTGTTTTGTCGACAGTGTAGTAAATAACTTAATATGTTGAGGGTTCCATTAAATGAAGAGTACTTTGTATTATTTGCTCAGGACGTCTTTAATTTGTAATTTAATTGGCATGGCCTTGGAAAGTGCTCATTCCCAATTGGCCCATCCTTCTCGGTCACATGCATTGGTTTTCTCAGCTTTAAATCATTAAATCATTAAAAGATAGTTTAAAATTCCAACAACTAAATAACTGACATTACATTTTGTTTTGGCATTATGTTTGTTTGGCTAGAGACAGAGTTAAAAGAATGAAAGTTCTCTGGGCATGGTTCACATTTGCTTTCCTTTAGTTGATTAGAGCTTTCTTACTTGGGGGTATGGAGGATCAGAAAGACTCAAGTGACCCTGTTAATTCTGGTGATGTTCATTTCACCCGCCATTGGAATTTCATACTGTAACCTAAAATCAGTCATTTGTTGACTTGATTTGAAGTTATTGTCTCTGTTTTGTGAAGAGATTGTTGAGGACATAAGAAAATGTTTTAGTTGCTTCATATTATAATAAATATATCCTTTTGGACTCAGATTTGGCTCATTTTCCTTTGCCCATCAAGCACATCTAGAAGTACTGTAAATTAATGGTTTGCAGATGGCTTTTCTTTGCAGCCAAAGCTATATTAAAGGATGATGTAGCAAAATGACATAAAGCTGCCTTGTGTTGTGATGATAATGTACTGTACCACAATGACTCAGTAAACCATTGCCACTAAGTGACATGTGAAATGGTACACGTACAGTAATGTTGAATGTTCTTTGACTTGGGCAGTTCATTCTTGAGCTTCATTTTCTTTTTCTTTGTTGCCCCCAGACTCTTGGCCAACACAGTGGAATCAGTTCTGGATAAGTTCATTACTTCAAACCTCTTTTAGCCAGTATTTCATTGGCTGTTGCAACAGAGCCAGCTGACGCACGTGTTTAGAATGCCTAGCCACAGCAAATGCAAAAATATGTTTTGTTGGCATCCCTTGTATGCACTTCAAATAGTGAGACATGGTCATTCCAAAAGTTTGGATGTTAACATAATGTTAATAGGAATGGTTACATATTTTGCCGCAGTCATATGAATACAGACCAAACTGTTTTTTATTTTTTATTCTTCACATCAGGCTGCACAAGTGTACAAATAAATAATGTCCAATCTCCATTTGAAGGGACGTGCACTGTATGGTGACTTTTGCGGGTGGGTGGTGGAATAATTTTTTGTTCAGGATCAATATGGGTGGGAGTGAAGAGACAAAAGTGGTATATTTTGGCTTCTGCTTGAGCTTGAGGCCCCCATTAACAGAGGTGTTGTCTGTTTTCACCGGAAAATGTGTTTGTGACACTTACTTTCTCATTCACTGGTGCTGTAATCATCTTTTGAGAAAATTTGACCAAAGTCTCAATTTTGTTTCGTCATGAATCCTCTTTGCCTAATATTTGTTGAAACCTGTGTATTATCCCACTGACACTGCCCCCGTTGGTTCGACTGCAGTTGATTGAGCATTGTCTTCATGAACATTCCAGCTCCTTGGTTTTCAAATTTTGTGCTGAGCGTCCTGGATTATTCCCATTGACCAAAACCCACAAACCTTGCTTCTCAAGCGCTGCAACATGAAACAACTTTGCAGCATGAAGCCTGCTTTTGGCTGACGCAAGGGCTTGATACGATTTAGTTTATTAGCAGCATATTGCTAGGTTTATTTTTTTTTTTTAACTTTTATTCTACCAAGCCTTGCATTGAGACCAAAGGAGGCTTCACACTTCAAAAACTGGAACTTCTGATTGTGAGATTAAATCAGAGGATGCTTGTCTTTGCCTTAGTGCTGGCAGAAGCCAGGATATTGCCGAAGAAGTTGTAGAACTTTGGTTGCAAAGATTTGTAGGAGGATTGTGCATGCAAGGGAAGCAGCCTGTGGCGGGGGTGGGGGGGGGGGGGTGGCGGTGCGGCGGGGAAAGGTGCCATACATCTTTGGAGACGACAGCCATTGTCTTAACCTGACATCTATCAAGATGTTTAAGTTCTTGTAACTAATTACGATTTGACTTTAATGGTAGCTGAATAGTAAAATGCAGGGTTGCAATAAGTAGCTTTTGCCAGCGAGATGTACCAGTTATGACCCCAGCATTCCGTTTTGCCATCTGCTTATTGTTTGCTTTAATCAAGTGTCATGGAGGCTGGTGTGGAGACATTAGCATTTTTTCCAAAAAGCAAGGGCATTATAAATTAATGATTTGTTTCTTTCAGAAATGGGATTTCAATTTCGGAAAAGAAAGATCTGATGGTGGTAAAGAAGGAGCCTCTTCTCCTTGTCCAACGAGCATGTCAACCACAAGTCAATAGGACTGAATCACTTAGGTGAGCAGAGAGTCGCTATCATATGGAAACTATCAAAAGTTCTCTGTTCATTTAAGCCAAGCAAATGCGAATTGCTTCTTTCATTTTTTGGGGCAGCTTTTTGGACAAGAATAAATATGCATGTAGTGTTAGGTACAATTTGCAGTTATAAAAATATACCAATCAATGAAATGAGTATTTCTACAGTGTTTCAATTGCACTTTGACTGCCCTTCCGTATTCTAAGGGCTTCATGTAAGAGGGAGCTGTGCAGCTACAGTTCTGCCATCGAGAACACTGCGACGGTTCATTCCTCCCAAGTGAATTTTAAAATAAAGCTGTGTTCTTCATGTTTAATTGTTCCACAGGTGAATTTTGTGGACAGGATCGAATAGTATGTTTAAACGTCGTCCTTTTATGGTAGGCGGGGAATACTTTGAATTGCAGTGGACAAAAAGACTTCGCTTTCATCGCAAATGGATTTGAATCCAGACTGGACAGGGATTAAAAACTTCTTTCAAACTGATAAGGGTCTGACAGAAGATGATTTTGTGAAATAATAGCCCAGTTCCTTATGGACAGATAGCTACCCATAGTTTGTTGTTAAAAGCAGTTTCAGTCAAGGATGGTTGGAAGTTATTAGCAGAAAATTTCAGTTGTTTTGCTGAGATTGGAGCAGGGTCAAAAAGGCTTTGCACCTCACCTTTGTACCTGACCTGGGAGTGCTTTATGCTGGATTTTAAAACTAGTAAAGGAAGTCCATTCCCTTGTATAGATGAGCAAAAGAAGTAACCTAATTCCCTCCTCCTACTTGTGTCTGAGTAAGCTGACTTAAACATTTCATGTAGGCTTGCCATGTCTGACATTCTACTATAAGTAGGCTGTGGGTAGGAATGCAAGAGTGAAGTCAGCTTAGCCTACCCACATTGCAGATGGCTTTGGCAGGGCATTATAATGCTCTTCTGTTTGCAAGTATTGTGTTTTAATAAAAACATGCTTTAATTGGGAGCTTCACATTCTGAGACTTGAGCTCACAGACTGATGGAACTTAAAGCATAGAAGTCGGCCATTTGGCTCATCCTGCCTTTGCAGATGCTGTTACACTGGAACGATCTACTTGAGTCTTAATTTCCCTTTTATATTTCTTCCTTTTCTTCACTCCCTTCAGCAACACAGACTCACTTTATTTCAGAGCTGCCCTGGCTCTCAGTTGAACAATACCAAAATAATGTGGCCCATAGCTTCTTGTAAAAACATTTTTTTACTTTAGAACCCAAGACGAATTTACAAAGGTGAGAATGTTTCTAGGGGTTTGAGGGGTAGTTTAAATGGCTACCTGAATGCAGTAACACCTATCCCAAGATAGCATCACCTTTGTGGAGCTTAATTGTAATTTTTCAGCCTGTGTCTGAAGAAAGCATTTCCTTTGTGTAGGTAATCCTCTCTGCCTGTCGAGTCATTTCATATTCCCAGAAACTGAAAAGTTCATGAAAAGAACAAATTAAGTCTGCAGTGACCCAACCACAATTTTTAAACATGATTAAGTCTTGGCCATTGGACTTAACTGTAAATGCACATTGAATATGGCTTTTAGCCACATGGTGAATAATTATTTTATGGCTAGAAATAAGTCAACAGAGCTAAACTGTACACCTCCAAGCAAAACTATATACCTATATATGCTGTTGGCGTATTAAGAGTGTTTTATTGTTGAGGGCTAGGCATATAAAACTTAGGTAATTTATTTTAAAACAGGTTTTTTGCTTAAGTCAAGATCCCTACATCTGATTCTATATTATCAATTGAATTTGCAGTTGAATCTAGTTAATGAAACTAAGATCATCCATTTTACCCATACCTTGCTTCAACAGCTCCCAGATTGACTGTCCAGTCATAACTTGTGGATAAGAACATAGAACATAAGAATTAGGAGCAGGCCATACCGCCCCTCGAGCTTGCTCTGTCATTCAATAAGATCATGGCTGATCTTCGACCTCAACTTTCCTGCCCTATCCCCACATCCCTTGATTCCTCTGGAGTCCAAAAATCTATCTATCTCAGCCTTGAATACTCTCAACGACTGAGCATCCCCAGCACTTTGGGTCAGAGAATTCCAAAGATTCACAACTCTGAGTGAAGAAATTCCTCCTCATCTCAGTCTTAAAAGGCTGACCCCTTATCCTGAGTCTGTTCCCCCTAGTTCTGGACTCTCCAGCCAGGAAAAAGAATCTCTCCGCATTTATCCTGTCAATCTCCCTCAGAATCTTATATGTTTCAATGAGATCACCTCTCAGTCTTCTAAATTCCAGAGAGTATAGGCCCATTATACACAATCTCTCATCCCAGGACAGCCCTCTCATCCCAGGAATCAGTCTAGCTGACCTTCGTTGCACCGCCTTTAAGGCAAGTATATCCTTCCTTAAATAAGGAGACCAAAACTGTGCACAGTAATCCAGGTGTGGTCTCACCAGAGCCCTGTACATTTTTTTTCTTATTCATTTATGGGATGTGGGTGTCGCTGGCAAGGCCAGCATTTATTGCCCTTGAACCGCTGCAGTCGTATGGTGAAGGTACTCCCACAGTGCTGTTAGGTAGGGAGTTCCAGGATTTTGACCCAGCGACGATGAAGGATCGGCAATATACTTCTAAGTCAGGATGGCGTGTGACTTGGAGGGGAACTTGGAGGTGGTGGTGTTCCCATGCGCCTGCTGCCATTGTCCTTCTAGGTGGAAGAGGTCGCGGGTTTGGGAGGTGCTGCCGAAGAAGCCTTGGCGAGTTGCTGCAGTGCACCTTGTAGATGGAGCTGCACTAATCCAGGCAAGTGGAGAGTATTCCATCACACTCCTTACTTGTGCCTTGTGGATGGTAGAAAGGTTTTGGGGAGTCAGGAGGTGAGACACTCGCTGCAGAATACCTAGCCTCTGACCTGCTCTTGTTGTCACAGTATTTATGTAGCTGGTCCAGTTAAGTTTCTGGTCAGTGGTGACCCCCAGGATGTTGTTGATGGGGGATTCGGTGATGGTAATGCCATTGAATGTCAAGGGGCGGTGGTTAGACTCTCGCTTGTTGGAGATAGTCATTGCCTGGCACTTGTGTGGCGCGAATGTTACCTGCCACTTATCAGCCCAAGCCTGAACGTCGTCCAGGTCTTGTTGCATGCGGGCATGGATTGCTTCATTATCTGAGGAGTTGCGAATGGCACTGAACACTGTGCAGTCATCAGCGAACATCCCCATTTCTGACCTTATGTTGGAGGGAAGGTCATTGATGAAGCAGCTGAAGATGGTTGAGCCTAGGACACTCCCCCGAGGAACTCCTGCAGCGATGTCCTGGGGCTGTGATGATTGACCTTCACCACAATTGTAGCAAGACTTCCTTACTCTTGTACTCCAACCCTCTAGCAATAAAGGCCAACATGCCATTTGCCTTCCTAATTGCTTGCTGTACCAGCATGCCAACTCTTTGTGTTTCTTATACTAGGACACCTAAACCTCTCTGAACACCAACATTTAATAAAATTCTGTTTTTCTATTCTTCGTACCAAAGTGAATAACCTCACATTTCTCCACATTCTTATTGCCCATGTACTTAACCAGTCTATATTCCTTTGCAGGCGTTTTGTGTCCTCCTCACATCTTACTTTTCCACCTAGCTTTGTATTGTCAGCAAACGTGCACTCGATCCCTTCATCTAAGTCAGTAATATAGATTGCAAATTGCTGAGGCCCAAGCACTGATCCTTGCGGTACCCCGCTAGTTACAGTCTGCCAATCTGAAAATGACCCGTTTATCCCTACTCTCTGTTTTCTGTCCGTTAACCAATCCTTTATCCATGCTAATACATTACCCCCAACCTCATGTGCCCTTACCTTGCTTAACAACCTTTGATGTGGCACCTTATCGAATGCCTTTTGGAAATCCTAATATACTACATCCACTGGTTCCCCTTTATCTACCCTGCTAGTTACATCCTCAAAAAACTCTAATAAATTTTCAAACACGCTTTACCTTTCATAAAACCATGTTGACTCTGCCTAATCATACTATGATTTTCGAAGTACCCTGTTACCACTTCCTCTATAATGGATTCCAGCATTTTCTCAATGACTGATGTCAGGCTAACTAGCCTGTGGTTCCCTGTTTTCTCTCTCCCTCCTTTCTTGAATAGTGGGGTTAAATTTGCTACCTTCCAATCCACTGGGACCGTTGCTGAATCTCGGGAATTTTGGAAGATCACAACCAATGCATCCACTATTTCTTTTAGAACCCTAGGATGTAGGCCACGAGGTCCAGGGGATTTGTCGGTTTTTAGTCCCATTAGTTTCTGAAGTATTTTTTCTCTGCTGATATTAATTACTTTAAGTTCCTCGCTCTCATTAGCCCCTTGGTTCCCTACTATTTTTGGTATTTTTTTGTGTCTTCTACTGTGAAGACAGATACAATATATTTGTTTGAAGTCTCTGCCATTTCCTTGTTCCCCAATATAATTTCTCCTGTCTCTGCCTCTAAGGGACCAACATTTACTTTTGCTATTCTCATCCAAGTCAGTACTGTAGTGACTGTGAATCCAATCCTCATTGAACATTTTCTCCATTATTTTGGTGCAGGCTAGCAGATGAACTCCATGGGTGGGTCCATCGACATGAAGTAGTTAGAGTCAAGTTGAGGAAAGGATCCAAGATGCTTCATAAAATACGGACTGTGTCGGTATGTACTTCATTTTTTCTTCATATTTATCAAAAAATTAAAAAATTCGTAGGTTGAGAAACAAGTAAAAATCCTAGGAGTAAAACAAATGTCGAATTTACTGGCACAGAAGTCGTCTGCCACTCATTAAAGTGAGTGCAGTTGGGGTTGGTGGGCATGGGAGAGGATTTATGGAGTTGTGTAAGCATTGTGTTACAGGAGAGCCAAAAAGTCCCAGCATTTCCAGGTATTTCATGCATCCCTCCCTAAGAAAAGGTCAGATTCAGGTTTTGAATCTTCTGTTGGCATGGAATGTTAAAGCCCCTTATTAGGTTTTTGGGCCTTTTCTGCCCCTTTTACTTGAGATCGTGCAGCTTCTGCATTTTAGATAACATGAGTCTCTGCTCCTTATGGTCGCCTGAGTGCCTTCACTGGCCCTGACCTCTAGCTAAATTTCTGATAGCAAGTCCAAGAGAACAAACAGAAAACCTTGGTGTAAATTGGATCTAGCCTGTGCCTCCACAGGAACTTCATTCCATTTTGGAAAAACGACAGAGCATCACAGTATCAGACCTCGTTGCAGACTTGAGTAAATTTATTGAACAAGAGAATATTTAATAGTAATGTAGCATAGATTCGGTCACAGCAGATATCCTAGCTTACTTTTATTCCGAAAAGTTGGTTAACATATGTATGCAATTATTATATTGCACTTTCCAAGTGGGAGCTAACTGAAGCTCTGTGAAGATTCTCAGTTTTTAAACTTTTTGGAGTTACTGTAATGGGATGGAAGGGACTTCAAGCAAATCAAGCTAAGGAAAAATGTTTTGTTTTTGTTAGACTCTTAAATGCCTTTTAGTTTGATCATAGTGTACATCATTCAGCACATTTCATGTGCCTGTGTCAGTTGACATCTATAGTTGATTATAGTTACAGGATTTTAGTACTTGACCATTATGTAATGAGGAAATTATTATGTCCGTGTATAATTGAGACACGGACTGCAGGAGTTGATTATAACAAGTCTTTACTGAATGGAGACAACCTGGAAATTGAAACTGCAGAAGCCTGCAAGGGCCTTTTATACAGGGGTGGTCACTGCTGGTACTGCAGTCTGAGACCAGTTATTCCCTTAAAGGTACATACACAACAACTCCTCCCCTTTTAGATAAACAGTACATAACATTCATTTAACAACTAAATAATAACTAATTACAATTACGGTTGCTAGATACATTGGTTGAAGTTAAGCAATTATAAGTTCAGTCTTTGAGGAGGCTTCCTGATTCTGTCTGGATAACGCCTCTGTGGGATATCAGGTTCTTCTGGCAAGGTTGAGTCGGGATCAATGTCGTTGTTTGGTTCGTCTGCTTCCAATATCACCGATTCTGCGGTAGATGCAATTGGTACTTTGGTTTCATCGCCAGGTGTATCAGATCGTGGTGTGGAGTTGACGTTTTCCAGTGACTCTAGAATCTGGTCAGCATGGCGTCTTACAATGCTCTCCCCAATGTCCACGGTATACATTAGAGGTCCTTGCCGTGTACAGATCGTTCCTGGCTGCCATTTCTCTGTGCAGTAGTCCCGGGCCAAAACTGGTTGACCTATCTTAAAACTCCTGGTCGGCCTTTCTTTCATATTCTGAAACTGCCTGTTCTCCACATCTCTTCTGATGTTTGGCTTAACCAAATCCAAGCGGCATCGTAGTCTTCGATTGAAGAACATCATGGCTGGAGTTTGGTTGGTAACCGCATGTGTCGCGTTCCGGTAGGCAAACAAGAAGTTATCCACCTTGTGTTGTAGGGGTATATCTTCATTACACATTGCCTTGATAGCCTTCTTGAATGTTTGAACAAACCTCTCGGCCAATCCATTAGTGGCTGGATGATATGGGGCGGATGTGTAATGCTTAACACCATTGTTCTTTAAGAACCTCCGGAACTCTTCAGACACAAACTGTGGTCCATTGTCAGAGCAAATCTGTTCAGGCAGCCCATTCCTGGCGAATATGGTTCGTAAGACTGTGATAGTTTTTTCTGTGGTGGTTGAGGACATTTTTATTACCTCTGGCCACTTTGAATGTGCATCCACCGCAATTAAAAACATCGAGTCCATAAAGGGACCAGCAAAATCAATGTGCACCCTTTGCCATGGAGATGAGGGCCACTCCCATGGATGTAGAGGGGCTTGTGGTGGGGCGTTTTGGACCTTCTGGCATCCTGTACAGCTCTTGGTCATCTCTTCGATTTCTCTATCGATTCCCGGCCACCACACAAACGCTCTGGCTAAGTTCTTCATTTTTACCCCTCCCAGATGACCCTCATGAAGCTCATTGAGCACTCTATCCTTCAATTTGGGTGGAATTACTACTCTGGATCCACACATCAAGGTTCCTCTGCACACTGACAGCTGTTCTCTTCTCGGCGAGAATGCTGGCAGCAGTGGTTCGCCATGTGCTGGCCATCCCTTCACCGTTAAATCATAGACCCAGGAGAGTGTCGGGTCATTTCGTGTTTCCTTTTCTATGTTTGCATTCGTCACAGGGAGACATTCAACTATAGTCGAGTGGAATAACTCCACTGGATCCACTGCCAGTTCTTCTTCCACCGTCGGCAATGGTAGGCGCGACAATCCATCAGCATTCCCATGCTGTTTAGTTCCTTTGTACTCGATGTCATATTGGTGAGCCCCTAGGAAAAGGGACCACCTCTGTAGCCGTTGTGCCGTCATTATCGGTACGCCCTTCTGAGGGTTGAAAATGGAGACGAGAGGTTGATGATCAGTTAGTAGAGTAAATTTCTGACCGTGCAGGTAGTGATTGAACTTCTTCACCCCCCACACCAGGCTGAGGGCCTCTCTGTCAATCTGGGCGTAGTTACGCTCGGCTGAAGTTAACGAGCGTGACGCAAAAGCTATCTGCCTCTCTGAACCATCAAGGAATTTATGTGACAGTACCGCCCCAATGCCGTAGGGAGACGCATCACACGCCAGTCTTATCGGTAGTGATGGGTTGTAGTGAGCCAATACTTCTCTTGAAGTGATTTGGTCCTTGCTCTTCTGAAAGGCCCGCTTATATTCATCGCTCCATTTCCATGCTACTCCCGTTCATAGTAGGGCGTTCAGTGGATGCAGAATTGTGGACAAATTCGGCAAAAACTTATGGTAGTAATTCACCAATCCGAGGAATGACCTCAGTTGCGACACATTTTCAGGCGCTGGAGCCTTAACTACCGCTTCAATTTTGTCAGGGGACTTATGCAACCCCTCTTCATCAATCACGTGGCCACAATACGATATCTGTTTCTTAAAAAACTCGCACTTGGGGCGATTGGCTCGTAGCCCATGTTCACGTAGTCTAGTGAGCACCTGCTCTAGGTTGGCAAGGTGTTCACTGTCATTTTCACCTGTCACTAGGATGTCGTCCAAGTAACCCTGAGTCCCCGGAATCCCTTGCAGGACTTGTTCCATCGCTCTTTGCCATATCGCTGGAGCTGATGCTACTCCGAATACCAGTCGATTATACTGGTAAAGACCTTTGTGAGTGTTTATCGTGAGATACTTCCTGGAGGATTCTTCAACCTCCATCTGCAAATATGCTTGTGCTAGGTCAATTTTTGTAAAACGCTTCCCTCCAGATAGTGAGGTGAAGATATCTTCTATCCTTGGAAGAGGATATTGTACTGTGTGAAGGACTGGGTTCACCGTCACCTTGAAATCCCCACAGATGCGAACCTTCCTTGGCTCCTCAGACTTATTGTTTAACGTTTTCTTCATGACAGGAACGATGGGTGTCGCCCACTCGCTCCAGTCTACCTTAGATAACACGCCTGCATTCTCCAGCTCTGCCTCGACGGCTGGGCGAATTGCATATGGTACCGGTCTTGCTTTGAAAAACTTGGGAATTGCATTCTCCTCTATTTTTATCGAGGCGGTTACGCTTTTAAGAGTGCCCAGTTCTTGTTGAAATACCTCTTTGGCGTCAGCTAAGATTGTTGACAATCGTCCAGGAATGACGTCGTCATCCTTTTTACCAGCCACCGTCAGTGCCTGAATGGAGTGCCAGTCTAAACTTATCTTTCTGATCCATTCGCGTTCCAATAACAGTGGTCCACCATCTTGCAGAATGTAGAGATACAATTTCCGTATTTTCTTGCCGTTGTATTCGACAGGCACCCTTATTTTTCCTCTGGGGTATACTTTTTGCCCCGTATACGTCCTCAAGACAATGGATGTCTCTCAAGGGTATGTGTGAGAATAGCCGCTCGTAGTCTCGTCGATTCATGACGGTTAGAGCTGATCCTGTACCCAATTCCATTTTGACTTGGGACCCTGCTATCATGAGGGTGACCCAAATGGTTCGGTGATCCTCTTTTGCGATTACGTTGTGAAGTTTGAGACAGCTTAGTCTCTTGTTCCCGGATTCACTATCGCTCATCTGGTCTTCGGAACTACTGTCCGTCATCTTTTGTACTTTCCTGTACGGTTCCTTAGTAGCCTTTTTGTTGTCGTTGGTCTTCTTCCCAGACCTGTAAACTCGTGCAATGTGTCCCATCTTTCCGCATTGCCTGCATATTTTGTCCTTGGACCAGCAGTCCTTCTGGTCATGGTTTGTTCTGCCGCAGCGATAACATTTTGCAAATCCCCGTGTCATTTCGTGGGTGCCGTATTCCTGTGGCTTTTGTTGTATTTCCGCAGCTCCCCTTGCTGCTGCTTCGTACGATACTGCCACGCTGAAAGCCTTATCTAGCGTCAGCTCTTTCTCTGAGAGTAACCTCTTCTGGGTTCCTTCACTCAGGAGTCCACAGACAAATTTGTCCCGTAAGGTATCTGCCAGTCCTGCTCCGAACTGGCAGTGCTTTGATAGCTTGCGTAGTTCCGTAAGGTAATCAGCATTGCTCTCATTTTTATGCTGATTTCTCCTGTGGAATTTAAATCTTTCTGCTATCAGCAGCGGTGTAGGATTTAGGTGTTCCTGTAGGATAGCAACAATTTCGTTAAAACGCTTCGCCTTTGGTTTGGCTGGAGTAATCACGTCCCGCAATAGGCTGTACGTTCTTGCGCCCATTAAATTTAGCAATACCGATGCCTTTTTCTCATCGGCTATTTCGTTTGCCTCGCAATATACCTCGACTCTTTCCACATACGTGGTCCAGTCTTCTATTGCATTATCGAAGGCAGTGATATCGCCAGTCTTTGGCATCTTGAAAATCTAAGATGGCGCCTCCCGCGCTTTGCCTTCGTCCCCGATGGATCAAAATGGCGCATCCCGCGCTTTTCCTTCTTCCCCGCCGAGTTAAGATGGCGCCTCCCACGCTTTCCCGCCGCTGCCGCTGCTGCCAACGCTGTTGCTGGCGATTATATTTATTTTACTATCCTGTAATGGCGACGCCCTATGGTCTTCGCGCTTCCCCGATCGCTGCTGCCAACGCCGCTCTCCGCGGTATTTTTATTTTTCTATCGCGCTTCAATATTTGCTCCGTTAATTGAAGAACCGTTCCCGTCATGGAGCGGACCCTCTGGGACACTTCCCTCCCTCCTCTTAGGTCCGAACGCTGCCCGGCTTCGAAGCACCGGCCGTGCCCTGTGTGCTCCACCCTCCCTCTCTCTCTCTCTCTCTTTGCTTCCCGACTCGCTGCCCGGCCCCGTTGCAGAGCCACCCGATCGAGCTGTAGCCCGCCGCAGCCCAGGAAGGATCAGTGAACTACCTGCCACCAGCCCGATTAGCTGGGAAACCACAGACTGGAGAACCAAGCCTGGCTCTCGACAGTCTCTCCTGCACTTTTCAATTCGATGATTTGGAGGGCGGTTGCCCACGGTTGACACCCGTTTCTCAAGTTTCTTTGGAATTTTTTTTTTTTCTTCTGGCTCCGACCTTCAATAACGTCGTCTGAGGTGCTGCCGAGTTGCAGGTAAATTCGCTTCTTACTCGTCGCCAGTATTATGTCCGTGTATAATTGAGACACGGACTGCAGGAGTTGATTATAACAAGTCTTTACTGAATGGAGACAGCCTGGAAACTGAAACTACAGAAGCCTGCTAGGGCCTTTTATACAGGGGTGGTCACTGCCGGTACTGCAGTCTGAGACCAGTTATTCCCTTAAAGGTACATACACAACAGAAATGTGCAGTATCCGTTCAATACTTGCCATGTTTTCATTGAATCAAAAACTCAGCAAACACAGCAAAAAGATTTAAAGTTCAATCAGTGACTGCCATAAACCAAATCATTGCAACAAATGTTACTGACTTGTAATGTGCTATGAGAGTAGTGCTGGTGAGTGTTGATTTGGGAATGGATGAATAAAACGCAGAAAGTGATTCTATGCGAAATGCTGATATGACAAGTACTGGGTGTAAAGAGCAAATGCAGAGCAGCTGTTGAAGTTCAGTGAGTGTTGAGCAGGTCTGTTCAGTAGTACAGTACACATTGGGATTGGCTATACCAATCAGTTGGTTTTATCATCATTTGGGCTGCTGATTAAATTAATCACTGTAACCAATTTCAATTATTAGGTAAGAGTGGTTTTCCTTTAAACCTGTTATTTCTAATATATAATTTTTTAAAAAGTCTTCCATTCCTTACCCCATCCATTCCTTTGATCCCAATTCCTTTGATGGAAGCCGTTCCTTAAACTAGTCACCTGGCCACTTAGCTTGGTGTCCTCAGCAAATTTTAGACTCTACAAGAAATGCTCTATTTCATGTTATTGATGAAAGTTGCAGAACAGATCTCTGTAGAACTTTGCTCATCACTGCTCCCAGCAAGAGCTTTCTCTACTTATTGTCACCTTCTGTTTCCTTGGCAAGCCATTTCTCAATCCAGAGAGCTCATTTGCCCTGAATAAGTACATCAAGCCTCGAAATTGCATTAAAGTGATGGATTGGTCCTAAAGCGTTAAATTACTATAATAGTCTGAAGTTGCTGTTTTATAGGCCCATTACAATCTTGATTTCCAGCAACTGACAATATGATAACTTAGCAACAGCAGGTAACCATGGCGACACAGTTCTCATTACCATTAAGGGTGCTTGAAGTAGTAAGAAATGCAAAGTTTGACTGGGTTCATGCTGTTGTGCTGCAGTAATCCAATAATTAAGTGTCGGTGGGCAGATGGTAGAAGGGAGCAAGCTACAGTAAACAACTGATCTTTGCAGGGTGTAATTCTAGTTATTTTTTAGTGCCGTTTTAATATTGGCTCCAAACAAAACGTGTTGGCTGTTTTATTTTTACATGGTCTTTATCCCCCTCCACCTTTTCTGCAGTTCTATTGCTCCATCTCGGCAAGTAAAATAACCCTGCTAGAATTGGCGCACTTGGAAAAGGATTGTGGTTTGCCCACATGCAGAAACCGTTTAATATAATAAACTTAAGAAAATAGAGAACACCTGTTTACAGCAAACGTCATGGATCAAAGTCCTTTCTGATGAGTTCATGGTTTTGTGGTCAGAATCGCAGTTTGTTTTTCCTGTGGGCGAAGGTTGGAGAACAGGCACTGAATGTTTTAACTGCTGTGCTGACACAGCTATTGAGTCGCCCTCGCTGATTAAAAAAAAACACTCTAACACACCAACAACAGCAAATCTGGTTATGAACATTCTTATTTGTAGGACAGAGCACAGCTAGACCCTAAAAAAAAAATCACACAGTTAATAGGCATTAAGGGAAAAACCCAGAAGTTTTTCCATTTGTCTTGCTACAATGGATGTCAGCTGTACACTGCGCCGCTGGAGTTTACTGTGTTGGTTGCCCATTGCTCTGTACACTACATAAGAAATAGGAGCAGGAAAAGGCCACTTGGCCCCTTGAGCCTGCTCTGCCATTCAATAAGATCATGGCTGATCTTGGGCTCAAAGCCACTTCCCCGCCTGCTCCCCATAACCCTTCACTCCCTTATCTTGCAAACATTTGTCTATCTCCACCTTAAATGTATTTAATGACCCAGCCTCCACAGCTCTCTGGGGCAGAGAATTCCACAGATTTATGACCCTCTGAGAGAAGAAATTCCTCCTCATCTCTGTTCTAAAAGGGCGACCCTTTATTCGGAAACTGTGCCCCCATGTTCTAGATTTCCCCACAAGGGGAAACATCTTCTCTGCATCTACCTTGTCGTGCCCCCTCAGTATCATATGTTTCAATAAGATCACCTCTCATTCTTCTAAATTTCAATGAGTATAGGCCCAACCTACTCAACCATTCCTCATAAGTCAACCCCCTCATCTCTGGAATTAACCGAGTGAATCATCTCTGAACTGCCTCCAATGCAAGTATATCCTTCCTTAAATAAGGAGACCAAAACTGTACGCAGTACTCAAGGCGTGGTCTCACCAATACCCTGTACAGTTGTAGCAGGACTTCCCTGCTTTTATACTCCAACCCCTTTGAAATAAAGGCCAACATTCCATTTGCCTTTTTGATTACTTGCTGTACCTGCATGCTAACTTTTTGTGTTTCATGCACAGTGACCTCCAGGTCCCTCTGAACTGTAGCATTTTGTAATCTCTCTCCATTGAAATAATTTGCTTTTTTATTTTTCCTGCCAGTGTATAACCTCGTACTTTCCCACATTATACTCCATCTGAAAAATGTTTGCTCACTACTTAGCCTGTCTATATCCCTTTGCAGATTCTTTGAGTCCTCTGCACAACTTGCTTTCCCACCCATCTTTGTATCATCTGCAAACTTGGCTACATTACACTACATTAATGTAGTTTGTAAATAGTTGAGGCCCCAGCACCGATCCCTGTGGCACCCCACTAGTTACCCTTTGCCAACCGGAAAATGACCTATTTACCCCGACTGCTTTCTGTTAGTTAGCCAATTCTCTATCCATGCTAATATATTACCCCCAATTCCGTGAGCTCTTATCTTATGCAGTAACCTTTTATGTGGCACCTATTGAATGCCTTCTGGAAATCTAAATACACCACATCCACTGGTTCACCTTTGTCCGCCCTGCTCGTTACCTCCTCAAAGAACTCCAGCAAGTTTGTTAATCATGATTTCCCTTTCATAAAACCATGCTGACTGCTTGACTGCATTATGATTTTCCAAATGCCCTGCTACTGCTTCCTTAATTAAGGACTCCAGCATTTTCCCAATGGCAGATGTTCGGCTAACTGGTCTATAGTTTCCTGCTTTCTGTCTCCCTCCTTTCTTAAATAGGGGTGTTACATTTGCGGTTTTCCAATCCGTTGGGACCTCTCCAGAGTCCAGGGAATTTTGGTATATTGCAACCAATGCATCCACTATCTCTGCAGCCACTTCTTTTAAGACCCTGGGATGCAGGCCATCCAGTCGAGGGGACTTGTCATCTTTTAGTCCCATTATTTTACTAAGTACAGTACTATTTCCTTAGAGATAGTGGTTGTCTGCAGTTCCCCCCTCCCTGTGGTCCCTTGATTATCCTTTATTGGGATGTTGTTAGTGTCTTCTACCGTGACGACAGATACAAAATATTTGTTCAGAGTCTCTGCCATTTCCCCGTTCCCCATTATTAATTCCCTAGTCTCATCCTCTAAGGGACCAACGCTTACTTTAGCTACCCTCTTCCTTTTTATATACCTGTAGAAGCTCTTACTATCTGTTTTAATGTTTCTTGCCAGTTTACTCTCAAAATTCATCATCTCTCTCTTTATTTTTTTAGTCATCCTTTGCTGGTTTTTAAAAATTTCCCAATCCTCTGGTCTCCCACCAAGCTTGGCAACGTTGTATACCTTCGTTTTCAATTGATACCATCCTTTACTTCCTTAGTTAGCCACGGATGGTGCTCCCTTCTCTTAAAATCTTTCTTTCTCACTGGAATATATTTTTGTTGAGAGTTATGAAATATCTCCTTAAATGTCCGCCACTGCATTTCAACTGTCTTACCCTTTAATTTATTTTTCCAGTCCACTTTAGCCAGTTCTGCCCTCATGCCACTGTAATTGCCTTTGTTTAAGATCAGGACACTGGTTTGAGATACAACTTTCTCACCCTCCAACTGAATTTGAAATTCAACCATGCTATGATCACTCTTTCCTAGAGGATCCTTTACTATGAGACCATTTATTAATTCTGTCTCATTACATAGTACCAGATCCATGATAGCCTGCTCCCTGGTTGGTTCCATTATATACTGTTCTAGGAAACCATCGAGGATGCACTCTATGAACTCCTCAAGGCTACCATGGCCAATTTGATTTGTCCAATCAATATGGAGATTAAAATCACCCATGATTATTACTGTACCTTTTTTTACAGGCCTCCATTATTTGTTGATTTATACTCTGTCCAACAGTATTGCTACTGTTTGGGGGCCTGTAGACTACGCCCACCAGAGACTTTTTCCCTTTATTATTTTTTATCTCCACCCAAACCGATTCTACATCTTGATCTTCTGAGCCAATATCACTTCTCACCACTGCACTGATCCCATCCTTTACCAACAAAGCCACCCCACCTCCCTTTTCTTTCTGTCTATCCTTCCGAATTGTCAAATACCCTGGAATATTCAGTTCCCAGCCCTGATCACCTTGCAACCACGTCTCTGTAATGGCGATCAGATCATACCCATTTGTATCTATTTGTGCCGTCAACTCATCTATCTTGTTACGAATGCTGCGTGCATTCAGATATAGATTTTAACTTTGTCTTTTTACCATTCCTCCTTGTTTTGGCCCCATTTTCTGTTGCACTCTTTATTTTTAAACATTCTGTTCCTTCCTGTCACACTCTGGTTATTATTTTCCCCATCTCTATCCTGCTCTATTGCTTTCTCATTTCTAATTGACTTTTTAAATTCCCGCTCACCTGGATCCACCCCCACTATTTAGTTTGAAGCTCTCTCTGCAGCCCTCGTTATTCGATTCGCCAGGACTCTAGCCCCAGCATGGTTCAAGTGAAGCCCGTCCAAACGGAACAGCTCCCTCTTATCCCAGTACTGGTGCCAGTGCCCCACAAATTGAAACCCATTTCTCCCACACCAGTCTTTGAGCCACTCGTTCATTTCTCTGATCTTATTTACCCTATGCAAATTCGCTCGTGGCTCAGGTGGTAAGCCAGAGATTATTACATTTGTGGTTCTGCTTTTTAATTTAGCCCCTAGCTGCTCATACTCTCTCAGCAGAAGCTCTTTCTTTGTCTCACCTATGTCATTGGTGCCTACGTGGAGCATGACAACTGGATCCTCCCCTCCCACTCCCAAGTTTCTCTCCAGCCCAGAGGAGATGTCCTTTACCCTGGCACTGGGGCAGGCAATGCAGCCTTTGGGGCTCACGCTCTCGGCTGCAGAGAACAGTATCTATCCCCCTAACTACACTATCCCCTATCACTACAACATTTCTTTTTAGTCCCCCCACTTGAATGGCTCCCTGTACCACAGTGCTGTGGTCAGATTGCTCATCCTCCCTGCAGTCCCTGCCCTCGTCCACACAGGGAGCAAGAATCTCGTACCTGTTGGACAAGGCCAAGGGCTGAGGCTCCTCCATCACGACCGCCTGGATCCCAATACCTGCCTCGCTTGTAGTCACACCCTCCTGTCCCTGACCATAGGCCAAATTGGAAGTAATTACTCTAGTGGGTGTGACTGCCTCCTGGAACTTAGTGTCCAGGTAATGCTCCCCCTCCCTAATGTGTCGCAGTAGAATCATAGAGTTATACAGCACAGAAAGAGGCCCATCGTGTCCACGCCAGCCATCAAGCCCTGTCTATTCTAATCCCATTTTCCAGCACTTGGTCCGTAGTCTTGTATGCTATGGCATTTCAAGTGCTCATCTAAATGCTTCTTGAATGTTGTGAGGGTTCCTGCCTCTACCACCCTTTCAGGCAGTGAGTTCCAGATTCCAACCACCCTCTGGGTGAAAAAGTTTTTCCTCAAATCCCCGTAACACCTCCTGCCCCTTACCTTGAAACTATGCCCCCTGGTTATTGATCCCTCTTCTAAGGGGAAAAGTTCCTTTCTATCTACCCTATCTGTGCCCCTCATAATTTTGTACACCTCAATCAGGTCCCCCCTCAGCCTTCTCTGCTCTTAGGAAAGCAACCCCAGCCTGTCCAGTCTCTCTTCATAGCTGAAACGCTCCAGCCCAGGTAACATCCTGGTGAATCTCCTCCGCACCCTTTCCAATGCAATCACATCCTTCCTATAGTGTGGCGACCAGAACTGCACACAGTATTCCAGCTGTGGCTTAACAGCTCCATCATAGTCTCCCTGCTCTTGCCTTCATTAGCCGAGGCATAGAATATAAGTACCCCATATGCCTTTTTAACTACCTGTCCTGCTGCCTTCAGGGATCTATGTACATGCACACCAAGGTCCCTCTGATCCTCTGTCCTTCTTAGGGTCCTACCATTCATTGTGTATTCCCTTGCCTTGTTTGTCCTCCCAAAATGCATCACCTCACATTTTTCAGGGTTAAATTTCATTTGCCACTGTTCTGCCCATCTAACCAACCCGTCTATATCGTCCTGTAGCCTGAGGCTTCCCTCCTCGCTATTTACCACCCCACCAATTTTCGTGTCATCTGTGAACTTACTGATCATACCTCCTACATTCATATCTAAATCATTAATGTACACTACAAACAGCAAAGGACCCAGCACCGATCCCTGCGGTACACCACTGGTCACAGGCTTCCAGTCACACAAACAACCTTCGACCATCACCCTCTGCCTTCTGCCACTACGCCAATTTTGGATCCAATGTGCCAAATTGCCCTGGATCCCATGGGCTCTTACCTTCTTGGCCAGTCTCCCATGTGGGACTTTGTCAAAAGCCTTACTGAAGTCCATGTGGTAAATAGCGAGGAGGGTAGCCTCAGTCTGCAGGACGATATAGATGGGTTGGTCAGATGGGCGGAACAGTGGCAAATGGAATTTAACCCGGAAAAGTGCGAGGTGATGCACTTTGGGGGGACTAACAAGGCAAAGGAATACACAATGAATGGAAAGACCCTAGGCAAGACGGAGGGTCAGAGGGATCTGGGTGTGCAAGTACACAGATCCCTGAAGGCGGCGGAACAGGTGGATAAGGTGGTAAAAAAGGCATATGGGATACTTGCCTTCATTAGCCGAGGCATTGAATATAAGAGCAAGGAGGTTATGATGGAGCTGTATAAAACACTGGTTAGGCCACAGCTGGAATATTGTGTGCAGTTCTGGTCGCCACACTACAGGAAGGATGTGATCGCGTTAGAGAGGGTGCAGAGGAGGTTCACCAGGATGTTACCAGGGCTGGAGCGCTTCAGCTATGAAGAGAGACTGGGCAGGTTGGGTTTGTTTTCCTTGGAGCTGAGGAGGCTGAGGGGGGACATGATTGAGGTGTACAAAATTATGAGGGGCATAGATAGGATGGATGCTGAGGAGCTTTTTCCCTTAGTAGAGGGGTCGATAACTAGGGGGCATAGATTCAAGGTAAAGGGCGGGAGGTTTAGAGGGGATTTGAGAAAGAACTTTTTCACCCAGAGGGTGGTTGGAGTCTGGAACTCACTGCCTGAAAGGGTTGTGGAGGCAGAAACCCTCACAACATTTAAGAAGCATTTGGATGTGCACTTGAAATGCCATAGCATACAAGGCTACGGGCCAAATGCTGGAATATGGGATTAGATTAGACAGGGCTTGATGGCCGGCGCGGACACGATGGGCCGAAGGGCCTCTATCCGTGCTGTATTACTCTATGACTCTATGACTCTATGACCACATCAACTGCACTACCCTCATCCACACACCTAGTCACCCCGTCGAAAAATTCAATCAAATTGGTCAGACATGATATCCCCCTGACAAAGCCATGCTGACTATCCTTGATTAATCCTTGCCTCTCCAAGTGGAGACTAATTCTGTCCCTCAGAATTTTTTCCAATAATTTCCCTACCACTGATGTTAGGCTCACTGGCCTGTAATTCCCTGGTTTATCCCTACTACCCTTCTTGAATAATGGTACTATGTTAGCTGTTCTCCAGTCCTCTGGCACCTCCCCTGTGGCCAGGGAGGTTCTGAAAATTTGTGTCAGAGCCCCAGCAATCTCCTCCCTTGCCTCACACAGCAGCCTGGGATACATCTCGTCTGGGCCTGGGGATTTATCCACTTTTAAGCCCTCTCAATACTAATTTGTTCAAGTATATCACAATCCCCCTGCCTGATTTCTATGCCTACATCGTCCTTCTCCATAGTGAACACAGATGCAAAATATTCATTTAAAACCTCACCTACACCTTCTGGCTCTACACACAGATTGCCACTTTGGTCCCTAATGGGCCCTACTCTTTCCCTGGTTATCCTCTTGCCCTTAATATACTTATAAAACACCTTGGGATTTTCCTTTATTTTGCCTGCCAGTGTTTTTTCATGCCCCCTCTTTTCTCTCCTAATTTCTTTTTTAATTCCCCCCTGCACTTTCTATACTCCTCTCGGGCTTCCACTGTTTTTAGTCCTTTGTATCGGCCAAAAGCCTCCCCTTTTTTTCCTAATCCATTCTCATATATCCCTTGACATCCAGGGTTCCCTGGGCTTGTTGCTCCCACCCTTGACCTTTACGGGAACATGTTGGCGTTGTACTGTCTCTCTTTCTTTTCTGAAAGACCCCCACTGCTCTGATGTGGATTGTCCTACAAGTAGCTGATCCCAGTCCACTTTGGCCAGATCCTGCCTTATCATATTAAAATCGGCCTTCCCCCAATTTAGAACCTTTATTTCCAGTCCATCTTTGTCCTTTTCCATGACTACCTTAACTCTCACCGAATTATGGTCACTGTCGCCAAAATGCTCTCCTACTAACACTTCTACCACTTGCCCGGCTACATTCCCTAGAATTAGGTCCAGTGCCGCCCCCTCTTATAGGACTTTCTACATGCTGGCTCAAAAAGCTCTCCTGGATGCACTTGAAGAATTCCGCACCCTCTAAGCCTTTCACACTCTGGCTATCCCAGTTAATATTGGGGAAGTTGAAATCCCCTACTATTATTACCCTATTATTTCTACACTTCTCTGAGATTTGCCTACACATCTGTTCCTCTATCTCCCCCTGACTGGGGGCCTATAGTACACTCCCAGCCAAGTGCTTGCCCCCTTTTTGTTTTTAAGTTCTACCCATATGGCCTCATTAGAGGAACCTGCTAAGATATCATCCCTCCTTACAGCAGTAATTGACTCCTTGATTAATATTGCGACACCCACTCCTCTTTTACACCCCCCTCTGTCTCGCCTGAAGATTCCATACCCCGGAATATTGAGCTGCCAGTCCTGCCCCTCCCTCAACCATGTCTCTGTGATAGCAACAATATCATACTCCCATGTGTTCATTGAAACCTTCAATTCATCTACCTTACTCGCAAGACTCCTTGCATTAAAATAAATGCCATCCAGCCTTGCCATACTCCCTTGTGCCGTTACATATTTGCTCTGCCTTCCAGGCTGACTTATTTTTTCCTCTATATTTGGCTGTGCATCACCCCCTACTATAGCTCCACTCCGTATCCCTGAATCTTGGACTCCAGCTTATCAGCTCTGAGCCGAAGTTCCTTGAACAGCCAACATTTGCTGCAGATGTGATCGCCTTGGACCTCAATGGTGTCCACCAGCTCCCACATGCAACAACAACACCACATTGCCTGGTCTCCCATCTCAATTTAATTAATTTAGTTTTAAAATTTGCAACACATATATCTTTTAATCCACACCAAGGCACTTAAATTTAGACGCCCAAGTTTGGGGAAAAAAACGAGAAATATAGAAATACGCACCAACCAGTCACTTACCTGTTTCCTGGTGACGTCACACTTCGATTACTTTTTACTTCTTTACACTCACTGGCCTGTTGTAGCCGCTCTCCTGGGCACCCGCTGTTTTTGTAGCTCCGAACTCTCGCTCTCTCCTGGGCACCCGCTGTTTTAGTAGCTCTGAACTCTCGCTCTCTCCTGGGCACCCACTGTTTTCATAGAGTCATAGAGTTTTACAGCACAGAAAGAGGCCCTTCGGCCCATCGTGTCTGCGCCGCCCATCCATCCCTGTCCAGTCTAATCCCATTTTCCAGCATTTGGTCCATAGCCTTGTATGCAATGGCATTTCAAGTGCTCATCCAAATGCTTCTTGAATGTTGTGAGGGTTCCTGCCTCCACCACCCTTTCAGGCATTGAGTTCCACATTCCAACCACCCTCTGGGTGAAAAAGTTCCTCCTCAAATCCCCTCTAAATCTCCTGCCCCTTACCCTGAATCTATGCCCCCTTGTCATTGACCCCCCCCACTAAGGGGAAAAGTTCCTCTTTATCTACCCTATCTATGCCCCTCATTATTTTGTACACCTCAATCAGGTCCCCCCTCAGCCTTCTCTGCTCCAAGGAAAACAACTCCAGCCTGTCCAGCCTCTCTTCATAGCTGAGGCGCTCCATCCCAGGTAACATCCTGGTGAATCTTCTCTGCACCCTCTCCAAAGCAATCACATCCTTCCTATAGTGAGGCGACCAGAACTGCACACAGTACTCCAGCTGTGGCCTCACCAGCGTTTTGTACAGCTCCATCATAACCTCCCTGCTCTTATATTCTATGCCTCGGCTAATGAAGGCAAGTATCCCATATGCCTTTTTAACCACCTTATCTACCTGCTCCGCTGCCTTCAGGGATCTATGTACATGTACACCAAGGTCCCTCTGACCCTCTGTACTTCCTAGGGTCCTACCACTCATTGTGTATTCCCTTGCCTTATTTGTCCGTCCAAAATGCATCACCTCGCACTTTTCAGGGTTAAATTCCATTTGCCACTTTTCCGCCCATCTGACCAACCCGTTTATATCGTCCTGTAGCCGGAGGCTTTCCTCCTCGCAATTTACCACCCCACCAATTTTCGTGTCATCTGCGAACTTACTGATCATACCTTTTACATTTTCATCCAAATCATTTATGTAGATCACAAACAATAAGGGACCCAGCACCGATCCCTGAGGTACCCCACTGGACACAGGCTTCCAGTCACAAAAGCAACCTTCGACCATCACCCTCTGCCTCCTGCCACTCAGCCAGTTTAGGATCCAACGCGCCAAGGCACCCTGGATCCCATGGGCTCTTACCTTCTTGACCAGTCTCCTATGCGGGACTTTGTCAAAAGCTTTACTGAAGTCCATGTACACCACATCCACAGCATTTCCCTCATCCACCCCACTAGTCACCCCCTCGAAAAATTCGATCAGATTTGTTAGACATGATTTACCCTTGACAAAGCCATGCTGACTATCCCCGATTAATCCTTGCCTCTCCAAGTGGAGATTAATTTTGTCCCTCAGAATTTTTTCCAATAATTTCCCCACCACAGATGTTAGACTCACTGGCCTGTAATTCCCTGGTTTATCCCTGCTACCCTTCTTGAATAATGGTACTACGTTAGCTGTTCTCCAGTCCTCTGGTACATCCCCTGTGGCCAGAGAGGTTCTGAAAATTAGTGTCAGAGCCCCTGCAATCTCCTCCCTTGCCTCCCACAGCAGCCTGGGATACATCTCGTCCGGGCCTGGGGATTTATCCACTTTTTGGCCCGCTAAAACCGCTAGCACCTCCTCCCTCTCGATGCTAATATGTTCAAGTATGTCACAGTCCCCTTGCCCGATTTCTATGTCTGCATCGTCTTTCTCCATAGTGAACACAGATGCAAAAAATTCATTTAAAACCCCGCCTACATCCTCTGGCTCTACACACAGATTGCCACTTTGGTCCCTAATGGGCCCTACCCTTTCCCTGGTTATCCTCTTGCCCTTAATATACTTATAAAACATCTTAGGATTTTCCTTTATTTTGCTCGCCAGTGTTATTTCATGGCCCCTCCTCGCCCTCCTAATTTCTTTTTTAAGTATGCCCCTGCACTTTTTATACTCCTCTAGGGCTTCTTCTGTCTTTAGTCTTTTGTAACTGCCAAAAGCCCCCCTCTTATTTCTAATGCATTTTTGTATATCCCTTGTCATCCAAGGTTCCCTTTGCTTGTTGGTCCCACCCTTGACCTTTACAGGAACATGTTGGCGTTGTACTCTCTCTATTTCCCTTCTGAAAGTCTCCCACTGTTTTGATGTGGATTTTCCTATAAGCAGCTGCTCCCAGTCCACTTTGGCCAGATCCTGCCTTATCATATTAAAATCGGCCTTCCCCCAATTTAGAACCCTTATTTCCGGGCCGTCTTTGTCTTTTTCCATGACCACCTTAAATCTCACCGAATTATGGTCACTGTCGCCAAAATGCTCTCCTACTGACACTTCCACCACTTGCCCGGCTACATTCCCCAGAATTAGGTCCAGTACCGCCCCCTCTCTTGTAGGACTTTCTACATGTTGGCTCAAAAAGCTCTCCTGGATGCACTTTAAGAATTCTGCACCCTCTAAGCCTTTCACACTCTGACTGTCCCAATTTATATTGGGGAAGTTGAAATCCCCCACTATTATTACCCTATTATTTTCGCACTTCTCGGAGATTTGCCTACATATCTGTTCCTCTATCTCCCCCTGACTGTTTGGGGGCCTATAGTACACTCCCAGCAAAGTGCTTGCCCCCTTTTTGTTTTTAAGTTCTACCCATATGGCCTCATTAGAGGAACCCGCTAATATATCATCCCTCCTTACAGCAGTAATTGACTCCTTAATTAATATTGCAACACCCCCTCCCCTTTTACACCCCCCTCTGTCTCGCCTGAAGATTCTATACCCCGGAATATTGAGCTGCCAGTCCTGACCCTCCCTCAACCATGTCTCCGTGATAGCAACAATATCGTACTCCGTGATAGCAACAATATCATAGCTCCAAACTCTCGCTCTCTTTCCTGGGCTCCCGCTGTTTTAGTATTCACTGGAGTTTACTGTGTTGGTTTCCTGTTGCTCTGTACACTATTCACTGGCGTTTACTGTGTTGGTTTCCTGTTGCTCTGTACAGTATTCACTGGAGTTTACTGTGTTGGTTTCCTGTTGCTCTGTACACTATTCACTGGAGTTTACTGTGTTGGTTTCCTGTTGCTCTGTGCACTATTCACTGGAGTTTACTGTGTTGGTTTCCTGTTGCTCTGTACACTATTCACTGGAGTTTACTGTGTTGGTTTCCTGTTGCTCTGTACACTATTCACTGGAGTTTACTGTGTTGGTTTCCTGTTGCTCTGTACAGTATTCATGGGTACTTCCTTCTGGTTTTGGGTGTCCAGCAGCTCCTTCCAGCTGGGCAGCCAGTTGTGGTTGAAATTGAACCTAGGTAGTTTACTCAATTCTATATCCTTGTCGGTCTTAATAACCCATTTCTTTAGGCACTTGAAGACTCCTCTAACCTGCTGAAAAGCAACGATTCGGCAGTTAATTGTCAGGCATACAGGTAAATGATCCAACCAGCCTTGCCTCATTTACCGAATGACGAGTTGTAAGGATGACCAAGCTCTTCTGAGCACAGCCTGATGAATCACTCGCAATATCGCATCAGGCTACTACATTTATGAAGCACTAAAAGCGGACTTTGAAGTTGGTGTGCTTTTCTTGTGTCGGTACTGAAAAGAGTGAGAGAAATGGAGCAGAATATGGCAAGTCATTTGAGTGTGTCCCATCACTTGTGGTGTCTCACTGTGTAATGCACCAGTCACATGTATGATATTTGGTTCAGTTCTTAGCCTAGTTGCTAGGATAGAGGCCAAAGCATCTAAAAACTGAATTTAGTCAGCAACTTTGCCCAAGAGAAGATTGTCAATTGATCATCTCCAATACCCATCCAATTATCCCCTTTTCTATCATCTATTTCTCTTAAACTTTTACACATTATTTCCCACATTTATTTATAATGTACTATAGAGTTTGTGTAGTACAAATATTTTTATAATGAGGGATGGGTTACAGATCTTGGAATATGATGAATTAAACTGCCACATTCTAGTAGTTTGGGGTCAATGGGCTAGAAAATGCATTTTTTCAACACTAAGGCTAACCATCGAGTGATTTTAATGACTAAAAATGCTAATGTTCTTGTAAGCATATCTGAGAAGCTTGACGAGCAAGGTGTCTGCGCCTCTTCGCCTGCTTCAGGTGCATGGGATTCTAAATTTCTTACTGTGACCACCAAAAGGCTATGTCATGATGGGATAATTCATCCAGAATGGGAGGGGGAGGTACAGTCAGAATGTGATTTGCCTGATTGGAACTGCACCTCCTGTTTGCTGGTGATGAAGCATTAAAAGAAAGACTTGCATTATATAGTGCCTTTCATGACCTTTGATTGAAAGCACTTTGGGACATCCTATGAAGTCCAGTACTCCCCAGGTGTGGTCTCACCAAGGCCTTATATAATTGGAGTAAGAACCATTTCTCACTGTCAGCTTTCAGCAGGTCTCTTGATTTGGGTGTGATGAATGTGCGCACTGTGCTATGAGGTGCTCGTGCAGTAAGAATAACAAAACTTAAAAGTCACAATGCATGAAAAAAATAATCATGTGTCCATGGAGAAAACTTCGTGTGAAGCCTTTCCAAAAAAGAATATTAATTCTTTCCGTTGACAGTTAAACATAGCCCGAGACTGGATGTTTTACCTATGGTGACTCACGTTGAATCTTTCCAGCCCAATGTTGTCATTATTGCAAGATATTAGCCGCCTTTTCTGTATTAGGAAGATACTTGAAACCTAAAAAAAAAAGTACTCTTGTAATCTTCGTCACCAGCGATGTGACATTTAAGTTGGGCTGTAATTTTATTTGCTGGCTGCACAATGTGATCTCTTCACTTTTCAGAGCTTTCGAGACACGGGCTGAAAAATTACAGTTAAGCGGTACAGAGTTAATGTTAATTTGCATAGGGGTTACTGCATACAGGCAACCACTTAAGTACATAGTAAGTTCATCAGTATCTGAAAAAAGAAAAGACAGGATATTCTGTTGATTCTTAGTCAGAACTTCAAGATAAAGAAGGCCATTTATAGCAATCCAGTGGAAGACTCTGGGAAGGACAATAGGTACAAGAGAACAAGTCAGTAAAGTGGACTCATCACTTTTACTAGTTGTCCTCCCCAGCCTGTCTTGCTCCTCTTCCCACTCCAACTGCTTTATTCTGTTCAGTCCCCTTTAAATGGCAATTTTATCTTTCAGTTACCATCTTTGTGTCTCCTCTGGAAGATGATTCTAAATTGAGTGTTAACTCCCGCCACTGTGGGCAGTTTTGTGCCGTGACGCCACATCCCCTCGGAATTGCATAGAAACCATCCCAAACTGGTGCTTAAAACAGCTGGGCAGAGAGGCTTCATTCATATTGGTCTCAGTTGGATTCAAGCCCATGTTCCTGTAGCGAAAGATTAGTGTGCTAACTCGCCATATTCCTCCCTGCGCAGTTCCACATACTTTTAACTTCCAAAGTGAAATTGTTTTCATTGTGCCTTGCTGTTGCTCATCTAAAAGAACTCATTTATTGTATTAAAAAAAACTGTTTGTGGGAACACTGTTAACTTTTTTGTTTGTGTGGGTTTTAATTTCATTTTTAAGATTTCCAAAAATTGTAAATTAGATGCATTTTTTGGAAGTTTAAAAAACAATTTGGTGCCAAGTCTTCAACTGTGATCCGGACTCGATTGAGTCTGTTTTGCGAATATCAAAAGGTTACCTAATCGGAAAGCTGCTTCTGAGCTTAAAAGCATGCCTAGTCGCACATGTCTGCACAGAGAGCCAAAGTAATCTATGTTAAATGGAACCTTTGTCCCTGATGGATACCAATTACTTTCAACGTAGTAGAGTAAAATCAACCTCTTTCCTTTCAACACTCTGAATTCTTTTAATTTTGTCTTTATGTTGAAGATATGAAATGTTTCCAAACTGTGTAACCACAATCAAGTTCTGTGACTTCTCTCTGTTCTCTCTTCCAATACTTCCCCTCCCCAAGATGTGAGAATAAGGTTGTTGAATCAATTTATCGGCACCAATTTACATTGTATCCAATGGCAAAGGGAATTGGGATCAATTTTAAACACAGTTGTAGTTCTTGTAATTACAGGCTTATAACCAATATGGACTTGCCCCATCATTGTATTTCTGTATCCACAGTTACTTTTGCATCATATAAGTGTTCTTTTTCTCTCTTTGCCTTTCTCCTCCTGAATCTTTGTCGGGTTCTCTTCCCATTGAATTGATAGCACTAATTGGCAATGAAAGTCGATAACCCTGTGACGTTTCAAAGGAAGAAGAAGACCTACAAGCTCCGAATTGTGAATGTGCTGATTCAATTGAAAACATAATGGATAAGCTTACTCATTTAGTACTGTCCGACTACAAGTAACAGCTCCTCGTATACTCGATTGGCAGTGTTTTTACCTGTCAAAGATTAGCCTAAGTATTAAGGATTGGCGCTGTAATTTTTTCTGAACAACTGACCGTTAAAGCCTGATTTCAGTCAGTAAAAACACAATTCTCTGGCCCTTGCTCCCAACCTTCAAAATGGACACTGAGAAGTCAGGAGGAGAAAATTAAACTACAGATGTTGTAATTTATCAAATCGTCTGAACAGTTCGTTCAAGATCAAGAAAGTGAAATTGAGCTACATTAGAAATAGCAATAGAATAAGAGACATGATCAGTCGAGTTGTCAATTTGTTTATTTTAAATTGCAGTTTAGATGTTTTGAGTTTACATTTTTGGGTGAATATTAGTCATGAAGTTAATCATGACAGTATTATTGCAACAACAATAGCGTGCATATAACGCCGTTAATGTAGGAAAACATCCCAAGGTGCTGCACAGAAGTGTAATCGGACAAATTTGATACCGAGCCAAAGTACCAGTGATTAAAAGGTTGGTGAAAGAGGTGGATTTTATGGAGGAAAGAGAAGTGGAGAGGGTTGGGAGGGAATTCCAGACCTTAAGGCCATGATGGCTGACGGTACAGCAGCCAATTGTGGGGTGAAGGGAGCAGGGAATGCACAAAGTCCAGAGTTGGAGGAACATCGAGTTCTCAGAGGGTTTTAGGGCTGGAGAAGGTTATAGAAATAGGGAAGGGCAAGGCCATGGAGTGATTTGAGCACAAGAGTAAGAATTTAAAATTGGAGACATTGGGCGACCGGGAGCCAAAGTTGATCAGCGAGCACAGGATCAATGCGTCATTGGGTGAATGAGTTGGATGAGCTCAAGTTTGAGGAGGGGGGACAATAGGAGGCTAACTGGGAAAGCATAAGAATAGTCAAGTTTGGAGGCAACAAAGCTATGGATGAGGGGCTCAGCTGTAGAGGGAGTGAGGCAGAGACGGAAACAGGTGATGTTACAGAGGTGGACGCAGGCTCTGTCTTTGTGATGGAGAGGATATGGGGTCAGAAGTTTAGTTTGGGGTCAAATATGAGGTTGTGAGCAGTCGACTTCAAACTGAGACATTGGCTAGGGAGGGGGATAGAGTCAGAGACAAGGATACCGAGTTTGTGGCAGAGGCCGAAAATGAAGGCTTTCGTGTTCCCAGTGCTTAACGAGGAAATTGCGGCTCATTCAGGATTAGATGTCAGACAAGCAGGCTGACAACACAGAGGCAGTGGAGGGGTCAAAAGAGGTGGTGGAAAGCTAGAGGTGGGGGTCGTCAGAGTACATATGGAACCTGAGCCATGAGTTTGGATGATGTTGCCGAGGGGAAGCTTATAGATAAGAGGAGGAGGTGGCCAAGGATATATATTTGGGGGACCCTTGGTGCAGGGGAAGGAAGAGAAGCCATTGTTGTAAATACTCTGTATACGAGCAGATAGCCAAGAATGGAACCAAGCGAGGGCAGTCCCATTCTGAATGAAACTTAAAACATCAATGCTGGATGCTTGCTGAATCAAAGCTTGCAGTGTAATCAAGGGTGTTGTAATTAATGGGGTTCACTGCTTACATGACACCACAGCATTATAAATCTCTCAAGTGGTACGATGTGTTTCTGTGACCATTATGCCCGTTGCTGTAAGAACCAAGCGCAACAAAGCAAGGTCCATGCAGTAGATGAAAGCGAGATAGAGGAGTTCTATGTGGATGTTGTGTCTGAAAACAAAAAAGAAAAAAGAGACTGGATGTTGACACTAAAAGTGAATGACATACACATTCCATTTAAATTGGATACTGGAGCACAAGTTAATGTGATATCAGAGACTGATTTTAAGAAAATTAGACCCAGACCAAAGATACATGGAACAAAAGTGAAAGTGACAGGATACTCAGGTACTGATATACCAGTGAAAGGAAAATGCATTGTCAAAGTGACACACAAGGACAGAGAGCACACGCTAGCATTCATCGTGGTGCCAAAGGATGTGCAGGCCATACTAGGCTTAATAGCCTGTGAGAGACTGAACCTGGTAAAGAGAGTCCTCGTTGTGGAAAGCGAAGGAGAGACAGTCTATGATGAACTCATGAAAGAGTACAACGACCTATTTCAGGGTCTAGGCTGCCTTCCAGGAGAACACACGATCAGAGTAGATAAAAGTATGCCAACGGTCATACATCCATACAGAAAAGTTCCGTTTGCTCTTCAAAAGCAACTGAAGGCAGAGTTGGACAGGATGGAAAGCCTGAACGTGATTCAGAAGATAGATGAGCCAACTGAGTGGGTGAGTTCCCTCGTCGTTGTGGACAAGAAGAATGGAAAGCTCAGAATTTGCCTGGATCCAAGAGATCTAAACAGAGCAATAAAGAGAGAGCACTTCAAGCTTCCTACACGTGAGGAAATCATGTCACAGTTTGCAAATGCAAAGTATTTCAGCAAGTTAGATGCATCATCAGGATTTTGGCAGATGAAACTGGACGAGGCAAGTTCAAGACTCTGCACGTTCAACAGTCCATTTGGCAGATACAGATTCCTAAGGTTACCATTTGGCATTGCCTCAGCTCCTGAAGTGTATCACAAAACTATCCATATGATCTATGAGCACCTGGAGGGAGTTGATACCTCAATGGATGACATCATAGTATGGGGAACCACGAGAACTGAGCATGACGAGAGACTGAAAAAAGTGCTGGAAGCAACAAGGAAAACAAACCTGAAGCTGAATAGAGAGAAATGCCAGCTCGGGGTGACAGAACTGACATTCGTGGGAGATATTCTTAGCAGTGAGGGCATCAGACCAGATCCCAGAAAGGTGTCCGCCATTGAGAATATGCCAAAGCCACAATGCAAAAAGGACGTGCAGAGGTTTAATGGAATAATCAACTTCATGGGTAAAGTCATATCCAACCTCTCAGAAAAGATGGCGCCACTGAGACGACTAACTGAAAAGAACATAGAATGGGAATGGAATCATGAGCATGAGAAGTCATGGAGCGATCTAAAGAAACTGCTCACAGAGGAACCAGTTCTGAGGTTTTATGACCCAGCGAGACCCATCAAGATATCATCAGATGCATCACAGAGTGGGCTCGGTGCCGTTCTTCTGCAAAAATATGACTACTGGCAACCTATTGCATATGCATCGCGCTCAATGACAGACGCGGAGATGCGATATGCTCAAATAGAAAAGGAGCTGCTCAGCATCACATACGCCTGTGAAAGATTTCACCAGTTTGTGTCAGGACAAGCAATCAGTGTAGAGACTGACCATAAGCCCTTGATTGCATTGTTCCAAAAGCCACTAAATGGCTGTCCGCTTAGAATACAAAGAATGATGATCGGGCTGCAACGCTATACAATGAATGTTGCGTACACCCCGGGTAAGCTGATGTATACAGCAGACACGTTGTCCAGAGCTGTTGACCCAAGAGAGCCCGCAAACACCAAAATGGATGAAGACGTGAACGCCTACGTGGACATGGTCACAAGTGTACTGCCCATAGCAGATGCAAAAATGGAGCTCATAAAGACTGAGACAAACAAAGATGAAACACTGAGACGACTGAGGAAAAGCATCTTGGATGGATGGCCCAACATGAAGCAAGACTGCTCACCTGACATGGCAGAGTACTGGAACTGCAGGGCGGAACTATCAGTGGTCGAAGACATCATCTACAAAGGAAGTAAAATAGTTATCCCAAAGAGTCTGAGAAAAGAGATGCTAAAAAGGATCCATGGAGGACATCTGGGAATCGAAAAGTGTAAGAAAAGAGCACGAGAGGTGATGTACTGGTACGAATCAACCAAGATGTGACAAATGAGGTGTCAAACTGCACAATATGCCTGAAATATCAAGCAAGCAATCCTGTAGAACCACTAAAGCCACACCCAGCGCCAGACAGACCTTACCAGAAGGTAGGCGCTGACCTATTCGTATGTCAAGGGAAGGACTATCTTGTAGTCACAGACTATTACTCCCTGTATCCAGAGGTTTGTAGACTACACCACCACTGCAGATGCTGTGATAACATGTATGAAAGCCACATTCTCCAGACATGGCCTGGCAAGCGAGGTCTTCACAGACAACGGACCCCAGTTTTACAATGCAAGTTTCCGACACTTTGCCAAAGAGTGGGACTTTGTCCACACAACGTCAAGTCCTCACTTTCCACAGTCCAATGGACTAGTGGAAAAATCGGTACAGACTGTGAAAAGACTGATGTACAAGGCAAAAGACAGTGGAACTGACTTCTACCAGAGCATGCTTGTATACCGCACAACGCCGCTCGAGTGTGGTATGTCACCAGCCCAACTCCTTATGGGACGTCTGCTAAGGTCAAACCTACCCATCCCGGAGAACCTCCTGAAAACAAAAGAGGGGGAGAAAGTGAGGAAGTTCAAAGAACAACAGAAAGAAAAGCAAAAGTACTACTATGACAGAGGAACACAAAACCTACCTGAACGCCACACTGGTGACCAAGTAAGGTTCAAAGACAAACCAAACATATGGACTCAGAAGGGAACTGTCCTGAGTGAAGTCCAACCAAGATCAAACACCATTCAGACAGATGAGGGTGCTGTTCTGCGAAGAAATCGTCGGGATCTTCTCATGGGACCAGCCACAGCAGGTCAAAAGACTGATACTGTTGAACAACCTGATCATACAGCTGAGAACCCATCATCTGAGGCAACAACTCAGATTCAAGGACAATCAATCAGAAAATCCTCAAGACACGTGAAGCCTCCTGAGAGACTCATTGAGCAAGCTTAAGGACTCTTGTTATAGAAGGAAGTAATGTAATCTTATTCGCTCTTCAAGTTCTAGTGTATTTACATATTTCATGTGAACACACAAAACAAGGTTAAAAAACCTTGATAATGATAATGAAAGTTCATTAAGTGTTAGTTAAAATGCAGAGTAATACAAAGAAAACATGTTAGATAAAAGTAAAATACTTTTGTTTTAAGAAAGGGAGATGTAATGATATCAGCAAATAGTGATGGTATTTGCCTGTTTGATTATTATGCCTTAGCAGCATATTTGCCTGTTTGATTATTTATGCCTTACCAGCAGAGGGCATGTGAGAGAGGCAGAGTAGTTTCGTTTTGGATGGATCTCTAAGATGGTGTCTCCTGTAAAGCAGTTAACTTACTTGAACACACTTTAGATTAAAAGACATACTCTTTCACGAATGTGTCGTCAATGAACCCACGTAGAAAACAATACAATTAGCACCACTTGCTTTATCATTTTAGAGTGTATTCAGCACCGAGAGATCAAAGGGGTCTGTGTTTGTATACGTGTTGGTGTCAGTTTACAGTCAGTGGATTGAGTGTATTTAGGGGGGTACAGGGCAATGTGAAGTTAGAGGTACTTAGAGTGTGTGTGGGTGGGTCTGTGGCATTCACGGCTCTGAGAGGCCAGGGGGAGGTCATAAAACTCTGAGAACATGGTTCAGACCATGATGTAATAATCCACAGTTGGTAATAGCTTTATTTAACTGTGGTAACTTCTTGTGTTGCTGATCAGTGAAATTATTGATTCCACCCGTACAACCAATAGTTCCTAAACCTCTGTCCATTCACCACTGCTCATTGTGGCGCAACCTGACCTCCGAACACATGGGGCTTGTTGTGTATGTAACCGTTTACTTTTAAGGGAACTATAGAATGTAACCGTTCGCCTTTAAGAGCACTACTTTAGGGTGGCACTATCTATTGGCTCATGTATACTGTAATACCGATAGTGACCACACCAGTATATAAGGGTTGTGATACGTTAACTAGGGCAGAATCGCCCGAGCCTCTGAATAGTAAAGACGTGTTTTATTTTGTTAACAGTGGAGTCTGTGATTATTTATAATACAACCCACAGACTTAACATTGGCGACGAGTCAGGATTCGAACCCTGCGGCAGTTGTTCCACGGCGGCTTCGTCCGAAGACAGGACGTTGAAGAGAGGTTTCAATCCTCACCAGTCTGGAACCGACAGGCTGGAAGCGACAGGCATTAGGACCCTGAAGCCTCCATAACCTCGTGGGTAAGCCGCAGCGTTGGCTGCAAAGACAGGGCGATCGCAATCCCTGATAAGAGCCGCGGTGAAACGCGCGAGCGGGTAAGCCAGAGCCCGGGAGGGAGCGAGCAAGAGCCGCGCGAGCGGGTGAGCCAGAGGCCGGGGGCCGCTTTCAAGTGCGAGGCGCAGCCGGGCCATCGATCGCATCCGCTGATAAGGCCCGCACTCGGGCTGAAAGTCAGCGTCGGGGAACGGGTGATAACCGCCATTGAAGTGGGCGGAGAGCGCCGAGAAGCGCGGGAAAACCGCCATCGAAGTGGGCGGGGAGAGCGAGAAGCGCGGGAAAGCCGCCATTTTTCGCGGGGAAACCGCTGAAGAAGAAGGAAGAAGCGGGAAACCGCCATCTTGGAAATTATTAAGAATTTCAGGAAAGTAATAAGATTTTTCAGAAAGGCTGGTGTGTTCTCAAGAAGGGAGGGAAAATAAGTATAAGTACAGCAATACTTGTGGTGTTCTCAAGAAGAGAGAAGAAAATTAATAATAAGTAAAGTAATACTTGTACTGTACTCGAAAAGAGAAGAAGATGCCTAAGCGAGGAAATATTAATGACTTTAATGCTGAAATAGAAGACTGGGCCACGTATGTGGAACGCATAGAAATATATTGCGTAGCCAACGAAATTGAGGATGACAACAAGGCAATAACTTTGTTAAATTCGATGGGAGCAAAAACATACGGGCTTTTGAAACATCTAATAGCACCAGTTAAACCAGTGGACCAGACCTTCGAAGAGATCGTAACCGTGTTGAAGGATCACTTGAACCCCACACCGTTGATGCTGGCTGAACGATTTAAATTTTACGCCAGAACCCAGAGGCAAGATGAAAGCAATGCGGAATACTTAGTCGAACTGCGTAAGCTAGCGAAATACTGCCAGTTTGGAGGGAATTTGACAGAGGCGCTGCGGGACAAGTTCGTATGCGGCTTGGCCGAAGAAGGAACGCAGAAGCGACTTCTGGAAGAAAACGACCTCACACTGGACAGGGCTGTCCTCATAGCTTCATCGCACGAAGCCGCAGCGAAAGGGACGGCGGAAATGCAGCTAAAGGCGGCGGCACTCGGGGTGGACCAAATTACAGCAAGCACTCCCAAATGCTACCGTTGTGGAAAGACAACGCACGACCAGAATCAGTGCTGGTTTAAGAACCAAGAGTGCAGGAAATGTGGCAAACTGGGTCACATCGCAAAGGTATGCAGGTCCGGAAAGAAGACCAACAAGCAAAGGAAGCCACCACCACAAGAAAAGTACAACAAGGTGCATCAGGTGGCTGAAAAGAGTTCAGACGAACAAAATTCAGACTCAGACCCAAACAGCCAGGAGTTGGATAGTCTGAGAATCCACAATGTGGGTAAAGTAAATGATCTACAGACGATCTGGGTCACACTAAAAATAGCTGGAGTCCAAGTACGAATGGAGCTGGACACGGGATCAGCTGTATCAGTCATCAACCAAAAGGACTACCACCGACTATTCTCTCACATACCCTTAAGAAATACCAAGTTCGTATTACAGACATACACGGGGCATCGCGTATACCCCATGGGGAAAATAAGAGTCAAGGTGAGAGATCGGGGTAAAGTACACCCAAGAATGAATTTGTACGTACTACCTGAGGGAGGACCACCACTTCTAGGACGGGAGTGGATCAAGAAAATAGACATGGAATGGCACTACCGACAAGCAATGACGAGTGAGGACTCGGTGCAGACAAGCAGCTCAGACTCTGAGCCGGAAGACGATAAGTCCAGCTTATGTATGAAAAACAAGGTTAACATTAACTCACAGACTAAGGTTGGAAAATCGATGGCGTGCATAAAGACAGAGAATTCTGAGTCTGTTCAAGCTACAGACATATGCATTACGGAGGAACACCGGGCTCGAACTCAACGCTATTTCAAAGTACAACAACAATTAGAACAATTAAGTTACCGCCTCGTACAAGAGATGAAAACAATGAAAAAGTTCTATGACACCGAATGGGAGAGTCTGGAAAGACAACAGAACCTACTGGCTCAAGCAGAGAGCGACCATAGAGCCATCGTGACCAATTACCGATCACATCTCCCTGATGATGTTCAGGGGTTAGAATATTTGCATGATCTAGAGATACAGCAGAAGGGCAAATCACGCTGCACTGAGGATTTTGTTCTGCAATTAGAGACGGAGCTAGTGCAGGCAAAGTTAAGAGAAGTTGAATCACAGGGTGCTCTTAAGGAGATGCAGAAACAAATCTTGGACATGGAAAAGAGAAACGCTTCTT
Source organism: Somniosus microcephalus (assembly GCF_052327205.1). NCBI lineage: Eukaryota > Metazoa > Chordata > Chondrichthyes > Squaliformes > Somniosidae > Somniosus > Somniosus microcephalus. The sequence goes on along the minus strand of NC_140989.1, from coordinate 227,888,811 downwards.
TACCTGATGAGAATAATGTGGCCATGTTGCAAGAGGAGCTTATAGGGGCGAAACTGAAAGAAGCTAAGCAAAGGATGTTGGAACTTGAAACGCAGAACCAAATCAGCGGTAATCAGCTATGTCAAGCAGAGAAGGAGTGCAAGGGTCTACATGAGAAGGTGCAATATCTCTCAGCCCAAAATAAGGGACTACTCACTCAGTTAAATGAAAGTAAACGGGAAATGGCTGAGATGGACTGCAAGAATAAAGAAGAGTTGATGGCAGTGAGACTTCGAGAGGCAGATAGCATAGCAGCCTTGGCTGAACTCCAACAGGAAATTGCGAAAGAAACAAATGAAGAGGAATCTTCAGGAAGCCAGGATTTTATTCCAGTTCTTCTCTACGACTCCTTACAAGCAGAGTGCGAGAAGTTGAAAAAACAGTATGAACAGGCCCAGACTACAATTCTGGAGGGGGTTAACTCAGCAACCTCCGAAAAGCTAGTTTCGTTGGAAGTATATGAGCAACTAAAGGTTGAACATGAGCAAGAAGTCCAAAGGCTGCAGGAAATTCTTGAGGAGCTCAGGGCCAAGACAGACTCATCGGTAGAAGTTCCATACATAGATGAGGATGTAGAGGTGAAAGACATGGCAGAACTCATAAAAATATGGAAGGAAGCCCAAGACAAATATGAGGCGGCAATTACCGAGGTTGACCGACTTGAAGAACAGTTTCAACTGGGAATGGGCCCTGAACATGAGCTAGAGAGCATCGAGGCGCAACTTCTCCAAGCACTGGAAGCCAAAGTACAAGAGGAAGAGAAGATGAAAGCATTGGAGAAAATGATGGATGAAATGGAGGAGTACGCTGAATTACGTCCAGGGGAACAGGAGAATGGGGAAACAGCTACTTCAGTAGAAGGATTAAATAGCCTGATAACGAAATCCCTGAAGGAAGGGAAAGGATTGAACGCACAAATGAGGCCAGGAGGGAAGGAAGGGCAGACATCCGAGGAAGAGCAGGATGAATATGATTGCTTGAAGAAGGGTTTTGACCTGTTGAGTGACACCGAATGTTATGAGGATGTGGTCTGCCCAAATTGTGATGGGAACTCCCAAAGTGCTGAAATCCTGAGGAAGCACTTAAGGTCTAAGGAACATAGAGAGTTGGTGGCGCTACAGATGGCAGCCGGGAAAAGAGCTCGGAGAGTTTCAAAAAGGCAGAAAAGAAAAAGAAGAAGCAGAAAATAATAACTGTTTAAAATATTATTACTTCTACTACCTCAGTCCGAACACTACGAAAGGTGCTAAATTTGTAAAATAAATCCAGGGACATTATCAAGACAGCCAGTGGGTTGTATAAGTCCGCACTGCTGGTTCAACAGGACGAAAGTACAAGCTGTTAATAAAAAAATAAAAAAAAGGCTATGGAGGATGCTGTCTGGAACGAATTAATACCAGAGACTGAATTTATGAACTGTTCCCACAGAGACTGAACCTGTAAACTGATTCCACTGAGAGTATGTTTGTAAACTGTTATATGACGTTGACTCCATTGAGAGTATATCTGTAAATTGTTATATGACGTTGACTCCATCGAGAGTATATCTGCAAACTGTTTATATAAAGTTGAAGATTGTATGTTTAACCGGATTCTGTAAGTAATAAGCTAGGAAGGGAGGAGTGTTGTGTATGTAACCGTTTACCTTTAAGGGAACTATAGAATGTAACCGTTCGCCTTTAAGAGCACTACTTTAGGGTGGCACTATCTATTGGCTCATGTATACTGTAATACCGATAGTGACCACACCAGTATATAAGGGTTGTGATACGTTAACTAGGGCAGAATCGCCCGAGCCTCTGAATAGTAAAGACGTGTTTTATTTTGTTAACAGTGGAGTCTGTGATTATTTATAATACAACCCACAGACTTAACAGGGCTGAAGATCAGGATTTCAAGGTTATTAGTTTGGCTGATGAATAGTAATTCTGTTTGTGCTATTAAGATTTTCACTTAAATATTTTCTGTTTAATTATCTTTCTCTTTCTCCCCCCACTGCCCCCAACAGAAATATTTAAACTGAGCCAGGATTTGCTGGCTGGATGAGTAGTATCTGCCTCTTGTGAGTTTGTGTGCACTTGCATTCCTGTTCCATGAAGTTCCAGATTCTGGGATACTTTCTGATTCGTTTTCAGTTGAGTCTCCAATTACTTTCTCTATTATTTCCCCTTTGTAAATAGTTTGTAATGTAACTACTTCCATTTCCTTACAGAAATCTGTGGATAAGAAGACTGATGTAGCCCAGTATGTTACAAAGAAGTACACACACACTGATGAAAAGTAAGTCATTGTTTTGTGACTGGAATTCTGTTAAGTTGCTGCTTATGGACCTTTTTCAGTTACAGATGGTTTGACGCGTAGGAATAAAGGTTTTAAATCTGCCATACCTGCCCCCCCCCCCCCTGCCAATTTAAGGGAAAATTGGACAAATATTTGAAGCAGGTGGTGGTACAGGGACCTTGGGTGAGAACAGCGCCATGTGATTGCACTAGCAAAGGTCGGGAAAGCCATGCTGGGCCGACAGGCCTCGTCCTGTGCTATAAAGTTCTATGGTTCTGAGGGTCTCCCTGAAGATGATGTCTTGTGTTTGGATGCATTGCTACGATTTGCTGTTGTTGATTTGGACCCTTTTTTACTCATTCTCATGGCAAAGGTCAGCTTTCACAGGCGAGCCTGCACTTCCTGTGATCCAGAACTTGACTACTGTATATACTTAAGATTCTGAGATAGCATTGGCCCAGGACCAACTTTTAACTTTTTTATTGCTCCTAAATAAAAATGGATACGAGTCGTGCTAAACACTTTCCGTAGCAAGACAAAACTATTCAACAAGTTTATGCGCAAATGCCAGGAATTTCCTCGGGAAAACCGGGGCTGTGGTTTCTCTTGATCGGCCGCTTAAATTTTTCGGTAGAGACCCTGTTTACGCATCTATCTGAGATTACTGCCAATCTTTCTCCAAAGTTACGGTGGCCACTTGGGAGAGGCCCTGAGGAAATTCCTGCAAGTTTTTTTTTTACTCTATTGGGTACAATTGTATATTGGACTGGTACCCCACGTGGCGTAGAATCTCACTGGATGGACGAATCAAGTGAGCGAAATTACCTTTCCTCATCCATAGTAATGTGATTTCTATTGGGTTTGGTTACATGGTTGCATGTTGGCCTTGCAGCCCAGAGGTCATGTGTTCAAATCACAAAGTGGCTTGTCTTGAATCTTGCATGTGGTAACTGCTAATTTGTGGGCTGACACCAGGGCAAGGGGGAAATGACAATTGTTGTTAAAGCCCAACTGGTTGACTCATGCCGTTTAGGAAGGGAACCAGCTACCCCTACCTGGTCTGGCCTACATGGGACTCTAGTCCAATTATGTGGTTGACTCTTAATGCTCCCTGGAGTGGCCCAGTTGTGTACAAAATGCAAGTTCCATTGCCACCATCTCGAGACAATTGGTGATGAGCAATACATGTGGCCTAATCAGCTTTGTGTGCATCTCGAGAGTAAATAACAAAAAATGTAACATTGAGCAATGTGAGTGAAATGTTAAATAGATAAATCCTGTTTTCAGTGCTCTATCTTAAAACCAATTTACACTAAGATTCACAGCAACAGCAAAATGAGGAAATCTGGGTAGAAATACCAATTTTTGAACTGTTAGAAAATCTCCTTTTGTACTGGCTGCCCTACAGCATCTCAGTGAAAGTGACCATTCTTGATGTAACAGCACAGCAAGAGAGCACTGGCAGGAAATTAAACCAGGAACAGAAACTCTGGCTAATTTCTGTTCCTCTCCTCCGCAGGGGCCCCAGGTTAGTTGTAGCACTTTCACCACCTCCCTGGTTGAGATCATCTAACTCAACATGGACAAGGTGGGGTCAAAGCTTGCCACCCGGAGCAGTGTGTTGGTTCAGTACCACACCATGTTTCATTGATTTACTGAGCCGTTAGGAGAGTTGGCTTTAAAAGTATTTTACTTCCTTTGTATAAATGATATTTGTTTTCAGGCTTTTCACTACATTTTCTCACTGGTTCAGTATCACTGGTAACTCCTTTATCTAGACCTCGCATTCCCTATAGTTTGTAGTGCACATTTGACTGCCCAATATGTGGTAAAAAGAGAACATGACTTGGGGATCATCACAGAAAACCCTTGCTCCGTATACTGACACTGAAATACTGCAAATTCTGCCATGAACATCCTCTCTTTACAGAAGACAGACTGAAGAGCACTTTGTTGAGATGAGGCACAAATTGTTTCATTTTCGAATAAAATATATGAATGAACAGTATCAAGCTTTCACAGTGGGAACAATTAATTTGCAGTTACAGAAAAATGAAGATGCCTGCTTACCATCTCTCTAGGCATAGGCTCTAATTTTATAGTTAAAATATTCCCAAAGTAGCTGGTGTAGACTTTGCATTGTTGTCTTGTGCACAGCTCACCCACTGCGTGCGTGCGCTATTACCCAATTTGATGTGGATAAGTATGAAGTAATATATTTTGGGAGAAAGACGTTGATGGGTGTGGATGAACAGAGAGACCTAGAATTGCGAGTGCAATTTTGGGTTTTATAAGCAGTGGCGTAGAGTTTAAGAGTACTGTGTGTAGTTTTGGGTGCCCCATTTTCGTAAGCACCTTAAAATCTTAGAGAGTGTACTGGGTAGATTCACCAAAATGCAATGATGGGGAACTACAGTTAGAAGAAGAGACTTGAGAAAACACAATTATTTCTACTGGAGCTAAGAAGCTAAAAGGAGATTTAATGGAGGTCTTTTAAATTATGGATAGTCATGATTGAGTGACTCACTCCATTATTTTATCATGTGACTACCAGGATAGTAGAAGGCAAACTCGATGGATGTTGGGTCTTTTTTGTCCAGCAATTCCTACGAGGGAAAGACCTGTTTCCCCTGGCTGAGGAGTTGGTTCCCAATTTAAAATTCTCACCAGCAGAGTGAGTGGAGAAAGAAGAAATTTCAGGATGCAGAGGGTTATTGGAGCATCGAAAACTTTACCACAGGTTGTGGTTTAAGGCAGAGCCGAGTGGATTTTTTTTAAGGGAAGATTGGATATATATTTGAAGCAGAGGAGGATAAATAGCTACAAGGAGAACTGGGCAATGCGTTTAGTTTTGTTTTAGCTAAAGGTTAGCAGAGACTCGCTGAGCCGAATTGCTTCCTTCTCTATAAACTTCTGTGCTCTAAACTTGAATGGGTTCCTAGCAATGAAAAGTTAAGTAATTGGCTTTTTTGGAGCCTGCTATACCTGAAGGATTACCTGAGGATTGAGCTCAGCCTTTGCTCTGACTTGAACCTTCACTATTAATGTGAAGGTGCTCCCTGGTCACGCAGTTCATTTACACAATATCCTTCCAGTTATAAGACCTGAATTTGTACCTAGCTGAGATTGCTGGGATACAAGTTTTGTCCTCCATTCTCATCGTACGTAACTCCTGACCAATGAACTATCTTTCTTGGCCACACTGTTCACCAACATTGTTAATGGCTCCCCTCACTTGGGCTCTATTCCTCTGCATCTCAACTATTGCCTTATTTAATCTCTCTTTCTCCTTGAGGCCTACAAATCATTCATTACCTCCCAGCTCTGTGTTCCCCTTTCCCTGATGGAATTCCTTTAGTCTGGGTTCATTCACAGCACCTAGACAGTCCTGGTGGAAGTCAGCAATGATATCCTTGGTGACAAACTATGGTGTGTTAGCCCTTCTTGTCCCCTCAACCTTTCAGCGAAGTTCGATGTTGTTCACTGCACGATCATCTTCCACCTGTATGGTACTGCCCTAGTGTGGTTCCACTCCTTCCTGTCCTGAAACAGCTAGCCATCTACAACAATGGCTTTTCCATCCACTACCTTTCAACGTGATACCCCTTAACAAAATGGTATGCATGGAGGTCGGCTTCCTTATGTTCACGGACCGCACCCAGCTCTATCTCTACATCAAAACCACCTCTTTGTTGGCAGCCTACATGTCTGACGTTAAGTCGTTGATCAGCCAGAATTTCCTCCAATTGAAGCAAGTTTGAAGTCATTATTTTCAAACTCTGACAAAAAACTATGCATCCTTCTCACTGGCTCCATCACTCTTCCTGGCTGCTCGCTCAGGCTGTATACTTGGGCACCCTATTTGACCCACAGCTGAGCTTCAAACCCCATATCCTATGCAAGACTATTCCATCTTTGTAATATTGGCTCACTGGCTCAGACCCTTATCCAAGACCATTTGGTGTATAACAGAGATAAAGTGGGATATCTTTACTTTCATCTCCCGAAACTCTTCCCTCATCAGATAAGAATACAACAATTTGAAGGTATGGAAGCGATTATGTTGAAAAAATTTTAAGTAACCTACTTCAGTTGATTTTGAAATTGGTTGGCAATGTTTTGTTAAAAGTCTTAAAATGAAGGTCGGTTTCTTTAAGTGCTGTCATTGACTGAATGTTAGTGAGTTAAATACTCCAAACTTCAAATCCTAGAAATGACTGGAGGCCTGTCAGGTTTTTATTTGGATCTCTGGCTTAGTACAGAATATTGAGACAGATTTAATTTTGATGATTTTGATAAGCTGTCTGGTATTTACAATAAAAACAGGACTGAATCGGTTTGATATTAAGCCCCGCATGTTTGTCAGCACAAGACAACGTTGTCATTCCAACAGCAGCTGGGGAGCCTGGTCTTCTCACCATACCTTTATAAATAAGCAAGCTTTTGTCAGCCTCACAACCTGATAGGGTACAGAGGCAAGGAACGAACACAATTCCAGGTATCCAGAATTTATGTTAAGAGCAAAGGTTGACGACGCTGGGCTTGTTTTCTTGGAAGAAAAATGAGACTTTGGGGTGATGTAATTCAATTTTTCAAGATTATGAAGGGAACTGCTGTATCTGATCCAGACATGCAGGAGGCCATGCAGTGGGTGGAAAAATTGCCAGAAAGGGGGAGAAAATGCCAGGAATGGTAATTTACTTGGGAATCGCTGACTTCGGTGACTTGGGTTCTGTATTGAAGTGCAAGAACTTGGACATAGTAACCTCCAGATTATTGCAATTATAAACCAGTTTTTAAAAAATATTCTTTCTTGGGATGTAGGTGTTGCTGGCAAGACTGGCATTTATTGCCCATCCTGATTTTGATATAACTTGAGTGGCTTGCAGGGCCACACCAGAGGCCAGTTTAGAGTCAACCACGCTGGTGAATGACGAGTCATGTAGAGGCCAGACTGGGTAAGGAAGGCAGGTTGCCTTCCCCAAAGGACATTAGTGAGCCTGTTGGGTTTTTATGACAATCCGCCAGCGTCCTGATCACTTTTACTTGTACCAGCTTTTTATTTTCAGATTTAAAAAAAAATCTGAGTTCAAATTCTCAAACTGCCACGGCGGAATTTAAACTCGCGTTCTCTGGATTATTCAGGTCTTTGGTTTACTAGTCCAGTAGCAGAACACGACGTACTCCTTTGGGAGGATCAGATTAGAAATATCAACATTTGTCCAGAGAGAGGGCGTAAAAAAAATCATCAACAGCTTGCATTTATACAGCAGCTTTGTGTCGAAAATGGACACACTGCAGGTAGAGGCTGGACAGGCAGAAAGGGAACAGGTGACCAACAGGCCGAGTACTAGGTGCAGGCAGGTAGTGCAGGGGTCTCCTGTGGACATCCCCCTCTCAAACAGATAGACCACTTTGAGTGCTGTTGGGGGGGGGGTGGCTTATCAGAGGAAAGCAGCAGCAGCCAACTTCCTGGCACCAGGGGTGGCTCTGCTGCACAGGACAGGAGGAAAAAGAGGGGTAGAGCTATAGTAATAGGGGATTCTATTGTAAGGGGAATAGATAGGCGTTTCTGTGGCCGCAAACGAGACTCCAGGATGGTGTGTTGCCTCCCTGGTGCAAGGGTCAAGGATGTCTCAGAGCGGCTGCAGAACATCTTGGAAGGGGAGGGTGAACAGCCAGTTGTCGTGGTGCATATAGGCACCAACGATATAGGTAAAAAGCGGGATGAGGTCCTAAAAGCGGAATATAGGGAGTTAGGAGGTAAATTAAAAAATAGGACCTCAAAGGTAGTAATCTCAGGATTGCTACCAGTGCCACATGCTAGTCAGAGTAGAAATAGAAGGATATTTCAGATGAATACGTGGCTAGAGGAATGGTGCAACGGGGAGGGATTCAAGTTCCTGGGACATCGGTTCTGGGGGAGGTGGGACCAGTTCAAACCGGACGGTTTGCACCTGGGCAGGGCTGGAACCGAATCCTAGGGGGAGTGTTTGCTCGTGCTCTGGGGGAGGGTTTAAACTAAAATGGCAGGGGGTTGGGAACCTGAGCAGGGAGACAGAGGAAAGGGAAACAAGGATAAAAGCAAAAGATAGGAAGGAGAAAAACAAAAGTGGCAGTCAGAGAAATCAACGGTTTAAATCAAACGTGGCCACAGTAAATAATAATTCTAATAGGTCTAAGAGCGTTAAAAAAACAAGCCTGAAGGCTTTGTGTCTTAATGCGAGGAGCATTTGTAATAAGGTGGATGAATTGGCTGCGCAAATAGAAGTAAACGAATATGATTTGGTTGGGATTACGGAAACGTGGCTCAAGGATGACCAAGGCTGAGAACTCAACATCCAGGGGTATTCGATATTCAGGAAAGATAGGCAAAAAAGAAAGGGAAGTGGGGTAGCATTACTGGTTAAAGAAGGGATTAACACAATTGTAAGGAAGGATATTAGCTCTGATGATGTGGAATCTGTATGGGTAGAATTGAGAAATACCAAGGGGCAGAAAACGTTAGTGGGAGTGGTATACAGACTTCCAAACAGTAATGCGGAGGTTGGGGATGGCATTAAAAGGGAAATTAAAGAAGCGTACAATAAGGGCACAGCAGTAATCATGGGTGACTTTAATCTACATATAGATTGGGCTAACCAAATTAGTAACAATACTGTGGAGGAGGAATTCCTGGAGGGTTTACGGGATGGTTTCCTGGACCAATATGTCGAGGAACCAACCAGAGATCAGGCCATCTTAGACTGGGTATTATGTAACGAGAAAGGATTAATTAGCAATCTTGTTGTACGAGGCCCCTTGGGTTGGAGTGATCATAATATGATCGAATTCTTCATTAAGATGGAGAATGAAGTAGTTGACTCAGAGACTAGGGTCCTCAATTTAAATAAAGGAAACTACGATGGTCTGAGCGCGAGTTGAGTAGGGTTGATTGGGGAATGTCACTCAAAGGGTTGACGGTGGATAGGCAATGGCAAACATTCAAAGACCGAATGGATGAACTACAGAATTTGTTCATCCCAGTTTGGCATAAAAATAAAACAAAAAAGGTGACTCAACCGTGGCTAACCAGGGAAATTAGGGATAGCATAAGATCCAAGGAGAGGACATATAAATTAGCCAGAAAAAGCAACAATCCTGAGGATTGGTAGCAGTTTAGGATTCAACAAAGGAGGACAAAGGGATTAATTAAGAAGGGGAAAATAGAATATGAGAGTAAGCTTGCAGGGAACATAAAAACTGACTGTAAAAGCTTTTATAGATATGTGAAGAGAAATAGATTGGTGAAGCCAAGCGTAGGTCCCTTGCAGTCAGAAACAGGGGAATTTATAACGGGGAACAAAGAAATGGCAGACCAAATAAATACATATTTTGGTTCTGTCTTCACAAAGGAGGACACAAATAACCTCCCAGAGATGCCGGGGAACATAGGATCTGATGAAAGGGTGGAACTGAAAGAAATCAGTATTTGTAGGGAAATGGTGTTAGGAAAATTGATGGGACTGAAGGCCGATAAATCCCCCGGGCCTGATAATCTACATCCTAGGGTACTTAATGAAGTGGCCCTAGAAATAGTAGATGCATTGCTGGTCATCTTCCAGAACTCGATAGACTCTGGAACACTACCCATGGATTGGAGGGTAGCTAATGTTACCCCACTATTCAAAAAAGGTGGTAGAGAAAAAGCGGGGAATTATAGACCGGTAAGCCTGACATCGGTAGTGGGGAAAATGCTGGAGTCCATTATAAAAGATGTAATAGCAGAGCACTTGGAAAGCAGTGACAGGATCGGACAAAGTCAACATGGATTTACAGAAGGTAAATCGTGCTTGACTAATCTACTGGAATTTTTTGAGGATGTAACTGGTAAAATAGATAAGGGAGAACCAGTGGATGTGGTGTATTTGGACTTTCAGAAGGCTTTCGATAAGGTCCCGCATAAGAGATTAGCGTGCAAAATTAAGGCACATGGGATTGGGGGCAAGGTATTGACTTGGATAGAGAACTGGTTGGCGGATAGAAAGCAAAGAGTTGGAATAAACGGGTCATTTTCCCAGTGGCAGGCAGTGACTAGTGGGGTACCGCAAGGATTGGTCCTAGGACCCCAGCTGTTAACAATATATATTAATGATCTAGACGAGGGAATTGGATGTAATATCTCCAAATTTGCAGACGACACAAAGCTGGGTGGGAGGGTATGCTGTGAGGAGGATGTCGTGAAAGTCCAGTACGATTTGGACAGGTTGGGTGATTGGGCAGAAACCTGGCAAATGCACTATAATGTGGATAAATGTGAGGTTATCCACTTTGGTGGCAAAAACAGGAAGACAGATTATTATTTGAATGGCAATAGATTGGGAGAAGGGGAAGTGCAAAGAGACGTGAGTGTTCTTGTGCGCCAGCCGCTGAAGGTAAGCATGCAGGTGGTTAAGAAGGCAAACGGTATGTTGGCCTTCGTAGCAAGAGGGTTCGAGTACAAGAACAAGGATGTCTTGATGCAATTGTACAGGGCCTTGGTGAGACCGCCCCTTGAGTATTGTGTGCAGTTTTGGTCGCCTTATCTGAGGAAGGACGTTCTTGCCATGGAAGGAGTGCAGCGAAGATTCACCAGGCTGATACCTGGGATGGCAGGAATGACTTATGAGGAGAGATTGTGTCAATTGGGCTTATACTCACTGGAGTTTAGAAGATTGAGAGGGGATCTCATCGAAACCTATAAAATTCTGTCAGGCTTGGATAGACTAGATGCAGGAAGGATGTTTCCGATGGTCGGGGAGTCCAGAACCAGGGGTCATAGTCTAAGGATAAGGGGTAAGCCATTTAGGACTGAGATGAGGAATTTCTTCACCCAGAGAGTGGTGAACCTGTGGAATTCTCTGCCACAGAGGGCGGTGGATGCCAGTTCATTAAATATATTCAAGAAGGAGTTGGATATATTTCTTAAGGCTGAAGAGATCAAGGGATATGGGGAGAAGGCAGGGACAGGGTACTAAATTTGGATGATCAGCCATGATCTCATTGAATGGCGGAGCAGGCTCGAGGGGCCGAATGGCCTACTCCTATCTTCTATGTTTCTATATGTACCAAGGTGTTTCACAGAGGTGTAATCAGAAAAAAATGGATGCTTAGTTCAAGAGATGGGTTTTAAGGAGCATCTTAACAAGGGCAAAGGTGGAGAGGCGGGGTGCTTTAGGGAGGAAATTTCAGAATGGGGGGCCTGATGGCACAGCCACCAACAGTGGGGTGAAGAGAGTGGGGTGGGGCTAGAGTCGGAGTAACAGAATTCTGGGAGAGTTGTAGTGTTGGAAGAGGTTACAAAGATTGGTGAGGGGCGAGACCAGGAAGGGATTTAAACACAAGTATGAGAATGAACTCCAAGAGCATTGGGACAAGTGCTGGGCAGGAAAGCTGTTCAGATGGGATAGGATTCACCCAAACTACATTTGATATCCATGCCCTTACATAGAGGGTAATTGAGGCAATGATTTCAAGTGTTAGGCTGGAAAGGGGAAAGCAGAAGGAATAACCAAAAGAGACAAAAAAGGCAATTCATGACAGCAAAGGAGAATGGTCAGTTAAAAAAAGACATGTTTTGAAGGGTAGGCTTAACCTAACAAAATGCAAATATGTTAATACTCAAAGCATTTCTAACAAGATGACTGAACTTGAGGCTGTTCTGCAAATTGGGAATTATGATCTAATAGGTATTAGAAACTTGGTTAATCCTTAATGATAATGAGTACAACATTAAAGGGTTTAGATTGCTTACCTGAGACAGACCAGCCAGGAAATGGCAGAGTAATGATAAATACAGTGACACGTGCAAGGCAAAGGAATTAATGGCAAGTGAGACAAATAGTTCAGGGAGTGAAAGTCACAGTGCTCTGAGGCGACAGCAAACATAACATGATTATATTTTACATGATTTCAGATGAACCACTGCTCGGATACACAACTTTAAAAGGAACAACTTTAAGGAAATGAGCCAAGATCTTGAAGATTTTGACTATGATGTAGTATTCTAGAAGACTTGAGTTAAGGGCAAATTAAAAGACAGACTACTCAGTATCACAGATAAGTTCATAACAGTGAGGGTAAATTAAACAGATGTTACCCTAAATGGAGTACTAAGAGAATGCCAAGTGAAATAAGTTATTTAAAAAAAAAAGACAACAAACTCTACCAAGGCCATAGGGAGAAAGGTGAGGGAAACCACTGGGAATAATAACGACACACCAAAAAAATGTCAAATATGTGATTAGTGAAGCCAAGAGAGAACTAGGAATGAGCACAGTTTTGGAAGCCAAATACAAGAATAAGAAATAAAGGAAACTACGATGGTATGAGGCGCAAATTGGGTAGGATTGATTGGGGAATGTCACTCAAAGGGTTGACGGTGGATAGGCAATGGCAAACATTCAAAGACAGCATGGATGAACTACAGAAGTTGTTCATCCCAGTTTGGGATAAGAATAAAACAAAAAGGGTGACTCAACCGTGGCTAACGAGGGAAATTAGGGATAGCATAAGATCCAAGGAGAGGGCATATAAATTGGCCAGAAAAAGCAGTAACCCTGAGGATTGGGAGCAGTTTAGGATTCAACAAAGGAGGACAAAGGGATTAATTAAGAAGGGGAAAATAGAATATGAAAGTAAGCTCGCAGGGAACATAAAAACTGACTGTAAGAAGCTTTTATAGATATGTGAAGAGAAAAAGATTAGTGAAATCAAGTGTAGGTCCCTTGCAGTCAGAAGCAGGGGAAATTATAATGGGGAACAAAGAAATGGCCGACCAATTAAATGCATATTTTGGTTCTGTCTTCACAAAGGACACAAATAACCTCCCAGAGATGTTGGAGAACATAGGGTCTGATGAGAGGGAGGAACTGAATGAAATCAGTATTTGCAGGGAAATGGTGTTAGGGAAATTGACGGGATTGAAGGCCGATAAATCCCCAGGGCCTGATAATCTACATCCTAGGGTACTTAAGGAGGTGGCCCTAGAAATAGTAGATGCATTGCTGATCATCTTCCAAAATTCGCTGGAATCTGGAACTGTACCCATGGATTGGAGGGTAGCTAATGTTACCCCACTATTCATAAAGGGTGGTCGAGAGAAAGCGGGGAAAAGCCTGACATCGGTAGTGGGGAAAATGCTAGAGTCCATTATAAAGGATGTAATAGCTGAGCACTTGGAAAACAGTGACAGGATCGGACAAAGTCAACATGGATTTACAAAAGGTAAATCGTGCTTGACTAATCTACTGGAATTTTTTGAGGATGTAACTGGGAAAATAGATAAGGGAGAACCAGTAGATGTGGTGTATTTGGACTTTCAAAAGGCTTTCGATAAGGTCTCGCATAAGAGATTAGCGTGTAAAGTTAAGGCACATGGGATTGGGGGCAAGGCATTGACTTGGATAGAGAAGTGGTTGGCGGACAGAAAGCAGAGAGCAGGAATTAACGGGTCTTTTTCCGAGTGGCAGGCAGTGACTAGTGGGGTACCGCAGGGATCGGTCCTTGGACCCCAGCTATTCACAATATACATTAATGATCTAGATAAGGGAACTAGATGTAATATCTCCAAGTTTGCAGACGACACAAAGCTGGGTGGGCGTGTGTGCTGCGAGGAGGATACCGAGAAACACCAGGATGATTTGGACAGGTTGGGTGATTGGGCAGAAGCGTGGCAGATGCAATATAACGTGGATAAATGTGAGGTTATCCACTTTGGTGTCAAAAACAGAAAGGCAGACTATTATCTGAATGGCAATAGATTGGGAGAAGGGGAAGTGCAACGAGACCTGGGTGTCCTTGTGCACCAGTCGCTGAAGGTAAGCATGCAGGTGCAGCAGGCGGTGAAGGCGGCAAATGGTATTTTGGCCTTCATAGCGAAAGGGTTTGAGTACAGGAGCAAGGATGTCCTGCTGCATTTGTACAGGGCCTTGGTGAGACCACACCTTGAGAACTGTGTGCAGTTTTGGTCGCCTTATCTGAGGAAGGATGTTCTTGCCATGGAAGGAGTTCAGCAAAGATTCACAAGGCTGATCCCTGGGATGGCAGGAATGACGTATGAGGAGAGATTGGGTCGATTGGGCTTATACTCGCTGGAGTTTAGAAGAATGAGAGGGGATCTCATCGAAACTTATAAAATTCTGACGGGTCTGGACAGACTAGATGCAGGTAGAATGTTCCCGATGGTCGGAGAGTCCAGAACCAGGGGTCATAGTCTAAGGATAAGGAGTAAGCCATTTAGGACAGAGATGAGGAAGAATTTCTTCACCCAGAGAGTGGTGAACCTGTGGAATTCTCCACCACAGAAGGCGGTTGAGGCCAAGTCTTTAAATATATTCAAGAAGGAGTTAGATATATTTCTTAGAACTAAAGGTATCAAGGGATATGGGGAGAAGGCAGGTACGGGGTACTGAGTTTGAATGATCAGCCAGGATCTCATCGAATGGCGGAGCAGGCTCGAGGGGCCGAATGGCCGACTCCTGCTCCTATCTTCTATGTTTCTATGTAATCCGGTATGATAACAGCAAGAGAATTATTGAAGACAAATTGAACTCCCTTCCATCTGCTAAGAGTTGAAACTGAAGATGAACTAAAAATAGCTAACATATTAAGTGTAAACATATTAAGTACTCACTGGAAAGGGAACTAGTAGCCACCGATCATAGGAGATGTAATATGGAGCTTAATGACTAAACGTCACTTGTAAGGAGGGTTTCAAAACAAGTAAATTCCCAAGGAAAAATTGCAATTGAGACTCAGCATAAAATCTAAAAAGTGCTGACATTTATCATGAGGTCTATGAATACAAGGGAGGTTCCACTTGTATTCATCTACTCCTCCATGCTGAATATTAGCACTTGGAGACAAGCCAACAAAGCAACTGTTAAAGGCAACAAAATAAACCCAGGCAACAACGGACCTTATGTCAATAACTTATAATAATAGAAATTGATCATTGTAAATAAAATTTGATGATTTGTTGTATGAAGCTCAGCTATTACATGGAAAACAACATACTTTCAGAAAGGGCAGAGCCAGCTTGACCTTGGCTCCTTGGCTTCTTTGAAGAAGTGACATCCTAAGTGAATGTTGGAAAACCCCATCACAAGAGAGCTACATATGAGGGGGGCCAGTTGGCTCATATAACCTCATCCTTCCAGAAAGATCTGACCCCTCCCCACTGTTAAATGATTCCCTGGACTTCACCTCCTTGATTCAGTCAGGAAGTCCATTCCATGTGTTGATGATTGTGTGAAGAAAAATGTCTTGACATCAGTCCTAAATTACCCTTTGCTTGTTTGAATCCTTGTTCCCTTGTCCTACCCTCGTAATTTAACTTCAGGTGATATTCTAGTTAACTTTTTCATGCCCTTCAGTATCTCTATAAGGTCACCTGTCTGACACCTCCCCCCTTCCAGGCTAAAAAGCCAAAGTTTGTCCAGTCTTTCCTCCATAACTCTAACGTTTGACACTGAATCAGCTGCATGGCTTTCCTCTGTACTACGTTCAGTGTTTGAATATCTTCCTTATGTCTTAGTGACCAGACTTGGATGCAGTATTCAAGGTGTGGTCTGACCAGAGCACTGTATAGTTTGATTGTGGCTTCCTCTGGCCTGAATTCTGCTGTTCGGGCTGGGGAATCTCCACAACCTTGAGTTGAACTAATATCCTAATCCATGATTTTAGGAGACGAGTGCAATCTGGTTGAAGGCAAGTTTAAGACTGATGTCACGAAGCATTGCTCTGCACAGTGAATAATACCTGAAATTTAGTTCAAGTGTGAGAAAAACTCGAGGATCAATGAAGAGGCAACTAGATACTGTGATGGGGAAACCATACGTATGGGAAGATGAGTTCGATGGGATATATGACCATCTTCATCTGTGTTTATTCTTGTGATGAAGATTGATTGACGGTGCTGCCATCCAAGAAATTACATGTTATAAGATATGAGAATGTTTTAGTAATCCGATGTTCTGGTGTGGAGGTCAAAAGCATGTTAGGAACGTATCTAATTCTTAGGGCATTTGGGACTCAACGTGTCCCATATACACTAACTTGTTCTGAAAGATCTCCCTTGAGGTTGCACCCTGCTTGCTAAGGAACAAAAGGAGGCTCAATTGATTCATTCCAAGAAACTAAGAAAAGCTGAAGGCAGTATTCGTAATACTGTTCAATTTGTACTACAGAAAGACTAATGCTTGCAGAGGGTAGATGAATTCCCTTATGAACTTTTTCTGGTTGATTTGTACTGCTATTGGGTTGTTTAATATTTTGTCAGAGTTCTTTCGTTGCTGTGAATCACTTTAAATTGTAAATAAATTTGATAAGCAGCTTATCTGCACAGCATGGTTTAGTGTTGTGACTCTGTGCCTTCGAATTGACTGGAGATGTTTTGCAGGAAGCAATTTACTGTGATCGTGGGTGGTTGTTAGACCTTGCCTGTGCTCATGAGAGCAAGGCAGTGAATAAAAGACGGCAGTTTCAGAGTGTTAACTATGCAGCCTGTTTATGAAAAGTGGCGTCAAACCGTTTGTTGGAAAAAGCCTGAACCAGATCAGGAATATCTTGTCAATGTGTGGATGTCCTTCTGTCTCTTCTGTCTCAATTAGATTATCCCTCCATAAAAACTCAAAAAATTTAAACTTGTACCTATGTCAGAAGATGAGTTGATGTGCACACCAGAAATGAAATCCACAAATTGATTGAAATGATCACTTGGAACAAATTAAATCAAAGCAGCATGTTATCTTGCATTCCCCTTCTCGACCTGATGGTTCTTGCATCCAAATTATGTGAACATTGCAAATATTTGCAAGCCGATTAATGAATTGAAATCCTTTGTTGTCATACATTTTCCCCTCAGATCTTGTCTTGAGTAACCCTGCTACATCCTTCTCATGTTTTAACTCTTGCTTCTCCCTTTCACAGAAACTCAGGGAGTGAATTGCAGGTTTATTATGCTCCAGATAAACGTTATCCAGATTTCTTGGAAGCCATTCGTAGGAGAGGGGATACATTCTATTTGATATCATTTCGAAGGGTAAGTGCTTTATAATTTCTCTGCACGTATAAGTACAGTGGACATGCTTTGCCAACACTGCTTTTGGTAACCTCTACAAAAAATGACCTGTGACGATGACTTAATTAGATTTTCCAAATCATTTTTGCTTTCTGCATGAACTGTGTCACTGGGCATTGTCAGGAACAAGGGCATCCTTGGGATTCAGTTGATTTCATCTAATTAGTGTAAGATAGGTAACAGCAAGTGGATAGTAAAATTAAAGGTATATAGAAGATTGAAACTTCAAACATGACATTTGGCATGGGACCATTTGTTAGGATTTAAAATGTTTACTGTTCATAATTTAAATTGGATGCATAAAGGACCTTGGGTGCGATTGCAGCTTTGTATGCAGTTCTGGGAACCCCATTATTGGAAGGATGGAAAAGCAATGGAAAAACTGCAGCACGGATTTGTTATCAGGAATGAGGGGTTACAGTTCTGAAGAGGGATAAGAAATTCAATGATCTTCAGATGCTGTGTAGTTTAATTGAGCTCTTCCTATCATATCCAGTATAGTTAACTTAAGCAACATATACCTCAGTATGTTTTCTCCCATCATTGTTCCTTCCCCATCAGGATAATTTGCTTGTATAGTCTCACGCAGACCTGGGTTGAGGCAGGGGGAATGGATGGATACTACGTGGAAAGGAAGCCCACAATAGTACTTCCAGTTGGTTTGAAATGTTAACATCTACGTCAAATGATTTGGTTGTGTTCAGGTAGACCCTGCTACTAAACATGGTTGGAGAAGTTCTGAGTGTGAATGAGGACCTGAAAGGCCAAGCTCCACAGGAGGGGAATGAGTAATTAAAATTCAGATGTTGCAGACTAAATGGGAGATGACACTAGCACCAATTCATTTGGTTCCTTTTAAATGTTGTAAATCGGACAAAGTTGGCTCATATAACTAGGCTTCCTTGGCCCCCTTCTATTTCTCAACTACATGCTGCCCCTCGGTGAACTCATCCAAAAACACAGCGTCAGTTTCCACATGTACGCTGACTGCATCCAACTCTACCTCACCACAACTTCTCGCGACCCCTCCACTGTCTCTACATTGTCAGACTGCTTGTTTGACATCCAGTATTGGATGAGCAGAAATTTCCTCCAACTTAATATTAGGAATACCGAAACAATTGTCTTTGGTCCCCGCCACAAAATCCGTTCCCTAGCCACCGACTCCATCCCTCTCCCTAGCATCTGCCTGAGGCTGAACCACACTGTTCACAACCTTGGTGTCATAATTGGCCCTGAAATGAATTTCCGACCTCATATCCGCAGCATAACTAAGACCGCATATTTCCATCTCCGTAACATCACCCGACTCCGCCCCTGCCTCAGCTCATCTGCTGCTGAAATCCTCGTCCATGCCTTTGTTACCTCTAGACTTGACTATTCCAACGCACTGCTGGCTGGCCTCCTAAGTTCTACCCTCCGTAAACTTGAAAATGAAAATTGATTTTGAATGCCTTTTTGTCCTGGCTTGAACTCATGTGGCAATGATTTGCAAACTTTATGGAGGAGATGCTGCATTGCATCCTTACCATTGGAATGACAGTCCCAATTTTTGCCAAGAAACTTTCATCAACTGAATTTTGTTGCAATCTCCCACCTGTTCCTGTTTGTGTTTCAAGTCTTTATTACTGACATTCTTGCAGTGGGAATTTTCCAAGTTGTTTCAATAACTAGAGCGAAATGATGGAATTATGGCTGAAAACAAAACTTGAGTTAGCCCATAATGGGAACTTGTGTCAAAATAGATCAAGTTATGTGATAACGTTTAAAGGTTCTGCACATAAAAATCAAAGGATACCATAGAAAGTCTCTTGGATGAATGATCATTTCAGTCCTAGATTTTTCCTAGAACTTGTTTTTGTTCTACCTTGTTGAATATCGCACCATGCGACTGCTACTTAAAGCTGGGATTCCACTCATGGAAACTATTCTGCTCTTCCACTATGCCCGAGAGGGTGGGCAACCTCCCTTCAAGGCATTTCACCACTATCCCCGAGCACTCAAAAATACTTGCCATGAGGTGGTCTTTGAGACAAGGTCTTGATTATCTGACTTCTGTTGATGTGGGGGGCTCTTGAGAGCAAACCAATAATCTCACGATGGCCATTATCACTTGTGATTATTTCTTTGACACCTTAGGACCTGCGTTCACTCGTGCAGTAAGTGGACAATGTGAGAATGAAGAGCAATGACACTAACAGCACTACGTGAAGTGGGCATCTCATTTACTGAAAAGTTCACTGGAATAATCAGTAAATTCAGTCCAAGTTAGTTCCAGATCCTGCCCATCATCACAGAACTCCTTTTATAATCCCTTACCATTTGACACTGTACATAAGATAATCACATTCTCAAACAGTGGGCCGAGCACACCAAGCATAAAATGATTGGTAAATCTATGATTGGAGAGATCAAAAGGTCAGGTTGTAGATTGTATCTCCCACATTATTCCCATAGGAGTTTGGAATCACTAGAGAAAATTGGAAGACATTCTTGTTGCGCTGTAGCCACAGTGTGCGCCAATGTGCATAGGGTTTGTCATTACTGTTAATGAAGTAGCTATTTGGAGTAACATAGATCATTTCATTAACTGTTATCTTTATCTGACAGTGGAAAACAACACTATTTTCTTTGGGCTGTGTGCATACTATCCTGGCCTTATTATTTAGGTCACCGGGTGTAGCATTTGTGCTTTTTGGTGACATTACTCTGTACATAGGGATGGAATGAATGTTAGATTCTTTACTATCGTTATGGACTCTGTTTTTCTTTTTGAATGTGGCTCAGGTTCCATATACATAGTACTTACCCAGTCTTCCCCTTGTTTTTCTTTCCGACCAGGCGTTTCTTGGACCTTTCTGATTACTTTTTGTATATATTCTCTTTTTGTAATTAGTGTTTCTGCTGAAAGAAATATGGCTCAAGCAGAGGTCTGACATGAAGTAGTGGTTTCAGTTTCCCCCAGTCCTTTCGCCCCACCATTGGCGGACATGCTTTCAGCTGCCTAGGCCCTAAGCTCTGAAATTCCCTTTCTAAACCTCGCTGCCTCTCTACCGCTCCTCCTTTAAGATCCATTTTAAAACCTGCCTCTTTGACCAAGGTTTTAGTCACCCCTCCTAATATCCCCTTCTTTGGCTCAGTGTCAGTTTTTGTCTGATTATGCCTCTGAAGCGCCTTGGGATGTTTTTCAATGTTAAAGGTGCTATATAAATGCAAGTTGTTTTTTATTTGTTTATGGGATCTGGGCATCGCTGGCAAGGCCAGCATTTATTGCCCATCCCTAATTGCCCTTGAGAAGATGGTGGTGAGCTGCTGCCTTGAACCGCTGCAGTCCATGTGGTGAAGGTACTCCCACAGTGCTGTTAGGTAGCGAGTTCCAGGATTTTGACCCAGCGACGATGAAGGATCGGCGATATACTTCTAAGTCAGGATGGTGTGTGACTTGGAGGGGAACTTGGAGGTGGTGGTATTCCCATGCGCCTGCTGCCCTTGTCCTTCTAGGTGGAAGAGGTTGCGGGTTGGAACAGCGGGTTGTTGTTGGAACAGCATCTGATCAAGATGGTGTAGCACCGTATAAAGCTCTTGAAGGGGCAGTGTTTTTCCTTGTTTGATTATTTTTATGTCAAAGTCAAATGTATTGAAAGAATAAGGAAATTCGTACCTATGAAAAGTAATGTATTATCTGCAAAGCCAGTAGGAATGTGAAAAGCTTTTCACTTAAGATGACGGGTAGTGTTTGAGTGGTTACACGTGTATAATCTGGCAGATGCAGTGCATCGAACCTCTCGGGTTTGCAGATCATGTCTGACTTGTGGGGAATTGATTTGTGTTCAGGTGGTATGTTTACATTCCACTGAACACTGTCTGGTCAGGCCTGTGCATTAATGTAATCCGTAATACCACTGATATATTTACATTCCAAATTTGTGACTCTTCAACAGCCCTCGAGTGAACTTATTATTCAAGTTGAGTGAGTTCTTTATCTGATAAATACTGGTACTCTCTGGAGTTGTTGGCATCATTCTCAATCCTGCAGAACTGATCACATTTAAGGAGTAGTTTACAAAAAGCAATTCATAAAAAACTCTCAAGATCAAACCAGGTTTGCCATTTATGATTTCATTGAAATTGAAAACAAAACACTTGATGTGTAAAATGATCTCTCACTGAGAAATAAATAGTTTGAACTTGCTGAGCAATGTTAATCAAATAAGACAAAATGTGCATTTCAAGATCAGTTATCTTCCAAATAAATATAGGTTGGTTTTGGAGGTTAGCCGATTTGCCTTGGGAGTGAATTTGGTTTGCTTCCAAGGGTTCTGTAGATTCAGGCCTATACAATTAATTGGGATTTGGTGTCAAACTCCAAATCTTTACATTGTGGAAATAAATTGCCAGAAAGCACAATTGTGCATGTGGTTGTCAAGTTCAACGTGGGCTGGATGAGATGAACTGTTACTTTAGCCTTTCTGAATGTTGAGTGTGTCATTGATTTTGGCAGAAATAGAAAGTATGGAGGAACTATCTTCATGAGGCTGTGCGATATTGTTCTGTCTGTGTTCACTGTCACGGTTCAGGATTATTTGACCATTTTTTCTCAAAGTAGGTGGACGTGAGCGCTTTGAAAATATGTTGTTAGCAAAAAGGGGTTAGTTACCTTGTCAAGACCGTGCCATTGGGTTGTGGAACCAGAGTCAGCCGAGAGATCAGATGATTAAAATACTCGAGGGCACGTTGTTTCTGGCCATGACCAAGTCATTGACTATTCGCGATTATGTCTAGTTCTTGGAAAGGTGCCTCATAGTTTGGTGTTGGAAATCTTCCTTTAGATGTGTGGGGGCTTTGAGAGAACCTTTTAAAAATCAGAACACAGACAATAATCAGATGAAAGCTGTGTAGATGGAAGGTCTGGGCAGTAGGGCAAGGTGTGGACAGACTTTTGGTTTTAAGTTGAGTAAGACGAGTTATTTATTTTTCTAACCATGCGCGTACAGATGTTGTACTGATTGTACCAAGTAACTCCCATCAATTGCGTTGTCCCATATGTTTTTTTTCTACTTTGGAAACAATTTGTGTTTTGAACCAGATGTTAACTTTTTGTCCAGCTTTGGAGAGATTCTAATAGTATATAGGCGCAAGACATGGTGAATCGCCCCGGATCACAAGGGAATTTCATTGTTACGCTCTTGGGTCCTGCTACTGCAGAGCAGATACAGGGCAGTGGGAGTCAACTTCCATAACAAGTAGGCATTCAGACTGCCCAAGGGAGCAGTCAACACTGAACCCAAGAAGATATCTATGACAGACCCGAATTCATAAAATGCACCTTGAATAAAGCTTTTTGACTTCAATTTAAATAGCACCTGATTGCATCACTCAACTACCTCATAGTATTCCACACTTCGTTTGAAATGTATTGCCAATTGTTATGTTGGCAAACAGCTTTTTGCATACAAGATGAGATCAATACAGATGGCAAAATACTGCGGATGCTGGAAATCTGAAATATAGATAGAAAATGCTGGAAATACTCATCAGGTTAGGCAGCATCTGTAGAGAGAGAAACAGTGTTAAAGTTTCAGGTCTGTGACCCTTCATCAGAACTGGAAAGTATGAAAGATGTAACTGGTTTTAAGCAAGTACAGAGACAGGGAAAGGTGGGGGGAGGAGGCAAGAACAAAAAGGAATGTCTGTGATAGGGTAGAAGGCAGGGGTGATTTAAATGACAAAAGGAATGATGGTGCAAGGAAAAAGAGGGTGGTAATGGAACAAGTAAAGAAACAAAAAATGGGTCTAGAGGAGCAGTAAATGACAACAGCAGAATCATGACAAGCACTGGCTGTCTGGAAAAAATGGGAGCAGTGGTTATGATCTGAAATTGTTGAACTTGATATTGAGTCCTGAAGGTTGGAAAGTGACTATTCGAAAGATGAGTTGCTGTTCCTCGAGCTTACGTTGAGCTTCATTGGAAGAGTGTAGGAGGCGGAGGAGAGAGAGGTCCGAGTGGGATTGGGGCAGAGAATTCAAGTGACAAGCGACCGTAAGCTCAGGGTCACGCTTGCGGACTGAACGGAGGTGTACAGCAAAGCGATCACCTAATCTGCATCTGGTCTCCCCAATGTAGAGGAAACTGCATCGTGAGCAGTGAATACAGTATACAAAATTGAAAGAAGTACAAGTAAATCACTGTTTTACTTGGAAAGAGTGTTTGGGTCCCTGGATGGTGGGAAGGGAGGAGGTGAAAGGGCAGGTGTTCCATTTCCTGCGCGTGCCTAAGAAGGTGCTGTGGGAAGGGGAACGGTTGTTGGGGGTGATGGAACAGTGGACCAGGATGTCACGGAGGGAACGGTCCCTTCGGAATGCTGAAAGGAGAGGGCAAGATGTGTTTAGTGACGGAAATAGTGGAGGGTGATCTGTTGAATGTGGAGGTTGGTGTGGTAGAAGGTGAGGACAAGGGGAACTGTATTGTCCTGGGAGGGAGAGGAAGAGGAAGGGGTGAGAGCAGAAGTGCGGGAAATGGAACGGACACGGTGGAGGGTCCTGTCGCTCGCGGTGGAGGGTAATCCTCGGTTCAGGAAAAAGGAAGACACTTGTGTTGAATGTGGCATCGTCAGAAACGGATGCGACGGAGAAACTGGGAGAATGGAATAGATGCCTTAGAGGGAGCGGTTTGGGAGGAAATGTAATCAAGGTAGCAGTGGGAGTCCGTGGGCTTGTAGTAGATATTGATTGACAGCTTATTCCCAGAAATGGAGATAGAGAAGTCAAGGAAGGGAGGGGAAGGAATAGAGATGGACCATGTGAAGGAAAGGAGGGTTGGAAATTTGAAGCAAAGTTGATGAAATTTTCCAGTTCGGGGCGAGAGCAGGAAGTGACACTGATAGTCATCACTGTACCAGAAAAAGAGGTGAGGGAGGGGACTTG
Organism: Somniosus microcephalus; assembly: GCF_052327205.1. Taxonomy (NCBI): domain Eukaryota; kingdom Metazoa; phylum Chordata; class Chondrichthyes; order Squaliformes; family Somniosidae; genus Somniosus; species Somniosus microcephalus. Next base: position 227,864,468 of record NC_140989.1, on the reverse strand, counting down.
AATAGGATTGGAACAAAGAATGCTCTACGTTACCTACAAAAAGACAGGCATAGCTCGGACCCATGCGGGTCCCCACAGTGACACCTTTTATTTGGAAGAAGTGAAGGGAGTCAAAGGAGAAATTGCTCAATGTGCGAACAAGTTCAGCCAGACAGAAGAAGGTGGTGGTGGAGGATCATAGAATGGTTACAGCACAGTAGGAGGCCATTCGGCCCATCGAGCCAGTGCCAGCTCTCTGCAAGAGCACCTCAGCTAGTCCCACTCCCCCACCCTTTTCCCGTAGCCCTGCAAATGTATTTCTTGCAGGTACTTATCTAACTCCCTTTTGAAAGCCGTGATTGAGCCTGCCTCCACCACCCTTTCAGGCAGTGAATTCGCTGCGTAGAAAAGTTTTTTCTTATGTCGCCTTTGGTTCTTTTGCCAATCACCTTAAATCTGTGTCCTCTGGCTCTCGACCCCTCTGCCAATGGGAACAGTTTCTCTCTATCTACTCTGTCCAGACCCCTCATGATTTTGAACACGTCTATCAAATCTCCTCTCAATCTTCTCTGCTCTAAGGAGAACAACCCCAGCTTCTCCAGTCTATCCACGTAACTGAAGTCCCTCATCCCTGGAATAATTCTTGTAAATCTTTTCTGCACCCTCTTTAAGGCTTTCACATCCTTCCTAAAGTGCGGTGCCCAGAATTGGACACAACACTCCAGTTGAGGCTGAACCAGTGTTTTATACAGGTTCATAATAATTTCCACTTTTTTGCACTCTATACCTCTATTCATGAAGCCCCGGATCCCGTAAGCTTTTTTAACCGTGTTCTCCACCTGCCCTGTCGCCTTCAACAATTTGTGCACATATACCCCTAGGTCTCTCTGTTCATGCACACCCTTTATGATTGTACCCTTTAGTTTTATATTTCCTCTCCTCATTCTTTCTACCAAAATGTATCACTTTGCATTTTTTTGCATTAATTTTCATCTGCCATGTGTCCGCCCATTCTGCCAACCTGTCTATGTTGTCTTGAAGTCTATCACTATCCTCCTCAATGTTCACTGGGGGACTGGTTGGGCCTCCATTCAGCAGAGCGCCCTCAGGCCGTCCTGGTGGGAGATGGAGGTGTAGAGGTACTGGACGTCCATGGTGAAAAGGAAACTGATAAAGTGGCTCAGGGCAGAAGAATCTCAGATGTAGGTGGGAAGAATCTGGAAAAGGGGTGAAAAAATAGTCGAGATAGGAAGAAATAGCTTCTGTGGGACAAGAATAGGCTGAAATGACGGGTCTACCAGGGCAGTCCTGTTTGTGGATCTTGGGAAGGAGGTAGAAGTGGGGTTGGGCGACTGAGGTTGGAGGCCCTGGGGGTAGGGGTTGGGGGAGGGTGTAGAGATCTCTAGAGAGGAGGTCAGTGACAGCCTGGGAAACGATGGGTTGATGTTCGGTGGTGGGGTCGTGGTCCGGGGGAGATGGGAGATTTTGGACAATTGGCATTCAGCCTTTTTAAGGTCTGTTCGCCAAAGAACCACAGCGCCGCCCTTGTGAGCAGGTTTAATGAAAATGTCAGGGTAGGACATGAGAGAACAGAGTGCTGCAAGTTCAGAGGGAGGTAGGTTAGAGTGAGTGAGGGGAGCAGAGAAATTGAGATGGCTGATATCACGCCGGCAGTTCCCAATGAAAAGATCTGCAGAGGGTGGGAGGGATCCAGCTGGAAAAAAAATTCTGCAGATGGGACAAAGGGTCTGCTGTGTGGGTGGAAGACTGCTGGCCAAGGAACTGCCCCTTTCACTGCAACTGTACTTGCTTCAAACCTTCGAGATTTGTAACATATTTTCCAGTTCTGATGAAGGGTCACAGACCTGAAACGTTAACTCCGTTTCTCTCTCCACAGATGATGCCTGACCTGTTGAGTATTTCCAGCATTTTCTGTTCATTTTTAAGATGAAATAAATGACTCGTTGAAGTGTGTTGTTTGGTGTTACTGTTGGCGGGAGGAATGTTGGCCTGGCCACCGGGAGAGCTCTCTGCTCTTCTGCAAATTGTACAGTGAGAATTTCAAATTCTCTTCAAACAGTGGAAGAGGCAGATGCTTTAACGTCTCATCCGAAGAATAGCACTTTTGAGGATGCAATGCTGTTATGGCGCCTTACTCCACATTATGAGCTCAAGTGCTGGAATCTTACTATTCAGAGTTAAGAATTGTACTAATTAAGCCAAGTTGGCACACTCCATTAACTATGTGATAATGTATGCATTGAAGATATAGATTGATATGTTTGAGTGAAACCATCTGCTCGTGCTTTTTTAAAATTTATTCATTCATGGGATGTGGGTATTGCAGGCAAGGCCAGCATTTGTTGCCCATTCTAAATTGCCTTTGAGAAGGTGGTGGTGAGCTGCCTCCTTGAACCGCTGCAGTCCGTGTGGTGCAGGTACTCCCAGTGTTGTTAGGTAGTGAGTTCCCGGATTTTGAATCCGCAACGGTGAGGATGGTGTGTGACTTGGAGGTGGTGGTGTTCCCATGCACCTGCTGCTCTTGTCCTTCTTGGTGGTAGAGGTCACGGGTTTGGGAGTTGCTGTCGAAGAAGCCTTGGCGAGTTGCTGCAGTGCATCTTGTAGGTGGTACACACTGCAGGCACGTTGCGCTGGTGGTGGAGGGAGTGAATGTTTAAGGTGGTGGATGGGGTGCCGATCAAGTGGGCTGTTTGTCCTGGATGGTGTTGAGCTTCTAGATTGTTGTTGGAGCTGCACTCATCCAGGTAAGTGGGGGGTATTCCATCACACTCCTGACTTGTGTCTCGTCGGTGCTGAAAAGGCTTTGGGGAGTCAGGAGGGGAGCCACTCGCTGCAGAATACCCAGCCTTTGACCTGCTCTTGTAGCCACAGTATTTATGTGGCTGGTCCAATAAGTTTCTGGTCAGTGGTGACCCCTAGGATGCTGATGGATGGGGGATTCGATGATGGTAATGCCATAGAATGTCAAGGGGAGGTGGTTAGACCCTCTCTTGTTTGGAGATAGTCATTGCCTGGCAGTTGTCTGGCATGAATGTTACTTGCCACAATCAGCCCAAGCTTGGATGTCGTCCAGGTCTTGCTGCATACAGGCACGGACTGCTTCATTATCTGAGGAGTTGCGAATGGAACTGAACACCGCGAGTGAACATCCCCACTTCTGACTTTGTGATGGAGGGAAGCTTATTGATGAAGCAACTGATGATGCTTGGGCCTAGGACACTGCCCTGAGGAACTCCAGCAGCAATGTCCTGGGGCTGAGCTGATTGGCTTCCAACAACCACAACCATCTTCCTTTGTGCTAGGTATGACTCCAGCCAGTGGAGAGTATTCCCCTTGTTTCCCATTGACATCAATTTTACTAGGGCTCCTTGGTGCCACACTTGGTCAAATGCTGCCTTTTTATCAAGGACAGTCACCCTCACCTCTGGAATTAAGCTCTTTTGTCCATATTTGGACCGTCCATCACTTTGCTGATGATTGAGGGTAGACTGATGGGGCGGTAATTGGCTGGATTCGAGCTGTCCTTATTTTTGTGGACAGGACACACTTGGGCAATTTTCCACTTTGTCAGATAGATGCCAGTGTTGTAACTGTACTGGAATAGCTTGGCTAGAGGTGCAGCTAGTTCTGGAGCACAAGGATTCAGCATAATCGCTGGGATGTTGTCTGAGCCCATAGCCTTTGCTGTATCCAGTGCGCTCGACCGTTTCTTGATATCACGTGGACGAAGCGAATTGGTTGAAGACTGGCTTCTGTGACGATGAAGACCTCGAGGAGGCCGATATGGATCATCCACTCGGCGCTTCTGGCTGAAGAGGGTTGTGAGCGCTTCCGCCTTGTCTTTTGCACTCGTGCTGGGCCCCACCATTGTTGAGGATAGGGATGTTCATGGAGCCTCTTCCTCCCATTAGTTGTTTAATTGTTCACCATTCACGATTGGATGTGGAAGGGTAGCAGAGCTTTGATCTGATCCGTTGATTGTGGGATCACTTAGCCCTGTCTATAGCATGCTGCTTCTGCTGTTTAGCATGCATGTAGTCCTGTGTTGTAGCTTCCCCAGGTTGGCACCTCATTTTCAGGTACACCTGGTGCTGCTCCTGACATGCTCTTCTGCACTCCTTATTGAACCAGGGTTGGTCCCCTGGCTTGATGGTAATGGCAGAGTGAGGGATATGCCAGGCCATGAGGTTACAGATTGTGGTGGAATACAATTCAGCTGCTGCTGATGGCCCACAGCACTCATGGATGCCCAGTTTTGAGCTACTAAATCTGTTCTTAATGTATCTCATTTAGCACGGTGGTTGTGCCACACAACATGATGGAGGGTGTCCTCCGTGTGCAGACAGGACTACGTCTCCACAGCATGGTGCTGTGGTCACTGCTACCAATACTGTCATGGACAGATGCATTTGCAACAGGTAGATTGGTGAGGACGAGATCAAGTCGGTTTTTCCCTCGTGTTGGTTCTCCCACCACCTGCCGCAAGCCCATTCTGGCAGCTAGGTCATTCAGGACTCGGCCAACTTGGTCACTAGTGGTACTACCGAGCTACTCTTGGTGATGGACAGTGAAGTCGCACACCCAGAGTACATTCAGTGCTTTGTCCAAGTGGTGTTCAACATGGAGGAATACTGATTCATCAGATGCGGGAGGGCGGTAGGTAGTAATCAGCAGGAGGTTTCCTTGCTCGTGTTTGACCTGATGCCATGAGACATCATGGGGTTTGGAGTCATTGTTGAGGATTGCCAGGGTCACTTCCTGCTGACTGCATACCATTGTGCTGCCACCCCTGGTAGGTCTGTACTGCCGTTGGGACAGGACATACCCAGGGATGGTAATGGAGGAGTCTGGGACATAGGCTGATATGTACGATTCTGTGAGCATGACTATGTCAGGCTGTTGCTTGACTGGTCTGTCAGTGGTACAGTTCTCTCAATTTTGGCGCAAGTCCCCAGATGTTAGCGAGGACGACTTTGCAGGGTCAACGGGGCTGGATGTGCCTTTGTTGTGTCCAAATCCGATGCCTAGGTCGATGCCGAGTGGTCCGTCTGGTATTATTATTCTTGTAATGTTTTGTAGTGGCTTGATACAACTGAGTGGCTTGCTAGACCATTTCAGAGGGCAGTTAAGACTCAACCACATTGCTGTGGATCTCGACTTGTATATCGGCCAGACCAGGTAAGGACAGTAGGTTGCAGGATAGTGACAGGCAAACCAGCGCAAGATTCACAACATTTGACAAGTTTAAAAACCCAGAAGTACAACTCAAAGTAATTTTATTTTGCCAAAGCAACTCTCTCACTGTGTTTATAGTCAGCGCTTTGCTGCAGGAGAGTGGGTGTGATGTACAAAACTGTCCATTCATCAATTTATGGACAGTTACCTGTTACATGAGTAATACATTATAAGAGAGAAGTAGTAATCAAGAACTGGGTTCCTGATGGATTCTCTGGAAATACTCCATATATAAATATTTACTGCCATCAATAAAAAGTTTTATGAAAGTTTGCATCAAACTTATTAAATTACATCCCCCTTGTTTCCTCTCTACCCCCCAGCAGGCAATATATTGATTGGTAAGGTATATTTTTTTCACGAAGAAATTTCTCTTCATCTCATTCCTAATTGGCCAACCCCTTATTCTGAGACTGTGACCCCTGGTTCTGGACTCCCCAGCCAGTGGGAAACATCCTCCCTGCATCTACCCGGTCAATAATTTTTCATGTTTCAATGAGATCACCTCTCATTCTTCAAAACTCTAGAGAATATTTATATGGACTCCCAGAAGGCATTTGATAAAGTCCCACATAAGAGACTGTTATCTAAGGTAGAAGCCCACGGAATTGAGGGCATATTATTGACCTGAGTAGGAAATTGGCTGAGCGGCAGGAGACAGAGAGTGGGGATAATGGGTAGGTACTCAAATTGGCAGGATGTGACGAGTGCTGTCCCGCAAGGATCTGTGTTGGGGCCTCAACTATTCACACTATTTATTAACGACTTAGATGATGGCATAGAAAGTCATATGTCCAAATTTGCTGATGACACAAAGATAGGCGGCAGTGTCGGTGAAAGCATAAAATTACAAAGGGATATTGATAGATTAAGCGAATAGGCAAAACTGTGGCAAATGGATTTCAATGCAAGCAAATGTGAGGTCATCCACTTTGGACCTAAAAAGGATAGAACAGGGTACTTTCTAAATGGTGAAAAGCTAAAAACAGTCCATGTCCAAAAAAGAGATTTGGGTGTCCAGGTACATCGATCATTAAAATATCATGAATAGATGCAGAAAATAATCAAAAAGGCTAATAGAATGCAGGCCTTTATATTCTAGCGGACTAGAGTACAAGGGGGTGGAAGTTATGCTGCAGATGTACAAAACCCTGGTTAGACCACACCTGGAGCACTGTGAGCAGTTCTGGGCACCACACCTTAGGGAGGATATACTGGCCTTGGAGGGAGTGCAGCGTAGGTTTACCATAATGAAACCTGGACTCCAACGGTTAAGTTACGAGGAGAGATTACACAAATTAGGGTTGTATTCCCTGGAATTTAGAAGGGTAAGGGGTGATCTGATCGAAGTTTTCAGGATATTAAATGGAACGGATAGAGAGAAACTATTTCTGCTGGTTGGGGAGTCGCGGACCGGGGACACAGTCTAAAAATTAGAGTCAGACCTTTCAGGAGTGAGATTAGGAAACACTTCTACACACAGAGAGGTGTGGGGGCAGGTGGGGGGGGGGGCATAGGTGGGGGGGGGAGGGTGGGGGGGCATGGGTGTGGGGGCAGGTGGGGGGGCATGGGTGTGGGGGGGGAGGGTGGGGGGGCAGGTGGGGGCATGGGTGGGGGGAGGGGGGTGGGTGGGTGTGGGGGTGGGTGGGGGGGATGGGTGGGAGGGCATGGGTGTGGGGGGAGGGCGGGGGGGCATGGGTGGGGGGGAAGGGTGGGGGGGCTGGGGGGGCGGGGCGGGTGGGGGGGAAGGGTGGGGGGGCGGGGCAGGTGGGGGGGATGGGTGTGGGGGCAGGTGGGGGGATGTGTGGGGGCAGGTGGGGGGATGGGTGTGGGGGGGATGGGTGGGGGGGATGGGTGTGGGGGCAGGTGGGGGGGCGGATGGGTGTGGGGGCAGGTGGGGGGGCGGATGGGTGTGGGGGCAGGTGGGGGGGCGGATGGGTGTGGGGGCGGGTGGGGAGATGGGTGGGGGCAGGTGGGGGGGAGGGTGGGGGGGATGTGTGGGGGCAGGTGGGGGGAGGGTGGGGGGGATGTGTGGGGGGAGGGTGGGGGGGATGTGTGGGGGGACGGTGGGGGGGATGTGTGGGGGCAGGTGGGGGGAGGGTGTGGGGGTGGGTGGGGGGGATGGGTGTGGGGGGGGTGGCGGTGTGGGGGGGATGGGTGTGGGGGGGGTGGGGGGGGGGATGGGTGTGGGGGATGGGTGTGGGGTGTGGGGGGAGGGGGAGGGGTGGGGGGTGGGTGGGGGGAGGGGGAGGGTGGGGGAGGGGTGGGTGGGGGGTGGGTTGGGGGGAGGGTGGGGGGGCGGATGGGTGTGGGGGCGGGTGGGGTGTGGGGGGGGATGGGTGGGGGGAGGTTGGGGGGTGGCGAGGGGGATGGGGGGTTGGGGGGTGGCGAGGGGGATGGGGTGGGGGGGATGGGGGGATGGGTGGGGTGGGGTGGATGGGGATGGGTGGGTGGATGGGGATGGGTGGATGGGGATGGGTGGGTGGGGGGGATGGGGATGGGTGGGGGGGATGGGTGTGGGGGGGGATGGATGGGTGGGGGGGATGGGTATGTGGGGGGGGGTTGGGTGGGGGGGATGGGTGTGGGGGGGGTTGGGTGGGGGGGATGGGTGTGGGGGGGTGGGTGTGGGGGGGGGATGGGTGTGGGGGGGGTGGCAGGTGTGGGGCCAGGTGGGGGTGGGGGGGGATGGGTGGGGGGGATGGGTGGGGGGGACGGGCGGGGGGGGATGGGTGTGGGGGCGGGTTGGGGGGGGGCGGCGGGTGTGGGGGGATGGGTGTGGGGGCGGGTTGGGGGGGGGCGGCGGGTGTGGGGGGATGGGTGTGGGGGCGGGTTGGGGGGGGCGGCGGGTGTGGGGGGGATGGGTGGGGGGGGTGGGGGGGATGGGTGTGGGGGATGGGTGTGGGGGGATGGGCGGGTGCAGGTTGATGGGTGGGGTGGCGGGTGTGGGTGCGGGTTGATGGGTGGGGGGGATGGGTGCGGGTTGGGGGGGCGGGATGGGGGGATGGGTGTGAGGGCAGGTGGGGGGATGGTGGTGGGGGGGGATGGGTGGGGGGGATGGAAAAGCTAGAAATGGCCATAAAAGATAACCAAAACCCGCTGGACGCCATAATAACAGAAAAAGAACTTCTTGAAAAACTCAAGGACCTGCGACCAGGAAAAGCCTGCGGGACAGACGGCATACTAAACGAGATGATTAAACACACAGACAACAAAATGAAACTGGCTATCCTAAAACTCTTCAACTTGGTTCTGAGTGTCGGTTATTTCCCTGATATCTGGAACAAAGGACTCATAACGCCCATATACAAAAGTGGGGACAAAATCGACCCAAACAACTATCGAGGCATCTGTGTAAACAGTAACCTGGGGAAGGTATTCTGTAGCATCATAAACAAAAGACTTATAAACTTCCTTGAGGAGCACAATGTCTTGAGTAAAAGCCAAATTGGATTCCTGCCAAACTATAGAACATCCGATCATATCTTCACCCTACAGACCCTAATTGACAAACACGTTCACCATAACAAAAGCAAAATCTACGCATGCTTTGTAGATTTCCAGAAGGCTTTCGACTCCATCTGGCATGACGGTTTATTCCTGAAACTTATCGAAAGTGGGGTCGGAGGGAAAACATATGATGTAATTAAATCAATGTATACAAACAACAAATGTGCAGTTAAAATTGGAGACAAACAAACAAAATACTTCCCACAGGGGCGGGGGGTGACACAGGGCTCGCCAATCTCACCGACACTCTTTAATATTTACATAAATGGATTGGCAAAACTACTTGAACAATCTACAGCACCCGGCCTCACCCTATATGAATCCAAGGTTAAATTCCTCCTCTATGCAGACGACCTGGTTCTGCTGTCACCTACTAAAGAGGGGCTACAGCAAAACCTGGACCTGCTGGAGTCGTACTGCCAGACTTGGGCCCTGACAATAAATCCCCAAAAAACCAAAGTCCTTGTGTTCCAGCAAAGATCCAAACATCAGGGACCCAAAATAAATTTCACAGTAGGAACAACCAAAATTGAACAAACCACTAACTACACATACTTGGGCTTAAAAATCAGTTCTACGGGAAACTTCAAACTGGCTGTGAATGAACTGAAAGAGAAAGCAAGAAGGGCTTTCTATGCCATCAAAAAATCAATCCAAATAGAAATCCCAATTAGCATTTGGCTCAAAATTTTCAAATCAGTAATTGAACCAATTGCACTCTATGGCAGTGAGGTATGGGGACCGCTAACTCAACAAGAATTTGCAAAATGGGACAAACACCCAATTGAGATCCTACATGCAGAATTCTGTAAAAGTATCCTCCGGACTCAAAGGAAAACAGTAAACAATGCATGCAGGGCGGAACTAGGCCAATATCCATTAATAATCACTATCCAAAAAAGAGCCACCAAATTTTGGAATCACCTACAAATGAGCAATCCCCAATGCTATCACTACGACGCCCTGAAATGCCAAGAGCTGACCATAAAGAAGAATACCCTCAGTCAACTAGTCCTGGGACTCAGTGAAGTAACTACTAACAATACTAACAATAACCAGCCCCAGGACAGTGACAGGGTAACACAAAGAATTCGACCCAACACAATCGTCGCTAAGCAAAAGGAAAAATATCTGACATATTGGGCAGAAACAACAAAAACCCAAAGCAAACTCAATTGCTACTTGGCCCTAAACAGACAATACAACATAGCTGATTACCTGACCATGGTAAAGGATAACAAACTGAGAAGAACCTTGACAAGGTACAGACTTAGCGAACATAGCCTAGCGATCGAAAAAGGCAGACACAGGCAGACCAGGCTGCCAAGAGAGGACAGGATATGCTCTCACTGCAGTCAGGGAGTGGTGGAGACAGAGATGCACTTCCTCACAGCTTGTGGAAAATATCAGGGCATCAGGGAGAATTTCTACCAAAAATTCTCACAAATATGCCCTGATTTCAGAAATCTGAATGACAACCAAAAACTCCCATTCCTACTGGGAGAGGAGAGAAGCTGTATAACACTGGCGGCACACTATGTTACAGCTTGCCATGAACAGAGGGACAACCAGTAAACTAAGAAAAGAATATATATAAACAATGCGAATGTATATTTATACACTCAGGGATATACCTGTTTATACAATGTATGAATAGAACTGCGTTTATGTGCTAAACCATAAATGTATTTTGATGCTTTGGCAACATAAGATGTAACTTATCATGCCAATAAAGCGATTTGAATTGTGAATTGTGTGGGGGCAGGTGGGTGTGGGGGCAGGTGTGGGGGCGACGGGTGTGGGGGCAGGTGTGGGGGCGACGGGTGTGCGGGCAGGTGGGGGGGGGATGGGTGTGGGGGGGGTGGGTGTGGGGGCGGGTTGGGGGGGTGATTGGGGGGATGGGTGTGGGGCGGTTGGGGGGGGATGGGGGTGTGTGGGGGATGGGCGGGAGTGGGTGGGTGGCGTGTGGGGGTGGCGGGGGTGGGTTGGGGGGGCGGGGATGGGTGTGGTTGCAGGTGGGGGATGCGGGTGGGGGGATGGGTGTGGGGGTGGGTGGGGTGGGATGTGGGTGGGGAGGGTAGGGGTTGGTGCAGGTGGGGGGGAGAGTGTGGCAGAATGGGCGGGTGTGGGTGGATGGGGTGGGGGTGGGTTGGGTTGGGGGGTGGGGATGGGTGTGGGGGCAGATGGGGGGGCAGGTGGGGGGGGCAGGGGGTGGGTGTGGATCAGGTTGGGGGATGGGTGTGGGGGCAGGTGGGGGGGATGGGTGTGGGGGCGGGTGGGGGGGGATGGGTGGGGGGATGCGGGTGAGGGGCGGGTGGGGGGGTAGGGGTTGGTGCAGGTGGGGGGGGGAGAGTGTGGCAGGATGGGCGGGTGTGGGTGGATGGGTGGGGTGTGGGGGTGGGTTGTTGGGAGTGGGGGTGGGTTGGTCTGGGTTGGGGGGCGGGTGTGGGGGTGGGTTTGGGGGGCGGGGATGGGTGTGGGGGCAGGTGGGGGGGATGGGTGTGGGGGTGGGGGGGGATGTGGTGGGGTGGTGGGGGGGATGGGGGTGGGGCTGGGTGGGGGGGATGGGCGTGGGGGCAGGTGGGGGGGCAGGGGGCGGGTGGGGGGCAGGTGGGGGGGATGGGTGTGGGGGTGGGGGGGGATGGGGTGGGTGGTGGGGGATGGGGTGGGGGGGATGGGGGTGGGGGCAGGTGGGGGGGATGGGTGTGGGTGTGGGGGCAGGGGGTGGGGGTGGGGGTGGATCAGGTTGGGGGGTGGGTGTGGGGGGCGGGTGGGGGGATGCGGGTGAGGGGCGGGTGGGGGGGTGGGGGTGGGTGTGGGGGGCGGGTGGGGGGGTAGGGGTTGGTGCAGGTGGGGGGGGGAGAGTGTGGCAGGATGGGTTCTCTTTGCGGGGGGGGGGGTTGATTAATAATTGCAGAAAATCAGTCAGACGCTTCACTTTCTGTTGTGTTGGATTTCCCCCAAGAGATCCTGCAGCTTGTGCTGTTCTGCAGGCAGTGCTACTGCCTGTAACGGTCTGCATTCCTTAAATATGGAATGACGCTGAAGTGTAAACTGACATGAAAACATAAGAGAAGACTTGACATTCCCTTGATGGCCCCAGACATTCCATTCAGTGAAGAGACAGGAGAAAAGCAGGCTGAGTCAAAGTGATTCCTTTAGGGACTGAGACACGAGCCTTGCGACTAATGAGATGCGATTAAGAAGCTGAAAACCCTGACCTGAAGCAAATTCGAGGTTGAGGCTGTGGAGCAGGTTATTCCTCTTGTCCCTCATTAATCATGAGTTAGCATATAAATGATAGGGTGTAAGGGTCCAAGGGTGTGCTCTGCACAAACTGACAATAAGACTGATTTGCTTCACGGCTCCTGAGGCAAAGTGTAATTTGTCATCTGTTAGCAGCATCTTTGACCTTGCTTTCGACTTCCTCATTAACATTTGATTTGTTGAACATGTTTACAGTTTGTATTTTTTTTCTTCACTCATACAGAGTTCATTTCTGGTAATGAAGGTCATCTGTAACTGCTGCCTGGGAGGGGCGGGTGCTGGTTTTTCCCCCTCCTTGAGGTTCTTTTCTAGTAACAGCTGTTCTGTAGCTGGAAACCGTGCAAACAATCCGATAGGACCGACAGAACTTGAAATCAGAATCATGGTTTTTTGAAGATAAAGGAAGACTTGCCCTTATATCGTGTCTTTCATGACCTCAGGACATCCCAGCGTGCTTTACAACCAATTAAGTACTTTTTGAAGTGTAGTCACTGTTGTAATGTAGGAAGTGTGGCAGCCAATGAGTGCACAGCAAGCTCCCACAAACAGCAATGAAATAAATGACCAGATCATCTGAGTGATAAATATTGGCTAAGACACTGGGGAGAGATCCCCTGCTCTTCTTCGAAATAGTGCTGTGGGATCTTTTACATCCACCCGAGAGGGCAGACGAGGCCTGGGTTTAACATCTCATCCGAAATTTACATCACTTGTACATTGGCCAATAATATTAATGCATCTTAAAAGTGAAACTGGTCAATCATTACCACTCCTCTCGACCAATACTGTTGTAAGGTGTTTGGTTTCCTCGTCCTTACAAGGGTTCTTTGACTCTGGGTTTTACAGGAACAAAATGGTAGACGACACAAAGGTTTAGGTTCAACCCAAAACTGTTAGTTTATTAAAACCAACAAAACACAGACAAAAACCTGTTGAGATTTGGCTGAAAGTTACAATCACCCATACGGCCAGTCGTTACTGTTGTGGATTGTAGGCCTGGATCGGAGATGACCTGTCCCCATCCTCCTTTATCTGACTGCAGCTGCCTACACAGCGCAAACCCCCTGTAGAGTCAACTGATACTTACAGTCACCCGTCCGGCTGGTCGTGGCCGACGTCTTCCCTTCCTACTTACACCTGGCTGTTCCTGTAGTCAGAGCTAGCTTCCGAGAGAGAGAGCGCTTCCGAGCGAAAGAGAGAGAGCTGTGGGTGTGGTTCCTTCTTGTAGTTCTTTTAGTCACCTGGCCCCATGCTGAGCCTACCCCAACCAGTTTCCGTTATCGGTTTGCTGAACTGTCCGACATTCACACCTCGTCAATCACCAGAGGTGTACAGAGTTGTGAGATCGAAGATAACTCCTTATCTCCTCTCCCGTTTTCTCTAACGCATATTCAATGTGATTTCTATTACTGTTGATGGGCGGTTGGCTGATTGTCTGCTCGGGACTTGTGTATCTTCCATTCATGGCAGGAAGTCAATCGTGACCCCCATTGTTTCAGTTAAACTCAGAGCATTGTCCAGATGTTAATTTTTCCCATCGAAACCAATCATGATTCAAGGCCTCACAGTTCAATGTCAATGTCCTTTTCAGAGTTAATCATGAGTCAAAGCTTTCCTTGTCCAATATCAATGTGTTCTTCAAGAACTGCAGACTTTGATGACTGGCACCTTTTCTGTGACTCGAAGTTTAACCGTTTCATGCCCTTACCACTGGGCCAAACAGGCTTTCAGCATTTTGAAATTGACACTGTTTCCCAATTTTGGCGTGGCTCCGTTGTAATGTGTAGGGGTCGTGACTTGGACCAGCTGAGAGGGCCAATCTGGAACTGAGGCACTCCGAGGAAACCATGGCACTATTTGAATATCATGTATCCCCATCCAGTTGCAAAGTTTCCTCGGGGTCGTGTGAGTTTGCACGTGTGAAGCTGTTGTGGAGCAAATGAGAATACCCTGCAAACACTGACGTACATTGGTCAAGCAATGACAGAAACCTCATGCCCTTTTTTATTAAAAGGTCAAAAAAAATTCTCCCCCCACTGTAGTTTAATTGAAAATACATTTTCCAAAGGCTTACCTTCTCCTTTATGGCCATAAAAAATAATCTGATTTATTAAAGGGTGGCATTCTCTGTTTGCCTACATAACAACAGTGGCTGCGCTTGAGTATTGGTCAAATGGTTGTGAAGTTGGCTTTGAGTTGTCATAAGGTGCTATATAAATGCAGGTTCCCCCTTCCTTCCTGTTACCCTTTGAATCCTAGTACATGGAGGCTTTCTTTTATTCCCCATTGCTGCTTTTGCTGTATGGTTTTCTGCATTCTGGTACAGCTGCTGATTTTTGTTGTTTGAGTTTGCTCTTGCCGCCTGTTCTTATGCATCTGCTGCTATGTCTTTGCCGTGTGAATTCACTTTACCATTAATTAGGGAAGATGGGATGTTTCGATGAGCTGGATTTTAACTTTCTGGCATGTATTTTTTGGGGGCTAGAGTGGTTCAAGAAGGCAGCTCACTACCACCCTCTCAAGGGCAATTAGGGATGGGCAATAAATGCTGGCCTTGCCAACAACCTCCACAACCCAGGAACAAATAAAAAAAAGACTCCCATGAGCCTTTGCTTCCACAGATCTCCATAACAGCCTAACAAGGAATGCGATATCTCCACTTTGGGGATCCGGTGCCTGTCCTGACTCTCTGTTGCACAGTAGTTTGGAGTCCCAGCTCACTGTGCCGCCTTTTCGTTCAATTTACGTGTCTCCTGATCTGTATTTTTAACAATCTTTGAAATTACCATATGCGTGCCTTTGTTTTTAAAACTGCACAGGAAATATTTTATACAGTTACATGATTTTTTTTTAAATGCCATAGTATGTAGGCTACATATCTTCTCAAACATCGTCAAGATAACTGAGGATTGTCTTTATATAGAATTACATAGTTTCTACAGCACAGAAACAGCCCATTCGGCCTAATTGGTCCATGCCAGTGTTTTTATGCTCCACACAAGCTTCCTCCCACCCTATCATCCAACCCCATCAACATATCCTTCTATTCCTTTGTTACCTCTAGACTTATCTATTCCAACGTACTCCTGGCCGGTCTCCATGTTCTACCCTCTGTAAACTTGAGGTCATCCAAAACTCTACTGCCCGTGTCCTAACTCGCACCAGGTCCCGTTCACCCACCACCCCTGTGCTAGCTGACTTACATTGGCTCCCGGTTAAGCAAGGCCTCTATTTTAAAATTCTCATCATTGTTTCCAAATCCCTCCATAGCCTCGCCCCCCGACCTCTCTAATCTCCTCCAGCCCCACAATTCTCCGAGAAATCTGTGCTCCTCTAATTCTGACCTCCTTGAGCATTCCCGATTTCAATTGCTTCACCATAGGTGGCCTACAGCTGTCCAGGCCCTAAGCTCTGGAATTCCCTCCCTAAACCTCTCCATCTTGCTACTTATCTTTCCTTCTTTAAGACGCTCCTTAAAACGTACCTCTTTGACCAAGCTTTTGGTCATCTTGTTGAGGCTGCCGCGGAACACGAATGGAGGCCGAACCGATCTGAGGAACACATGGCTTTTATTACATTCTCTTGAGAGATGGCTGCCCCAGCTCCTCTCTCTGCTAAACCCAAAAACAGACTGAGGGCGACACCCGCGCTTTTGAGTACACACTGAGGGCGACGCCCGCTCCTTTGTCATGCCTTAAAGGCAGCATGCTTCTTAAAGGCAAGGTGCCCGATTTATTGTCCACGGGCGGAAAAGTGGATTGCGCCCATTTAGGTGGCGATCCGCCACACAGCTCCCCCCAGAATCCGCTTAGGAGGTGTGGACGAGACGGTGCGGCGGTCTGATGGGCCGGCCGGAGCGGCTCTTGTAGGACGCCGGTGGACGTGGAACGGCCGGGCGTGGAGCAGCCGGGTGTGCTGGCTTGAGGGCAGGTCGGCCGCGTAGCGGTGGATGAGCTACTGGGACCTGCTCACCGGGCTCCGAGTGTGCTGGCTTGAGTCGGTCAACCGACACTTTTTCAGTCCTGTCGCCCACTTGATGGTCGAAAAATTTGTCCCCAGCCTGTAGCACTTTGTAGGGCCCGTCGTACGGGGGTTGAAGGGGTCCGCGGTGGGCATCGTGCCGGATGAAAACGAACCGTGCCTGGTGCAGGCATAGTGGGACGTGTGAGGTGGATTCGCCGTGCCGGGCAATGGGCACCGGGGCGAACTCTAGCGCCGGTGAGGCGAAGTCATGGCGTTGCTGGTCGGCTGACCAGGGTGTCGTGGCGGTGGGCAGGAACTCGTTGGGTACGCGCAGCGGCTGGCCGTACACGAGCTCTGCTGCCGATGCGTGGAGGTCTTTAACCGCGGAGCGCAGGCTGAGGAGGACCCACGGGAGTCGGTCGGTCCAGGCGCCGTCCTGGAGGCTGGCTCGAAGAGATGCCTTCAAGGATCTGTGGAACCGCTCACACAGTCCGTTGGCTTGGGGGTGGTACGCTGTGGTGCGGTGAATGGTCACCCCGAGATTGCGTGCGATGGCGGTCCAGAGTTCAGAGGTAAATTGCGGACCTCTGTCCGACGTCATGTCGGAGGGGACGCCAAACCGTGCGACCCAGGTGCTGACGAAGGCTCTGGCGATGTCGGCGGTGGTGGTAGAGGTCAGTGGAATTGCCTCGGGCCAGCGCGTGGTGCGGTCGACGATCATCAGCAAGTGCGTGTGGCCTTGCGACGGCGGCAGGGGCCCGACGATGTCCACGTGGATGTGGTCGAATCTACGTGAAGGGACGGTGAACTCCTCGAGGGGTGCTTTCGTGTGTTGCTGCACCGTGGCCCGTTGGCAGGCTAGGCAGGAGTTGGCCCAAGTACGCACATCCTTGCGAAGGCCGCGCCAGACAAAGCGGTTGGCTACCGATTTGATGGATGCGCGGGCGCCGGGGTGGGAGAGGTTGTGGAGAATCTCGAATACCCGGTGGCGCCAGGATGCTGGGACGACGGGCCAAGGTTGAGATAGGGATATGTCGCACTTGACCGTGACTGCGGTCGGGCCGCAGGCGACGTCGGCCAGGCGTAGCCCTGGTAGGTTGGTAGGTGCGGAGAGCAGATCAGGGTCCGTGAGCTGGTCTGCTGCGAGTTGAGCGTAGTCGACTGCCAGGTGTGCGGCGTGGATGGCGGGGCGGGAGAGGCAGTCGGCTACCACGTTGTCTCGGCCGGAGACGTGTTGGATGTCCGTGGTGAACTCGGACACTGCCGCAAGCTGGCGCTGCTGCCTGGCGGACCAGGAGTTGGTTGTCTTTGCCATTGCGAATGTCAGGGGTTTGTGGTCGACAAACGCAGTGAAGGGGTGGCCCTCCAGCAAAAACCGAAAATGGCGGACCGCCAGGTACAGCGCGAGGAGCTCGCGGTCGAAGGTGCTGTACTTGACCTCCGGGGGGCGTAGTTGGCGGCTGAAGAAGGCAAGTGGTTGCCAGGCGCCGTCGACCCACTGCTCGTACACGGCGCCGACCGCGTGGTCGGAGGCGTCCGTGGTGAGCGCTACTCTGGCATTGGGCCGTGGGTGCGCGAGCAGGGTGGCGTCGGCGAGCGTGGTCTTGGTGGAGTTGAAGGCGGCTGATACGTCTGCCGTCCATTCGACCGCCATCTTGCCGCTCCTGCCCCGGAGGGCTTCATACAGGGGCCTCATGAGGGACGCCGCTTTGGGGATGAAGCGGTTGTAGAAATTCACCATCCCGAGGAACTCCTGGAGTCCTTTGATGGTGGTGGGGCGGGGAAATTGCTGGACGGCCTGCACCTTGGTGGGCAGGGGAATGGCCCCAGCATGGGTGATGTGGTGGCCGAGGAAGTCGATCTTGTCCAGGCCGAACTGGCACTTGGCTGGGCTGAGGATGAGCCCGTGGTCGCTGAGGCGCCCGAACAGGATGCGAAGGTGTTCGAGGTGTTCCTGCTTGGAGGAACTGGCTACCAGGATGTTGTCCAGGTAGACGAACAGGAACTTCAGGTCCCGAAGGACCGAGTCCATGAGCCGTTGGAATGCCTGGGCCGCATTTTTGAGGCCGAAGGGCATCCGCAGGAACTCGAAAAGCCCGAAGGGGGTGATTACGGCCGTCTTGGGGACGTCCGCGGGGTGGACGGGGACTTGGTGGTCGCCGTGCACCAGGTCGACTTTGGAAAAGACTGAGCGGCTGGCCAGTCTAGCCGAGAAGTCCTGATCAGGGGTGATCAGGGGTGGTGGCATCGTTGAGGCGGCGGTAATCCCCGCAGGGGCGCCAACCCCCGCCTGGTTTGGGGGCGATGTGGAGTGGGGAGGCCCAGGGACTGTTGGAGCGGCGGATGATGCCGAGCTGTTGCATAGTGGCAAACTCGGTCCGCGCGATCTCCAGTTTGGCCGGGTCCAGCCTGCGGGCGTGGGCGTACACTGGGGGGCCTGTGGTGGGGATGAAGTGTTCCACCCCGTGTTTGGCGACCTCCGTGGAGAAGGTCAGGTTGGTGAGGGCCGGGAATTCGGCCAGGAGTGCCGAGTAGTCATCCGTGGCCCGGGCGTGGCACTGTGACGCCATGTCGGCGGGTTGACGGGGGGGCCATGGCGCCCAGGATGGGGGACATGGTGTTCATGTCCACGAGGCGGTGTCGAGGGATGTCTACCAGTAGGCCGTGGGCGCACAGGAAGTCTGCGCCGATGAGGGGGGAGAGTACCTTGGCAGTGATGAACTCCCATCGGTAGCGGCGACCAGCAAGGTCGAGGGTGACTGTGCGGGTGCCGTACGTCCGGATGTCCGAGCCGTTAGCGGCAGTCAGCGCCTGTCCTCGTTCGCCCTTTTGGATGTCGAGGGCGGAGGCCGGGATGATGCTGTGCTGAGCTCCAGTGTCGCACAGGAACCGGCGGCCGGTTTTGTCATCCGTGACGTACAGCAGGGAGCCCGCGTGGCCCACGGCCATCGCGGGGGCTGGTACGGGGGCGGACTTGAAGGAGCAGGGATGCGTGCACCGTTGTGCCCTGGCGCCGAACCGTGCGTGGTAGTAACAGCCCGGGTTTGTGGGGCATGTGGGCCCCGTGGTTGGGCCTTGTGGCCGCGTGGTGGCCGGTGAGGGGCGCGCCTAGGCTGTGGCTGCCAGGTCCGGAGCGACGTCGCGGCTGGAGTGAGCGGACAGCAGCTTGTCGGCCTCGTCGGCCAGGGCTTCTAGGTCCGTGAGGCCGGACGCCACGATTGCTGGGCGGATGCTGGGATGGCGGATGAACAGCGTGCGGAAGAGGGACCCGGGTGGGCTCTCGTCGGTGAGTGAGAGCATGTGGGAGAGGAGGTCTGACGGTGAGGCGTCACCGAGGCCTGGAAGGTCGAGGAGGCGGCAGTTTCGCTGGTATGTCGAGGCCGTAAATTTTTTAAGGAGCGCGGCCTTAAGATGTGCATACTTGCCCTCCTCTGGTGAGTTTTGCAGCGCTATCCAGACCTTCGTGACTGTGGAGCTACCGAGTGATGCGACGAGGTAGTCATACTTCGTCCCATCTGTGGTGATGTGTTGCAGCCGGAATCGGGACTCAGCTTGGAGGAACCAGGCTTCGGGCTGGTTTTCCCAAAACTCCGGCAGTTTCACAGAAACTGCGTTCGTGTCCGCCATTGCAGTGCTCGGAATACGTTCTCAGCGTCGGGGTCACCAATGTTGAGGCTGCCGCGGAACACGAATGGAGGCCGAACCGATCTGAGGAACACATGGCTTTTATTACATTCTCTTGAGAGATGGCTGCCCCAGCTCCTCTCTGCTAAACCCGAAAACAGACTGAGGGCGACACCCGCGCTTTTGAGAACACACTGAGGGCGACGCCCGCTCCTTTGTCATGCCTTAAAGGCAGCATGCTTCTTAAAGGCAAGGTGCCCGATTTATTGTCCACGGGCGGAAAAGTGGATTGCGCCCGTTTAGGTGGCGATCCGCCACAATCTGCCCTAATAATTGCCTTTTGTGGCTCGATGTCAAATTTTGTTTTATAACACTTCAATGAAGCCATTTGGGACGGTTTACTATGTTAGAGGCGCAATATAAATACTTGTTGTTAGTCTTTCCTCCCTCGTACTGATCTAGCTTCCCCTTAAATGCATCTATGCTATTCACATCAAATACTCTGTGGTAGCAAGTTCCACATTCTCACCACTCTCTGGGTAAAGAAGTTTCTGCTGAATTCGTGACTGTCTCATATTTATGACCCGTACTTTTGGACTCTCCCACAACAACTTTGGGTGTGACACTTAATGTGTGGCTGTATTTTCACTGAAATGTGAATGCTTATTCTTTGTGACTCTTAACAGCTGGTGTTAGTGCTTCTGAGTTTCACATAAAACAAAATGCTTCACGCCCGAGATGAATGTTCAATGCCCAGAGCACGAGAGGTCAAAGTAATATACACGTTCTCTCTCATTTTGGCAAGAGCACACAATACTGCAAAGGCAATAACCCGAAAGTTTAAATAAACTGGAGAGTGATCACAAGACTACTTTAAAATAACGTTTCGGCCCAGATGCTGGTGTGCATAACTCTGTGTTTTAGACTGAATATCTGAACACTCACAGGTTAAACTTCAGCAAAATTGAACTGGTTAAATGAACGCTTTTCATGACATATTTCTGTCTGTTAGCAGAACTTGACATTTGCAGCAGAAGTTTAGGCCAGGTCTTCTTTTGAGTTTAAGGATTAACAGAGGAACTCTCCAAGTTAGCTTGGTGACTTTCCATCTATTCACTAAGTTAAATGTATATTGCATCATTTTCAGTGCTATTGGATTAAGACACCGGTCCCATCCAACGTCCTGCTAAGCTGCGCAGCCGCATAGCTGCATAGTGGTCTGGAGGTCCCGCGCAGGCTGCTCACCAGCTTTTACATGGAAGAAACCGTGCATACGCGAAAATTGAATGGGCTGCACAGCCAGTTAAAGGGACTGCGCAAAAAAAAGAGAGGGAACATTGGTCCCATCATCTTGCATGCACATGCTCTCAAAGAAGGGACAGCAGGTGGTGGAGTTAGATTGTCATGTCGTTTCTGCGCACTCTCACTCCACAGCAGCCGTGGTATATTTCTCCAACATAAAAGGCAATGCCAGTTGTTACAGGGTTATTATTATAGTTGACATTATCTGATCCCAGAATACCTCTGTTTGACGTGGGACCTGAAAAATTGAAGATGCACAATGCGAAATGCTTTTGCCTTTATTGGTCAATGTAAGGAAAGTGGATATTTTAAACAAGATTACTTTGAGTTGAAAGAAGCACCAATAACTGTTGAAGCACTGCTGCCCTTTCAGTGGGTAAATGGCAATTCAGTGGGGTTGGCAGTTCTAAAAATGTACGTTCAAGATTACCTCTGAGCTTGAGATTTAATTTGTATGCATTTCTAAGCTTGTAAGTTCTTGCTGGCAGCACGTGCCATTATGCCATCGACCGTATCTGTGAGCCTTGACACTCCTACCTGCCATTGAACGAGGACAGTTACATCCGCTGGCTCTAGCGCGGCAGGGTTCCAGTTGCGGATCTTGGCTATCTGCGACGAGAGCAGCCAACTGGCAGTATAGGAATTGTCCTGCCAATGACGGGTAACCTCACTGCCATCCTATAACTGCAGCTCAGTCCAGGCTAGCACTGCTGTATCAGCTAATGTGCTGCCTACACCTATCGCAAACAAGTGACTGTTGTAGCAGTCAGCATTGCCAGCACTTCCATCTTCATTCCCACAGAAGGCGAACATGATTATGTATGGAGAGGGCGTGAGCTGCGGGGCTCATGGATGACAGCCCTTTGGTCATCTGGGAAGTGACTTCTTGCTCCTCCTCCAGCACCACCCTTTGCTCCTTCTTATTTGTGTACTCTGCTTCATCTGGTGCTACCACCACAGAGGGTGTCTGTAACTATACTAGTGCTTGCAGGTGTTGGTGGGAGGGATGAAGGAAGCTGTGAGGTTCTGTTTTGTTCCGGGCCAGTCAGACCTGGCGGTATGTTTACAGGTCAACGTTTGACACGAAAGGAACATCAGTTGCATTACTGTGTTGGCTCCAAGAAACGTCTTCAAATAGAGCTTAATTGCAAGATATATTGTGATATTTGCTGTTGTGTTTGTGTGTGTTGGAGTGCATGAGAAGGGGAACAAAACTCTGGTACAAGCGCTGTGCTCGCTGGATGCTAACTGCTTCGCCTTCCCCAAGTCCCTGCAGGCGCTTGTATTTGATAATGTCCAGGATGGCCATCTCCAAAGGATCAGCGGCGGGCTGTGATTTCAGAGCCTTGTTCTGGTCTGTGCCATCTTGTTGTCCAGTCGAAAATATAGTCTTAGGATGTTGAAGGAATACATTAAAAAGTGTTAATCACATTATGCAGCTAGGTTGTGTGGCAGTAATTAAACATGTGAAACCCTTGGAAGATGCGAGTGTGCCAAAGCTTTCAATTGTACATTGCATTCTTGAATGTGAAGTATACATGCGCAAAAGGTGTAGTGAAAGAAGTGTAAGGTTGCGAGAGTTTTTTTTAATGAGTAAGCAATAAATGTGCAACAGTTTGACGGGCACCCCTTTGTGGCATGAAATCTTGTGCCATCTACCTGGTACCGTTGGGCAGTCTTAGCTTGCTATATTGCTTACAGTGTGCCATTTTTTCCTACATCTGCGCTGGGATGCTGCAGCTCCTGTACACAGCTGGTTACAGGTGCAAGTTAGGCCTGGGGTTCAACAGTAGTTGTTACCAAAGGACTGGATACATTAGATCTTGACTGCATCGAAGGATTGGGATCTTGTTGAGTTTAAAGGAAAAGTTGAAGAGAATTTTATATTTCATGATTCAGACAGCCCATACAGGAGATTGACCTCAAAAGTGTAACTATTGACATGGGGATAAGATGGTTCCACAAAAAATAATTGAGGCTCAATGACGAGACTTTTCCATTTGACCTGAAACTAGTACCTAGAGTGTTTCCAAAGTATTTGTCTGCAGCGATGATCTTCCATCAGTTGGACAAAAGAGCTGAACTCAAGAGGTGAGGTGAGAGTGACTGCTCTTGACATCAAGGCAGCATTTGATCGAGTGTGGCATCAAGGAGCCCTAGCAAAACTGAAGTCAATGGGAATCAAGGGGAAAACTCTCCATTGGTTGGAATCATACCTAGCACAAAGGAAGTTGGCTGTGGTTGTTGGAGGTCATTCATCTCAATCACATGACATCACTGCAGGAGTTCCTCAGGGCAGTGTCCTAGGCCCAACCATCTTCAGCTGTTTCATCAATGACCTTCCCTCCATCATAAGGTCAGAAGTGGGGATGTTCGCTGATGATTGCACACTGTTCAGCACCATTCGAGACTCGTCAGATACTGACGCAGTCCGTGTCCATATGCAGCAAGACCTGGACAACATTCAGACTTGGGCTGACAAGTGGCAAGTGACATTCGCACCACACAAGTGCCAGGCAATGACCATCTCCAACAAGCGAGAATCTAACCATCTCCCCTTGACATTCAATGGCATTACCATCGCTGAATCCCCCACTATCAACATCCTGGGGGTTACCATTGATCAGAAACTGAACTGGACCAGCCATATAAATACTGTGGCTACAAGAGCAGGCCAGAGGCTGGGAATTCTGCGGCGAGTGTCTCACCTCCTGACTCCCCAAAGCCTTTCCACCATCTACAAGGCACAAGTCAGGAGTGTGATGGAATACTCTCCACTTGCCTGGATGAGTGCAGCTCCAACAACACTCAAGAAGCTCGACACCATTCAGGATAAAGCAGCCCGCTTGATTGGCACTCCATCCACCACCTTCAACATTCACTCCCTCCACCACCGGCGCACTGTGGCTGCAGTGTGTACCATCTACAAGATGCACTGCAGCAACTCGCCAAAGCTCCTTCAACAGCACCTTCCAAACCCGCGACCTCTACCACTTAGAAGGACATGGGCAGCAGACGCAGGGAACATCACCACCTACAAGTTCCCCTCCAAGCCACATACCATCCTGACTTGGACTTGTATCGCCGTTCCTTCACTGTCGCTGGGCCAAAATCCTGGAACTCCCTAACAGCATTGTGGGTGTACCTACACCATATGGACTGCAGCGGTTCAAGAAGGTGGCTCACCACCATCTTCTCAAGGGCAATTAGGGATGGGCACTAAATGCAGGCCTAGCCAGCGACGCCCACATCCCATCAATGAATTAAAAAAAAAAAAATTTTTTTTAAGTTACTTTCACCTTTACCTATTCCTGGGCAATTTGCTCACCTGAACTTGCTGTCAAAACTCTGCAAAGATGATAGCAGTGTTTAAACACCTGAGAAGAACTTGGATTCCTCATCATTCAAATGAAATTCTAATTAGAGGTAATATGTTACCTGCCTTTCAAAGGTGTGATGTTCCAGGCAGCTTTATACATTGCCTGAGGCTCCTGGAGTCGCACATTGGCAGTGTTGAAGGTGATGACAGTCACTTTGTATGTGGTTCTAAATCCGGAACGCTGCACAAGATCATTTCAATTAAACTCTCTCACAAACATTAACAAAACACAATTTGTGCTCAGGCCTTTGGGAGGAATCAAGAGTCATCTACTGCTTTAGAATAATTTTATTGAGACAGATGTGATAAGCAAATTACTGTTGGAAATTATTTCCCCTCACTTAGATAGATACATAGAACTAGCATTTATACAGCACTTTCCATGACCTCTGGATGTCCCAAAGAGCTCTTGCAGCCAATTAAGTACTTTTGAAATACAGTCACTGTGTCATATTTGCTTCTTTCCTGATAAACATACGATTATGAAACTAATATTAAAAAATGATTGAGCACACTTGCAAAGAAGGAAAGGCTTTTCTGATGTGCCTCATTACATTTTGAATCTCCCTTAAGCACTTGACATACAGTGAATTATTTTGAAGTTCAGTCACTATTATGTAAGCAAGCACAGCAGCCATTTTGTGCCTAAAATGTCCTATAAACATCACTGAGATGGATAGGCTGTTAATCTGTTTCAGGCATGTTTATTGAAAAAGTTATGGCACGGATTTTTGTGGTCAGTGACAAACTTATGGTGCCAGCTGTTCATTACACTTAGACTTCCCACAGACTTTTGATGGGCTTTTGCCCGAGAACAATGTGGGGATTAGAAGGTCACAACAGCACAGCGCCCTCTACAGGGTTTCTGGGACCTGTGTGAACAGGGCAAGCAACTGTGCATCTCCTTAACCAATCGGGTTGAAGAATCCTTACTGAGGTGTGCAGAGTCTGAATCAGAAAGTTTAAGTTAGAATAGTTAATTCAGTGCCAAATCAGGTACAGAAAGTGAAATCGTGAAAGAAAGATGGGGTTAAGAAAAAGAGATAAAAGAAAAAGTAAAAAATAAAGTATTTACATTTTTTATTTTTTTTAAAATCTCCAACAATAATTAAAATGTGAAGGAATGAGACTCCACACTTGTAAACGTTAAATTTCAGTGCCAGAGAGGTTGTTGTCAGTAATTAAAACTTACCATGTTGTTAAAAATTTACTTACACTGGAATGGACAAGCCCTAACTTTTTCTGGCGAGTTTAGTGGGTATCTAACATGTAAGTACAGCAATTTCACCCACCTTCCTTGTATTTCAATGCCGAGTCTTTCAGCAAAATACCGGTATAGCACTGCTTCTGGAGGAGCAGGGCAACTCTGACAGCAACTTCCTGATTTCTACGTTTAACTGCGCGTGTGCAGTCGCTGGAAGTTGCTGTCCGATATACTTTTTGATAAAGGTGAGCGCTGATGGCCGTACTGCTATTTTTACTGCAAAATTCGGGGCCAATGTTAACAATGAGAAATCCTTGTTACTCTTGGAATACTATCCTGGGGTAACATTCACCTGAACTATGATAAAAAGCAAATGGGCACTGGGGAGTGACCCCTCTGAAGGATGGCACTTTTGACAATGCAGGACTCCCTCAGTACCTGTTCAGGGACTTGAACCTTCCACCCTTTGACTCATAGAGACAAGCATTTGCATTCTAATCTCTACTTTTGTCCCCATTTTAGGAAGAATTTGAAACTAATTTTCAAGGATGTCCCTGCTTATTCTTCGCAAAATTGAAAAACAATTGTTAAAGTAATGGGCTAATGGAACTTTGTTTTGAGATTCAGAGCTTTCATGTTCATTGTTTTTGCACATACTTTTACTAGCCCCAAAGGTACCCTTCATTGAAGGGATTGGCTGAACATTTGAAGCAGAAATGAAAGATTTATTATAGCCCCAGGCACAGCACGTTATATTTGATGGATTAATAGGTTCTTATCAATAAGAATCTAGAGTGAGATTTTTCCTCTGAAGTGACAATCTGTTGCTATTTGATTCACGGTGGTATGTTTTTCTGGTGCTGGTATGGTACTAAGAGTGAAAATAAAATATAAATTCAGTTTGAAAAGGATTTCAAGTTGCACTGAAATCCACGTACGATATGGTTCACTGTTCACCTAAGAGATTATCCAGTGTACCAATTTTATTAAAGAAATTCAAACTTATTCACCGCTCCCAGGATCAGCATTCAAATAATGTTGATTTTGGCAGATCTTAATTTTCAGGATATAGATTCCGAGTGAGAAAAGGTCCACAGCGAGCCCAGACATGCACAAGTGTCTGAATTTTTTCTCCTCCTATATCTGAACAGTGTAATGACTTTAAATGCTTGTAAAAATAAACCAAACTATGTTGAGGGAAATTGGGTAGAACTCTTGCCAAACTGGTTCACTGTTGATTGCTACTGCCATCCATTGTTGGAAACAGTTACCATTGTTTTGAGAACTGGTGCTGCAGGTTTATTGGGAGCAACATGGCCAATAGCCAAAGTCAACACACAAATGAGGCTTCTGGGTGATTTTTATGTCTAATTAATAGGTGTTGGTTTAAGAATATTTTCATTGGTGATTAGTTTCAGCAACAGCTTTGAACTTAAATACTAGAATGCCGAAACAATTCATTTAACAGCTAAGTTTTGTTGTTCTTTTTCCCGTGAGCTTTCACTCTAATTGCCTCGTGAAAATCACCAACCATTCTTGGTGCAGCGTTCATCATTTTATCTTCAAGAAACATGTGAGAAGACTTGCATGAAGTGTCAAATTAGCCTGCAATTTTTAGTTAGTATTTCCTATATTCTGACTGGTTCCTTCCAAAATAGTAAGGACTTCATGCAATGCTTCTAGCCTTGATGGATCTTAAACTGCAGGTGGTCAGTGCCATTTCAGAATATTGTCCATTAGCAGAATGTTGTTCTATGAATTTCAGATTATTGTCACTTATTAATTAGGAAGCAGAAACAAAAAAGTGCCACTTGTCACTCATCTTTTATGTTAGTGAAAAAGTATTACGGCAATAGATTTTATACAAGCTGGCTGTGTAACTGGCAGATTTCACTATAAAATCTCTGAACTAGTACATTGGAGTATTTAGGTAGAATTCGAGAATTTTACAGCTCAGAAGGAGGCCATTCAGTACCATTGCACCTGTGCCGGTTTTCTGAAAGGGATATCGACTTCGCCCAATTTCCCTGACCTTTTCCAAAACCCTTGTAAATATATGTAAGGAACCAATGAAAGATTCCAGGCATTGCAACATTTACTGCAGGTATGTTTGATGAGGTCTTCAAATTCCAGATAAATTTGTCACGTACATTAAATAAGGCCTAAACATCTTGATGAAATTTTTCAGGAAATTTGCTCCTCCTCAAGTAGGGTAACGAAAAGTTGAGTTAATATGCCAAGAAATGTTAAACTTAATTTTGCTGCCTTTTAGTTCCCTTTCAATGCACCTCCTTCCTTTCTAAATTGAACACGTATGAGAGTGAGGTAAATAAACTTCACCACAGTTAAAAAGATTTGATTCTTAATTATTCCTTGATCGTTCAGTTATAAATAAAGCATTATTGGAGAGATTTAGGTGACTTCCTATGTGACCTCCCCACTCCAATACTGTACATAAGGCTGAATCCTCCCCCCAAATCAGTAAGAATTTCTTGCAGGTGGGCCGCTGAGGAAACTTCCTTCAAACAAAGCAGAATATCACAACATATGTTTTAAGATCAAGGTGCACTGTTACAAATGGGTTATGTGGAAATAGATGTCGTGACAACTTTCCAGAGCAAAGGGTTGACTGGCCCTACTTCAAAGGTCAAGGCAGTTCAGTGGTTTCCTTGATAGGCTATTGGTTTTCTGTAAAGTAATGGGTCAACATTTGCGATCGGAGGCTTCCCGCGGGCGGATGCCTTCGGCCTGTTTTAAAAAAAAAAAAAAAAAAATTAATTAATTACGCATTTACCTGGTGGCCCGGGAGGTACGGAGGCTTGCGACCCTGGGCCTCTCCGGGTACGCGTGGGCAGATGCCCACGTATCCCAGGGACGCATGCAGTTCGCAAGTGCCCCTGGGATCACGTGGGCCGGCCCAACCAATAAAAGAAAGGAATCCCCATTCATACTTGGTATGAATGGGGATCACTTAAAAAAGAATACACGAACACATGAAATAAATAAATAAATTACATGTTTAAAATTGGTTAAAAAGCCATTTAATTAAATATTTTAAACAAAAATTTAATTTTTGGGAAAAAAATATATGTTTTAATGGGGCTAAAAATAAACTTACCTTACTGGACAGGGTTTTTAATGTATAGATGATTGATAAAATTTTATTTTTCTATTTTTTAAAGCTCCTATACTGGTAAAAGCAGGCTTTTACGCCTGCTTTTACCGGCGTGAGAATTTCACAGGCATTCAACGAGCGGAAGTTGGGCAAATAGCGCAACTCTCCACCCACAGAGGCCCATCTCCCGGGGATGTGGAGGATCTGTCAGGCAGTGCATTCCAGATCACAACAACTCGCTGCGTAAAAAGAATTCTCCTCATCTCGCCTCTGGATCTTTTGCCAACCTGTTTCCTCTGGTTACTGACTCTCCTGCCAGTGGTTTCTGCATATTTACTCTCTCAAAACTACTCAGATTGAACATCTCTATTAAATCCCCCCTTAACCTTCTCTGCTCTAAGGTTGACTTCCTTCCTAAAGTGTGGTGCCCAGAATTGGCCACAATACTCCAGCTGAGGCCTAAATAGTGATTTAAAAAGGTTTAGCATAACTTCCTTGCTTTTGTACTCTCTGCCTCTATTTATAAAGTCAAGGATCCCATATGGTGTTTTTTTTTTAAACAGCCATCTCAACTTATCCTGCCACCTTCAAAGATTTGTGCACATGAACCCTCCAGGTCTTTCTGCTTATGGCACAACTTAATGCAACAGGTCAGGATGCTAAGTATCCTTAATAACAACAGAAAATGCTGGAAAAACTCAGCAGGCCAGGCAACATCCGTGGAGAGAAATTAGAGTCGACGTTTCGGGTGAACCCTTTTTCAAAACTGGAAAGGAAATGAAATAGATCGCAGGCAGGGCTGCGATAGAACAAAAGAAGTAAAGAGACATTAAGAGGTATTCAAAACCAGATGAGATGGCAATAGGACAAGTGGAGACAAAAGACGGCTCAGATTAGGTGTGAAGTGTACTGGCAGAAAGAGAGACAGCTGCCATGTGGGAGAGAGAAAAAAAAGGAAGGGGGGGGGGGGGAGAGGGAAAACCCAAAACAAAGGGGTGGAAAAAAATATAAGTAAAAATGTAATAGGGGCCGAGGTTATGTTCTGAAATTGTTGAATCGGAAGATGAGGTGCTGTTCCTCGAGTTTACGTTGAGCTTCCGTGGAACAATGCAAGAGGCCAAGGACGGTGAGGTCCGAGTGGGAATGGAGCGGTGCTATCGTGCTAAGTATCCTTGGTACTTTCAGATGTAAATTGGCCTCAGAATTAAATCACATTAGCAAAAAAGTTACAGTGCATGATACTTGTGGGTGGACTCTGAACATATCCGTTTAACATTATTTTGCTGTTTTAAAGGAAGTAAATAGTTTAATGGACAAAATAATGGACAAAACCATGTTGCCTGAAAATGCCGAATATTTGTGTGCTGTTCTTACACACAGTAATTTCTAGGCTACAGTTGCCCACTTACATTTCTTTAATCACTTCAGTATCATTAATTTGTATGGGGACGACGAATGACTGCTGCATTGCCTACTTTTGGACATGATCTTCCTCATTGTTTAAATAAAGAATAACCTCCCTAGGTCCTAAATCTGTCGCTCTCCAATCTTGAATCCTTGGAGCATGGTCACTGACTTCTCCTTGTGGTATCAATTCTAACTCTTCAGCTTCTATTTCTGTCAAATCTTAGTGAATAAAGTAGAAGGGCTTATATCCAGAATTGGAGTGACGGCATGTTGTAACTTGGGAAATTACTGGGACACAGAATTCTTCAAGGGACCCCTGATTCCGTGTTTAGATCATTTCACTGTGAAAGATGAATTGCATTCAAGGCATCACTCCGAGCTCAGTGACTTGATCCAGTGGGTAGTTGAGGCATACGAGTCAGCATGGTCCACTGTTCATTGCCCTGTCTATGCTGAGTTTGGTGATCTCGGAGTCAGTGGAAGAGATGCTCTAATTAACCTCTGCATTTGTAATTAAAGAGGAGACAGTTAACTGGGGTTCGAGACTACTGTGTAGTGATGTTTGCCGGAAGTGCGCACATGGGATAGTGGGTGAGGAGGGGATCAGGTTAGGCTGATTTTTCCTGTCCCCTCAGCCAAGTTGTCAAGTTGTCTGCCTACATTCTAGGTTCATGTATGGGTCATGGCCACTTAAGCAAGGCTGTGCAGGGCAACTGACCCATCATCAAAGAACAAGGACGACAAGGTGATAATACTGGAGTTGAATTTGAACCCTGGACTTCAAAGCAATTTTCTTGATGCTCAGGCAAAGGGACAAATAATACCCTGTGAGGGGGTAATAATAAATGCCATTTTTTCCAACAGCTTTAGGATCACTATTTACTATGCAATTATGATTGGAGTAAATGAATGACCCCTTTGAGAAAGAAATAGTTACTTGAATGTATTTAAGCTATAACTACTACTGTTCAACATGGTGAAAAACAATTACACAGCATGAAAAAAATTCTGCACTATTCTGTAATAGGATACAATATGTATATTTGTGATTTCAACAGCCATTACTTGGCAGATTATTTTTGAACAGGAAAATATTGAAAAAAGACAAAGAGCAATTTTAATCAACTTGGAAGAAACTGGTACCATGGCGCCCAGCGAGACACCGGCATGGTCGGAGATGGGGCTCGAACACTGAAGCACTGATTCCGTGATCTGCAATGCTATCTCGCAAAGCTCCAGACTGAGTGTAGCTTTGCAAGATTACCCCTCACAAATCTGTATTATAATACAAACTTCCCGTGAAAAACAGGCTGTTTTCAAGGGACAACTATCAGGAATTTCATTCCTGTACTATTCCTTCCCAAAAAAAAGACCGTTCAAGATAAAATTTAGCCTACAAAAATGATTGTGTGTCTTGGGAGACTTGCACTCTCTGCTACCGTCAGAAGCAGTGTTGCAAGTCTGTGTCTTGCACGAGATATTCTCTCGGGTACAGCTGTGCTAGTTACTCCTGTAAATGGTCTGAACATCGCATGTTTAGGGGTGTGCTCGTAATGCCCAAAATATTACTGTATAGGTGCGTAACCCAGGGGTCTAACTATTTCTCCCCTTGTGATCTAAACTCAATCTTCACGTCGTGCACACACGACCCCAACTGCATCCAGAAAGTACACGATGAGACAGGCCAGTTGTTGAGCTGCTTTATTTCACAGCAAGTAAACATTCAGAGCAACAGCTAAACTACTCAACCTGTACTGTATGGTTTTTGCGTAATAATATAAAACTTATGAACAAGCTATGCTTCCCCACATTAGTGGGTTGTCTTGTTTGAATTCAACAAATGAATTTCTCACTGTTGTCTTGCATTCTAAAGTGAGTCTGGTGAAAGCTTGGCCTAAACTCCTGCCTGTTGGTGAGTGTTTCTGCCAGTGTTCACAATCTGAAGGGAGGGTGTAGGCCAGACAACCCCTTCACAGCACCCAAGACTTGGGGCCTCGCAGTGCAGTGGCTGTGAGGTGTATATCAATTATCCAGACAAATTAGTCAATTGCTTATCGCTTACAGTCGTAGCAGAAACAACTTCAAAGTCTAGCACATTAACATTGTAAACACTTTTTTCTGTTCACAGAAACTTGTGCATGAGCTTTGCTTTATAACACAATCCTTGATCACAACACTTTATCCAAATCCTTTTTGTAGGAAAATGGTCAAAAACATCCTTAAACATTTAAAAAAAAGTATAAAAATATACATTGTCTAAAAAAAGTTCACATTTCTCACCCCAGAAAGAGCTGACCTATATGGACTCCTCACCTCCAGACTTCTCTGGTGATGCCTGTGAATATTTTAAGACTTTTTTTTCCAATAGACAGAACAGCCCCCAAGACTAGCCTGTTCCTTTCATGTGTGCAGTCCTAGCTGTTGGATATGGATTATCTGGTGAAGAGATGATTCATGTTGCCATCTGCAGACCTTGTGTGAAAGGCTAAATTTTCAACAATATGTGCAGAGTAAAAATAATCAAACCGTGTAGAGGTCTGTCCACAATTCACTGAGGTCGCTGTACGGGTGCCAACAAAGGATGAAGTGATTAAGCTACAGGATACAACGTGCTCGCCACTGAAATCATTCTTTTCAACAAGACGGCTCTTTCTCTTTTTGCTCATCACAAACAACAACAACAACAAAATCACAAACACATTTTACAGTTGGCAGAAAATAACCAGATGTCCACGTATGATCTTTTAGACTATTCGACCTTTGTGTCAGTCTGGTGTGGTTCAGCTGCCAGGACATCCAAGATGCTTTTACAGATGCACAGTCCACTAAATCAATAAAGCCACACTGTTTTTACTGTTGTGATGCCATACAGGCTTTAACCAGCTCTTCTAATAGCATTTCTAAAAATATCGCTACATTACAGTGGGGGAGGGTAAAATACTCTTTCACTTTGTAATACAATGCTTTTTTTTTCAGGAATATTTTATAACTGCAGAAATGTTCCATAGCTCCATTTTCTTACCTAGCTCTAAATATATGGTGAGGTGGCTTTGATGGTACAATGTTGTTCAGCGCCAATGCAGTGTTACGATGCGAGTTTATACCCGCAAGCCCTCTGTTGTGAGTTTTGGATGTCCGCAGAGTGATCTGAGGGAGCAGCTGTATCAGCAACGGGGAGCGCAGAACACTTTCAACACCAGCTTGACTGACATGCAGCAAGTACCCTGGACTAGTCTTGTACACCTCCAAGAAACGCTGTGAAACGGCTGGGAACAGGACGGCTAACAGGGCTCGGAGTATGCCATGAGTTGGAGACTGGTGGGGGGGGACCGGGAAGGGGGCGCTGGAAGAAAGGAAGGAAACAGAAGTTTAACAGGAATAAAAGGAAATCGAGGAGAAAATCACTTTTAGATCTGAGAAATCAGGCACAAAATTAGCTAATATTGATTGGATTCTTCACATAGTCAGCAAACAACCCAAACATAATGGGATCACTGAAAAACAAATTCTGCAGTAACATACTGTGAAAGAAAACCTGACTCCACCTCTCATTGCCCAGTGCAATTACGTGACCCTTTATATGAGCATCATACCCAAGTATTGAGAATGATATACAAGTAGTAAGCACACACTGTCAAATAAATTTCACTATAACAGTGTGACAACACAAGCCCTTGACAGATCTGTCAAGATGTGCACTGACCAGCTTTTTGGCTGTGACTTAAGTCGTTGCGCAATGTGCAGCAGTTCTTGGTATTGTGGGAGACTGACTACCTAATGTTTATTGCTTGATAATTCTATCTATTACACCTAAAGCTATTAATGATGCATCACTCAGTGCTAGCAATGAAGGGAATTTAATTTTTTTCTTCCACTCTCATGCCAAGCACCCTCCTATGGCCAACATGAGATGCTCCTCAGCAATTACTAATATTTCTTGGGAATGCCACCAACAGGTGTTACTGGCTGCTCTGATGACCATCACCCTCCACTAGAAATAAGTTCTTGGCTTCTTCTCAGTGTATTGTGCCTCACCACATGGCCATCGTCAGAAAACTCCCCCCACACGCGGAATCACGTTGGGTATTGCAGCATCCTTAAGTGCAGGCAACCTCAAAGGGGTCATTCATTTACTCCAATCATAATTGTATAGTGAATAGTGATCCTAAAGCTGTTGAAAAGAAAATGGCATTTGTTATTACCCCCTCACAGGGTATTATTTGTCCCTTTGCCTGAGCATCAAGAAAATTGCTTTGAAGTCCAGAGTTCAAACTCAACTCCGGTATGATCACCTTGTAGTCCTTGTTCTTTGACGTTGATCAGCATTGACATGATACCTGACAGGCTGACACCCTGTTTACTAAAGAAAGAATGAATTTTCATCTTTATTGCATTTTTCACGATCTCGGGACGTCCCAAAGCGCTTCACAGCAAATGAAGTACTTTTGAAATGTAATCTCTGTTGTAATGCAGGGAAATGCAACAGCCAATTTGTACACAGCAAGGTCCCGTAAACAGCAATGAGATAAATGACCAAATAATCTACTTTAGTGATGTTGTTTGAGAGATAATGTTGGCCTGGACACCAGGAGAACTCTCCTGTACTCAAAGTGCCATAGGATCTTTTTCGACCACCTGGGAGGGCAGACTCGGCCTTGGTTTAACGTCTCATCCAAAAGAAAACATCTCCGATAGCACAGCACTCCATCAGAATTACACTGAAGTATCGGCCTAGTTATGTGCTCAAGTCTCTGGCGTGGGGTTTGAACCCACCACCTTCTGACTCGAGTGTGTGTTACCATTAAGCCAAGGTTGATAGCTTGCTATGCATGCAAATAGTACCAACGTTTTAAAATATGGCTCAATTTTTGGTGGAGTTCAGAGCGTCCACTTGGCTGAGTTGGCAGCACATTTGCTTGAGTCCAAAGTCTCTCCGACTTCAAGAGGATTTGAGCACACAATCTAAGCTGACACTCTGCTGCAGTGCTGAACAAAGAGTTCCATTGCTCGGAGTGCCTCGCTTCAGATGAGACGTGAAACTGAGGTCCTGTGGCAGTGCTTCAGGTGGATGCTGAAGATTCCCAATGACACTATTTTAAGAGAAGGTAGTTCTCCTAGTGGCCTGGTCAATATTCCTCGACTAACTTGTCACTAATCTTATTGCTGTCAGTGGGATCTTCTTGTATGGAAAATGGCCACCCTGTTACCTACCTAATGCTCACTGCACTTGGAAGTAATTAATTTAATTGAAGCAATTTGAGACGTTTCTGAGATTGGAAAGCAGCTACATAAATTTATTTTGTCAGCCTGCTGAGAAAACTGCCCCATTTATGTTGCGGGGCATTTTAATCATAATACTGAAATAGGGCAGGCACGTGGGATTAGGATTACTGCTAATGTGGAGGATAAATATCTACACAGACTGGTTAAGCAAAAGGTCTGTTTCCATGTTGGAATTCATTTGTAATAATATGTTGCTCTAAAACTTTTTTTTAAAATCCCAGTTTAAAAAATCTCCTCTCCACTGCTAAGTTGCACATGGCATCACGCAATATATAAAAAAAATCCCTTTGCAATTGCTAAGAATTGAAATCAATGAACAAGGCTGTGGGAGTAAAGAAGGAATATTGGCTTTTAATGGATTTCATCACGATCCAAAAACAAGGCTAAGATGAGTCAACCAGAATCCGTGCTGTGACCAGCCTGACGTGATGATCTCCTGTTCTCTGTCTCTCCCTCCCCCCACCTTCCACTTTTCACTTGATGTACCTGACATGGCGGTCTTTATTTTTAGAAAACTGACCATGAATAAATAGGTTTTGCTTGAACAAATGATTTCGCAAATTTCTCAAGTGCTGGAGTGGCACCTTGCTGGTCATAGAGTTATACAGCACAGAAAGAGGCCCTTCGGCCCATCGTCCCATCGTGTCTGCGCCGTCCATCAAGCCCTGTCTAATCTAATCCCATTTTCCAGCATTTGGTCCATAGCCTTGTATGCAATGGCATTTCAAGTGCTCATCCAAATGCTTCTTGAATGTTGTGAGGGTTCCTGCCTCTACCACCCTTTCAGGCAGTGAGTTCCAGACTCCAACCACCCTCTGGGTGAAAAAGTTCCTCCTCAAATCCCCTCTAAACCTCCTGCCCCTTACCTTGAATCTATGGCCCCTTGTTATTGACCCCCCTACTAAGGGGAAAAGTTCCTCTTTATCTACCCTATCTATGCCCCTCATCATTTTGTACACCTCAATCAGGTCCCCCTAAGGTAATGTAAGCAAAATCAGCATAGTGGGAGCAGGCTGACCTTGGCTACTGAAACTGGTTGGACCTATTTTTTGCTGTGTTCTCAATGACCATTTTCAGCATAGCTACCGTTGACAGTGACGGGAAGAGAAAGTGGGCAAGTTATGTTTATGCGGTTGACTTGGACTGTAGTTTGTCAAGATCAGTGAGGTGTTCAGTTCTTCACCTTTGTTGAATTGGGGTGGAATCCATCACATAGAAATTACAACACGGAAACCAGTCCATGTTGGTGTTTATCCTCCACACGAGCGTTAGTTCTAATCCTATGCGCGTGCTCAATTCCTATATCCCTTTCACCCCCTTTTCTTCAGCCACCTAGCTAACCTATTGGGGTACAGATATACAGATCACTAAAAGTGACAACACAGGTTAATAAGGCCTTTAAAAAAAAAGAAAACCAAGCTCTGGGGTTCATTTCTGGAGGGATAGAATTGAAAAGCAGGGAAGTTAGGTTGAACTTGTAGAGAACCTTGGTTAGACCACACTTGGTGTACTGTGAACAATTTTAGTCTCTATATTATAAAATGGACATAGAGGCACTGGAGAAGGTGCAAAAAGATTTGCAAAGATGATCCAGAACTAAGAGATTATACTTACCAGGAAAGGCTGAACAGACTATGGCTCTTTTTTCTAGACAAGAGAAGACTGAGGGGTGATCTAACAGAAAAATTATGAAGGGGTTTAATAGGGTAGACGTAGAGAAGATGTTTTCAATTGTGGGCGAGACCAAAACTAAGGGCCATAAATATAAAATGGTCACTAATAAATCCAGCAGGGAATTCAGGAGAAACTTCTTTACCAAAAAGTGGTAAGAACGTGGAACTTGTTGCCACAAGGAGTGGTTGTGGCAAACTGCATAGATATATTTAAGGGGAAGCCAGATAAGCATGAGAGATAAAGGAATGAAGGATATGCTGATCGGGTTTGATGAAGAGGGGTGAGAGGAGGCTCGTGTGGAACATAAACACCGGCATAGACTAGTTGGGCCGAATGGCCTGTTTCTGTGCGGCAGATTCTATGTAATTCTATCTAATTCTCTTCTTAAATGTTGACATGGTCTCTGCTTCAATCAGTGACTCCAGTTATGCATTCCACAGCCTCACAAGCCTCTGAGAAAAAATGTCTCCCGCTCTCTGTTCTAAATCTCTTAAATTTTATCTTATACAGGTAGACTATCCTTTATCCGAAAACCTTGGGACCAGCTGTGTTTTGGTTTTCGGAATTTTTCGCATTTCAGAAGGTTTTCATCTCCGTATCTGACAACAAACACTGTTGCTTAGCAACAGCTTGTAAACACTCAGGCCCTGCCTTGGAAGCGTCTCTGAAGTTGTTGCTAAGCTAGAGACTCTTTCCACAGCCTGACTGTTTAAAAAAATACTAGGGGAAGAAAAAAAATGCTAGGGGAAGAAAAAAAAAACTAACAAAACGGCTGCTGATTTCTGCCGTTAGAGCGAGGTTTCCGGCTCCCCCTGCTCCGTATCTGAATTCCTTGACTTAGCGCGGGTCTGGGGTTCGACTGCCGCCGCCAGTTGTGGGAAAGCCGGATATTGGCTGACTCCTACACTAAGCTGGCCCACAAATCAGGTCGGGGGGTGGGGGGAAGAAAAGACTATCGGACGGGCCGCTGTATTGTTGGGTTCACTCTCCCGGTACCTCCTTCACACTGCCTGGCTCGGCCTGCAATCTCCTACCCAGGGGGGAACTCTGTGACCCGCTGCCCTGCTCACAGGGAAAGGCAGAGCTCCCGGACCACTCCTGTCATGTTTGGCGCCACTCGGGTCATGTTGTGCGCACGACTTACGCTCCACGAAAAAACTTTCGGTTTTTAGAGGTTTTCGGTTTTCGGAAGTGCAGATAAAGGATAGTCTACCTGTACCTATATCTATGCCTCAACCCTTCAAGCCCTGGAAACAGTCTCATTCCGAGTTAGCAAGACTGTGAAACTAAAAATAAACTATATATTTAACAGATTTTGTCAGAAATCAGAAGTAGTTCTACGGAAGAGAAGTTTTTATTCCATTTTTATCACATTGGGTGACAAGCTGCTAATTTCATATCATCACTGTCAGCACATATTGCGTAAAGGAGTGAGGGGAAAGGGAGCAGCACGTACTGTTAACTTATAAAAGCATTAGTGTGCAGGGTTTTATGACTGACAGGTGAAATTTACAACTCTTGGCAAGTTATGACAGCATGCGTGTGAAGCTGTGAGGTACTGCAGCACATAGTAATTCTCGCTGTTGTCAGCAGTCACATTCTTGCGATGAATCGGTTTTGTTTTAAGTTCTCACATTCTGTGTTTTTAATGGCGCTGCTCTAATTTTGATCTTGAAGGATGGATGAGAAATGGTGATTCACACAAGTGTTTTGGATTTGTTTCCTTTTCATCTTCTCCTCAGTCATCATAATCTCCAGAAACTGGTGAATTTATCACTTCCCATCTTCATCCATTTCCTCAATTCACAGTAAATTTCTTCAGCAGCTGGCTGAAAATAAATATGTCCTTTCTGTTTTGATCATTTCAATGAAAAGTATTATGATGAGAATTATGAGTGCTGAGGAATGAAAATCTGGAGATTCCTGCCTTCAGACAGCTCTGGTCCCTGTTAGTTTTTTAAAAATATATTGGAAATTGAGTGTAGTATTATCATTATTATTGCACTTGCTCTTCCTTTGCCTGGAGGAATGGAACCTAACCACCGCAAGTTTAGCAAGCAGCAATTTCCATTTGGTTACCAAGGTTAATTAAGTAAATATTAAATGTAGTGAACTTCCTGTGCGTCATTCTCTTATCGTGTACCTTGCGCTCCTCAAGATGAAGGATGCTCGTATTGGACAATGGCAAATGTTCCTCTCAGACATTCATTGTCAGCAGTGAGCACTCTTGGGTCAGGTACAGTACTGCTGAACAATGCTGCAGGATGTACCCCAGCCCAAATCTGAGGGGCACCCACTACACCACCAGTGTGACGTGTTTGCATCGTTATCTTGTGGCTTTTCTGACTAATATACTGTCAGCTTGTATTAAATTAGGAGCAGTGTTGTGCTGCGGGCCTTTGCCTACAAGTCGCTGGATTGAGGAACCCCAACAGAGCTGGCAGACAAAGGAGACCTTTATCCCGTCAATCGGGGCTGGATTGAATTCTCTGGTGCCAGTGTTGAAATCACTGCACCACCCAGCCTCATTTTTATCTAGTTTTATTTCAGCTAAATTGCAGTTCTGATGTTTCAGATGGGTAGAAGTTGAAAATCCATCTGCTTTAAAACAGACTAGCAGTACTTGTGATCGGTCTGAATGTCCACAGAATAGCCCTAATTGCACATTTTTTGCCCTCCTTCTGCTAAAGACACTGACTCATGCCGGGGTACGGTTCCACGTTCACCTGCCATCTCTCATCCTAAATGACTTTTCTTTTGTAGTGAGCCCAGATTGTGAGTCTAAGCAGCTAACTCAAGTCCAATGACGGACACAGGCCGAACCTAATCCTGTCCTTGCTCAATGTGTAGAGTAGGAGCCCTGGTTGATCTCTTTCCCACTCCCTCAAAGCCCAAGGATGCTGAGGCCAGTACCACCACATTGACATAAAGCTGTGAGTGATCCGGTCACTCTACTTCTCCCTGTTTTTTTTAGCCTACAAACCGGATGCACTCGGCCCATTTTCATCTCACTCATGGGTTGCGGCCAAGCCCATATCCTTTCACTCCGAGTTGAAGCAGGAATCTGCCATTAATTTTGGAATGCTGTAACCAAGTCCACATTTACTGTTCTAGATAACAATCGATTCCATAAGTTGAGTATTGAAGTAATTATGCTTTTAAGTTTCACTTTAGTTTGTGGTTTCCTTACCTAATAATATCTTTTAGTTCAGCACAAAGAACCTCTCCACATCTACTCCAATTCATTTGATGATTTAAATTGAGGGTAAGATTGAGTTTGAGATTTGTGTGAAGTCAACTTTTAAAATAGCTTCTTTGAAACTTTGTGTGTCAGTCTTTTCTTTGAAACTTCAACATTCTTTGCCGTTTCCTCATTTACGATGGTCAGTTTGCTTTAGGGGTCTTCAGTATCTTTTTGTCTTTCCTGAATTTTGTTTTTCTTTTTCACAGATTTTTGTCCTGTGTTGGAACATTTGTTTTTGCCTTTTGTTTATTTTGTAATTGTGTGGTATGTTACTGCAAACATAAGAACATAAGAAATAGGAGCAGGAGTAGGCCAATCGGCCCCTCGAGCCTGCTCCGCCATTCAATAAGATCATGGCTGATCTGATCCTAACCGCCAATCTACTATCACAGAACCATCTCCTGAATCTAACAGAATTAGACACATGAAATAGGAGCAGGATCAGGCTACATGGCCCCTGGGCCTGCTCCGCTACCCACAGGGCCATGACCGATCCGAACCTAGACTCATGTCCAAATTCCTGCCCGTTCCCCGTAACCCTTAATTCCCTTTACTTCTAGGAAACTGTCTATTTCTGTTTTAAATTTATGTAATGATGTAGCTTCTACAGCTTTTTGGGGCAGCATATTCCATGGACCTACCACCCTCTGAGTGAAGTAGTTCCTCCTCATCTCAGTTTTGAAAGAGCAGCCCCTATTCTAAGACTATGCCCCCTAGTTCTAGTTTCACCCATCATCGGGAACATCCTCCCCGCATCCACCCGATCCAACCCCTTCACAATCTTATATGTTTCAATAAGATCACCTCTCATTCTTCTGAACTCCAATGAGTAGAGTCCCAATCTACTTAACCTCTCCTCATATGTCCATCCCCTCATCCCCGGGATTAACCGAGTGAACCTTCTTTGTACTGACTCGAGAGCAAGTATGTCCTTTCTTAAGTATGGACACCAAAACTGTACGCAGTATTCCAGGTGCGGTCTCACCAATACCTTGTACAACTGAAGCAATACCTCCCTATTTTTATATTCTATCCCCTTAGCAATAAAAGCCAACATTCCATTGGCCTTCTTAATCACTTGCTGCACCTGCATACTAACCTTTTGAGTTTCGTGCACCAGGACCCCCAGATCCCTTTGTACTTCAGTACTTTCCAGTTTCTTGCCATTAAGATAATAACTTGCTCTACGATTTTTCCTGCCAAAGTGCATAACCTCACACTTTCCAGTATTGTATTCCATCTGCCAAATCTCTGCCCACTTACTTAGCCTGTCTATGTCCCCTTGCAGGTTTTTTATGTCCTCCTCACTCACTACTTTCCCTCCCATCTTAGTATCATCTGCAAACTTTGATATGTTACACTCGGTCCCCTCCTCCAAATCGTTAATATAGATTGTTAAGAGTTGGGGACATATACAGGGTGAAAAGGCAAAAACATAGAAGGGTTTTTGGGGGAATTCAGATGTCGGGTGGGTAGAATTGAAATTTATTAGTACCAGGCAAAGTACCATAAAAATAAGCTCCCTGAATTTATAGAGGAGACCAGCACTTGAGAATGGCAGAGGAGTAAACTCAGACACCAATATATTTAGCCGGTACATGGTGAGTAAAACCATACAGTCAAAATGCTAAATGATTTGTTGTGAATAACTATTTTCACATAACAAGGGCAGATACACTGGTGATGTAAGGAGGTGGTATACTGATGAGGTAAGGGGGTGAGATAAGGGGTGGTGTACTGGTGAGATAAAGGGGTGGTGTACTGGTGAGGTAAAGGGGTGGTGTACTGGTGAGGTATGGGGTGGTGTACTGGTGAGGTAAAGGGGTGGTGTACTGGTGAGGTAAGGGGTGGTGTACTGGTGAGGTAAAGGGGTGGTGTACTGGTGAGGTAAAGGGGTGGTGTACTGGTGAGGTAAAGGGGTGGTGTACTGGTGAGGTAAGGGGTGGTGTACTGGTGAGGTAAGGGGTGGTGTACTGGTGAGGTAAAGGGGTGGTGTACTGGTGAGGTAAAGGGGTGGTGTACTGGTGAGGTAAAGGGGTGGTGTACTGGTGAGGTAAAGGGGTGGTGTACTGGTGAGGTAAGGGGTGGTGTACTGGTGAGGTAAGGGGTGGTGTACTGGTGAGGTAAAGGGGTGGTGTACTGGTGAGGTATGGGGTGGTGTACTGGTGAGGTTAAGGGGTGGTGTACTGGTGAGGTAAAGGGGTGGTGTACTGGTGAGGTAAAGGGGTGGTGTACTGGTGAGGTAAGGGGTGGTGTACTGGTGAGATGAATGGTGAAGGATGTTGTGAAGCTCATGGTGAAAATCCTTTAAGATAAGGACTGAGGATTGAATTTTAAGACGACAACCGGACAAGTTGGAATGTAATCAAGAATAAATGACAGGGAAAGAAAATGTAGGGGACAGTGCATGCTGTTGAGAGCACTCTAGTGTCTTATCTGAGGAAAATGTGCCGATTTATACAATTGTTATATCACAAGAAGAAAATTGGCAGTCCAGCAGAGAGCTGCATTTCAGGGCTTCACTCCAGAGATGCTCAAATATGGTCAGCTATAGGGAGGGGGTCACAGACCTGAAACGTTATCTCTGTTTCTCTCTCCACAGATGCTGCCTGACCTGCTGAGTGTTTCCAGCATTTTCTGTTGTTTGAGATTTCCAGCGTCCGCAGTATTTTGCTATTGTGTAGCTGTAGGGAGGGGCTGTGTTCGTCCTAGTGAGGTCGCGTGAATTTGTAGAGGAGATCAGCACTCGAGACTGGCAGAGGAGCAGACTCAGACACCAAGAAATTTTGCTGCAATATTTAGCCAGTATTTTATTTTCCTTGGAATTGGGTGGCTCCATTGCAATGACCACCCCTTTGAAGGTTAATACATTTTCATGGTTAGGCAGGATTATGCACTTTGGAAAGCTGCTTCCGAGATGCATTGTTGTTGCTAATAAGAGAGAGGCATTTGGTGTGCGGAGCCTCCTGTTGCATTAGTTTATTTGGCCAGGTTTTAAAAAAATTAATTCTGCGGATATGGGTGTCGCTAGCAAGGTCAGCATTTATTATTCATCCCTAGTTGCCTCCTGGTGGTGAGCTGCCCTCTTGAACTGCTACAGTCCATGTGGTGAAAGTACTCCCACAGTGCTGAGGTATTTAAAGCAGTGCTGAGGTTCTCCAAGTGAAGCTGTAAGGGGCCCTTAGAAGGAGAAGTTGCTCTTTGGGGGGAAAAATGAACTGAAATTTGCAACATTTTGAAGCTTCAAAGCTAAATCCATTCATGTTTGCTTGGCAGCCTCACAGTTTTCTATTACCTTGCTAGTTGAAGAATCCATTTGTGAGAAGCAGCTGGTCTTCAGGTTAATTAATCGGTTTTTAATTGCATCTTCTACAGTGTCATGAGATATCAGTTCTGATCTCCATTTATGCCAGTATATTTCTTTTGAGCTTATAACATCCTCTGGCCTTAAATTTTCTTGCCATTAAGACAGACAGCCTCAAGTGCTTAGTTTGTCACGTTAAATGGGAGAGCTTCAGGCCCCCACCATACTTGCCACTTGTCAAAGAATAGCTCAATCCCTAATCAGAATCCTGGATGTAAATTTGTTTGAGGTTTCTCTTTGGAAATTGTTCCTTACAAATTGTTTCAATTAAATCTAGACATTTTATTGGTTGAAAAGAATTACTCAGTAATCTGGTCGCCAGGCAATCTACTGCTGGATGGATTCTGGTATGTCAATATACATCTTGATGAACTTGCAGGTCAACAACCAGCAGCTGAAGTCTGCATCCAGTTCACTGAAACTTTGGCCATTATATGAGCCAATGTTCAGTCACCCCAGATTCCTTTTGTAAGTTGGCCATGTTCACGAAGCACTGCTACCTGGACTTGGCTTACATAAGAACATAAGAAATATGAGTAGGAGTAGGCCACTCGGCCCTTCGAGCCTGCTCCGCCATTCAATGAAATCATGGTTGATCTTCTGCCTCAATTCCATTCACCGGCCTTATCGCCATATCCCTTGATGCCCTTACTAGTCAGAAATCTATCGACTTCTGTTTTGAATATACCCAATGACTGAGC
Source organism: Somniosus microcephalus (assembly GCF_052327205.1). NCBI lineage: Eukaryota > Metazoa > Chordata > Chondrichthyes > Squaliformes > Somniosidae > Somniosus > Somniosus microcephalus. The sequence continues at coordinate 227,820,199 of NC_140989.1, read as the reverse complement.
CTCCACAGCCCTCTGGGGTAGAGAATTCCAAAGATTCACCACCCTCTGAAGAAATTTCTTCTCATCTCAGTCCTGAATGGCCTACCCTTTATCTTGAGGCTGTGGCCCCTGGTTCTATACTCCCCAGCCAAGGGAAACGTTCTCCCAGCATCCACCCTATCAAGCCCTGTAATAATTTTGTATGCTTCAATGAGACCCCCTCTCATTCTTCTGAATTCAAAAGAATACAGGCCTAGTTTACTCAATCTCTTCTCATACGACAGTCCCGCCATCCCAGGAATCAATCTCGTGAACCTTTGTTGCACTCCCTCTATGGCAAGTATATCCTTCCTTAGGTAAGGAGACCAAAATTGTACACAGTACTCCAGGTGTGGTCTCACCAAGGCCCTATATAATTGATGTAAGACTTCTTTACTCCTGTACTCAAATCCTCTTGTCATGAAGGCCAGCATACCATTTGCCTTCCTGACGGCTTGCTGCACCTGCACCTGCACCTGCACATTCACTTTCAGTGACTCGTGTACAAGGACACCCAGGTCCCTTTGAGCATCTGCATTCCCCAATCTTTCACCATTTAGGAAATACTCTGCCTTTCTGCTTTTTCTACCAAAGTGGTTAACTTCATATTTATCCACATTATATTCCATCTGCCATGTTCTCGCCCACTCACTGAGCCTGTTGAGATCCCCTTGAAGCCTATTCACATCCTCTTCGCAACTGCCACTGCCACCTAGCTTTGTGTCATCAGCAAATTTGGAAATGTTACATTTAGTCCCCTCATCCAAATCATTGATATAGATTGTGACTAGCTGGGGCCCAAGCACCGATCCTTGCGGTACCCCATAAGTCACAGCCTGCCATCCTGAAAAAGACCCGTTTATCCCTACTCTTTGTTTTCTGTCTGTTAACCAATTCTCAATCCATGCTAGTATATTACCCCCAATTCCATGTGCCCTAATTTTGTTCACCAACCTCTTGTGTGGGACCTTATCGAAGGCCTTCTGAAAATCCAAATACACCACATCTACTGGTTCCCCTTTGTCTACTCCACTAGTTACATCCTCAAAGAACTCCAATAGGTTTGTCAAACAGGACTTCCATGTTGACTATGCCCAGTCTTACTGTTAGTTTCTAAGTGCCCAGTTATTGCATCCTTTATAATAGATTCCAGCATTTTCCCAACTACTGATGTGAGGCTAACGGGTCTGTAGTTCCCGTTTTCTCTCTCCCTCCTTTCTTAAATAGTGGGGTTACATTTGCTATCCTCCAATCTGCAGGAATCGTTCCAGAATCTATAGAATTTTGGAAGTTGATAACCAATGCGTCCAATATCCCAATGGCCACCTCTTTCAAAACCCTAGGATGTAGGTCATCCGGTCCTTGGGATTTATCGACTTTTAGTCCCATTAATTTTGCTAGTAATGTTATTTTACTAATACTGTAATAACTTCTTTAAGTTCCTCATTCTTGCCACACCCTTGCTTTTCTCGTATTTCAGGGAGGTTTTTTGAACCTTCGAAGTACGGTACTCTTTTTGACACGAGGCACCCTCAAGAAGGATTTAATATCAAATCACAATTAGATGACCCCTGTTTTTGACACAGCTGTGGCATGTTCCCAAGGGTACATTTAAAAAAAAATGAATCCAGCAGAAATTATGTTTGCCTGCCTTCAGTGTTGTTGTCTTCATGGTTAAAATGTAGTTTAACTGATGACAGCTTGTTCAAGTTTGCATCAGATTGATATGTGAACAGATTTTAAATCTTCTCCTGCAGTAAACAAACAGCCTGAAGTTGCTAAACAAAAGAATCCCTTCAATTGCCTGCTGTACTTCAGTTTGTGCATGTTGTGATCCTTATAACCTGCTCGAAGAATTTCTGAGTGATTGAAGCTTCTTGCAGTTAGCTTTCACAGGCCTAACTTCCACTCTGGTTGTGGAATGTTCGTACGTTAATATTGATACATTCTTTCATGTGTTGGCGGCGCATTTACTTAGCGAGAGATTGGGAAGGATCGCAGTGGGGCTTGCCTGAGTTCCAAGAGTATAATGCTCCTGAGAGAAGCATTATTGCTGTGATTTCCCCCCTGGATGAGTGATGGGCCTTTTATAAGGTACGTGGACTATAATCCAGACTCAAAGCATCAGGAAACCCAAACAGAAGATTGGGAATCTGCTTTGAGCAGCAAATGTGAAGCACTGCAGCTGAAATCACCTTCACATCCTTCCAGTAGACTTTGAAGAACTGCCGTACACACAAACTGCAATATGTTCAAGCAGTTGAAACGATTATTTAAGTCTGAATATAGTAACCTAAAGCTTTTTCTTCACGACAACTCGAAGTGGAAGATTTTGAATTATAGAATCTTACAGCACAGAAGGAGACCATTCGCCCCCTCGTGCCTGTGCCGGTTCTTTGAAAAGAGGTTCACATCTCAATTTGGTGCAAAGTAGAAAAAGTCATCAAGTTTGTTGAAAAAATACAAGGCGGCCCATTGAGTTTGCACATTGATGTTGTTGGCTGGGTACAAGATTTAATTAATTTTTGTTGTTTTACTCTGTAAAACTGAAGGCCACCAATCAGAATTTCCAACGACAATTAATAACCATCTGTAAGTTTTGCGTGTATTCCCTAGAGTTGGGGAAAAAATTATTATCCTTTGTACATTCAGACTGGAAACATTTTTAGAACTGGAGTAGTTCCTTTTTTGGAGCCATGTTTACTTTTTGTTGGAAGTTTGTCATAAATTTCAGCTAAAGATGAAACGCGGACATGCAAAACTAATTACCTCGGCTGAATTGATAACAAAAGATTTGAGTTGTGCGGTTCTTTTGCGCTCAGAGTACAGTTTATTAATTACGCCTTGGCTCAGCCGCTCTTCCTCCCCCACCTTACTGTCGATTTATAATCTTTCTGGAAATAAGTTCCCTTTTCCAGGGACTGCTATGGAACAGGGAAATTTTGTATTCGTGCCCAATTACAAAAAATTATCCCATGTAGGTCAGAGTTGATCAGCCAAAGCTACTTCTGTGTTCAACCTTTCTTCTGTGGCCCTTTTTTTCAGCCTGAATGTTTCCCGTTTCTTCTCTTCACTCCCTGCAGAGAGGACAGGTTTTGCATGTAAAATTGTGTGTTAAAATGGCGCGCTTATTCCACATGTTTCCATAGTCATAATCACATCTTTTCATAAAACGTTCAAAATATACAAACCACATAGTAATAATAGAATTTGCTGCAAGCAGAGTTTTTCATGATTATCTTTTTCACAGCAGTTCTATTGCCTAGTCTCAAATATAAAATAATGAAAATTGGTCCATGCCATCCGTACAAAATAGGGCTCGCCAATCCCAAACTGCCTTCCCTCAGGCCCCAGAGTACATTTTGTTTTGAAAACTGACAATTCTGAATCGTTAACTTCTTTTATGTGCTGCTAATATATTATGCGGCTGTTTATTATCATATGTTTGGAATTTTTTTTGCATTGATTTTGCTGATTATTTTGAGCAGAAAAAGCATCTGTTTGTCTTTTTCTTGGACGCTCCTTGCTGGTGTGATGCAGAGATGGTTCAGGACAAGCATGATGATCTGTGGTCAAATAAAGGAACGCAATTCATTGTTTTTGACAGCTGCGTTTTACTAGGGTTTGATGAAAACCACGTGTCCTTGCTCAGAGGCAGCTGTAGAATTCTCTCTCAGTCGATGGTGCGCATAGCTATCATTTTATCCATCTTTGCTGCATATTTTTGCTTGCCTAACCATTCGGTCTGTTTTCTTGGTTGTTGAAGTGTGGGTCTTTCAAATGATAACTGTAAAAATTAATTAAATTTTCCTTCATGCATGTCTGATCTTATTAATTGGAGGAAATGCTGGAAAAGAAGCGAAGGCTATATTCCTCTATATGTCGCACTTGCCCATTTCGCTTACCAAAATGCACACAAAATATCTCCTTTCCTCCTAGGAGACATCCTCATTGTATTTGGGGAATTTACTACCTCTTCAGGACCCTGAATTTGAAGCCTCTGCTGCCCTTCTGATCTATTCCAGCGACTTAGGTTACAGGGGTTGATCCAACTGCCTCCCAGAGCACCTACATTGGTCTTAAAGGAAGCTGTTTGATCCACAATATCCTTAACTGAGTAAGTAGGTCATTGGCAGGAAGACTCTGCCAGTTGTGCATTTTGTTGGCTCCAGGCACATGCAGAATTTCCCTGTAACAGCTCAGGAGGGCAGGGAGACCTGAAATGTTGGGTGTCGATGAGATGTGAACCATAAGAAAAATAGGGGTGCCTCCAGCAGTGGTCAACTAACAGCACTCGGGAGTGGAAACCTTGGCTGATTATTGCACCCCCCCCACCCAAACTGAGGATGCTGGAGCCAACTATACTGAAAAGCAGCACAGTCAGCACAAACCATGGATTGAACCTGGCATCTAACCAAACCTGGCCCAATGCCACACAAATGGCTGCATTTATTCAGTCAACAAGTCTGGGGTAGCCTACATTTTTTTCCTTTGGCTCAGTTTAGACTATATCTCTGGTGGGATGTGCACTGCAATTTTGAAGTCAGCCATGAGTTGCACTCCACAGCTCCTGCACTACACCAAATACAATTGAAACTCTCACTAAGTAGGAAGTAACTTAATGATAATTGTGTTGATCCCCTCGGTTGCATTGTTAGTAAATGTGTATATTAATGAGGAAGTTAAGCTGCAAGGTTGGTGTTTCATCAGACATCAGTAATGAACTTGCTTTCAATCCAAACTCGCACACTAAGTTTGGTGTTTTTTGCTTCTCAGCAACGCTAAAGTAATGCAATGTAAATAGAGGGTTAATGCCCAAAATGACTCTTGCCTACATGGAGTCCTGCTCCATTTTCTCTGGTATTAGGTCAGGCCCTTACTCCAGATTTAGGCTACACTTAGACCATCAATGTGAAGCCAAGTTGCTTTGTAGGAATGTTACGGTTGTAATGTAAATGCACCTTAAATTTTAGTTTGAGATTATCATCCATGTACTGAGTCAGTTTTCTCAAGGTTTATTTCATTTTCACTCACAATGTACAGAAAAATGAACAAATACTGGGTAACACAGGTAATCGTACAAGACTAGAATACTCCTAACTAGGAAGAGCATGAGAAATGAAGGGAGCAGTGCTTGACGTATTTGGAGGACAAGAGTACCAGTTGTGTAGATTAATGGCCAAGTATTTTTAAACTCTAAATTAAAAAGTAGGAAAAATAGACCAGGGAGGGTCAATGTTGGTAATAATAGGATTTAATTAATCCATTAATGTAACTTCAAATGGGGGAGGACTATCAATTGAGGTGACACCAAAGGAAAGAGTACCACAATTAGGAACTTGCATGGACCACGTTGGTGAACAAGAAGAGTTTTAGCAGAATTGGGGAATCTAAGTGACAGCAGGTTTTTTTCTGAAGTAAAAGGATGGAACCTTGCAACAAAAAAAGGTAAATTCATGGAAGTGCTGCAGAAAATGTTGCTTGTGGGTTTTTTTTAGTTATTGTTCATTCTCGGCATGTGTGTGTCGCTGGCAAGGCCGGCATTTATTGCCCATCCCTAGTTGCCCCTGAGAAGGCAGTGTTTGGCCACCTCCTTGAACCACTGCAGCCTGTGTGGTAAAGGCGCTCCCACAGTGCTGTTAGGTCAGTATTCTTGGTTGTGGTTTGACACAACTGAGTGGCTTGCTTAGGCCACTTCAGAGTGCAGATGAGAGTCAACCATGTTTGTGTCGGACTGGAGTCAAATATCGGCCGGATCAGGTAAAGACAACAGGTTTGCTTTCCTGAAGGACATTCGCGAACCAGTTGGGTTTTACGACAATCCGACAGCTTCATGGTCACTTTTACTGGTACCAGGTTTAAAAAATAAATTGAATTCATGGTGAGATTTGAACTCACCTTCACTATTATTAGTCAAGTAACGTAACCATGACGCTACTGTACCTGCAAATTAAATAGTATAACAGGGAAGAAGCCAGGGATGTAGTTGTGAGTCAAAAATGGTGGGAATTTTTTAAATTCTGGTAGCGCTTAAGCGCTAATCAAGGTCATGTGATGAGATTTGCTCACATGACCGAGGTTTGACCAAGGAGCAGTTAAGTCAAGGCACTGTATTTCAGACAATGATAAAAGAAGTGAAGCAAAATGGAGGGAGCTGGTGAGAGGAATGTGACTTCTATGACTGAAAGGTAAGTTATGGGATACAAAACTGGTTTGGCACCAAACCATAAGCAATGTGAAAATGGCCTGTATGGATCTGAAACAAGTGGCTGGGCAGAATTACCTAGTTTGTACGTCTTATCTGCACTTTGTAACCCTTGCTGAATTACTATTTTCATTGAATTTCATGTTGCTTAGATACTGACTGATTGACAGCACTGAATTTTGAAGACTGTAGGAATGTCTAGTTCCTATCCAAAAGACTGAGGTCCACTCAGGCGATCAAATAAACAAGGTTTAATGAAAACTAACAGAGTTTAACGGATAACTACAGGAGAACATCAAATATAGGTCTAGTCAGTTCGGAGGCTCCACGACGACTGCTTGGGCGGTCCCGTGACTGACGTCATGACATCATCGTGTTTACCAGCGCTATTGAAGTGATCGCGCTCTGTACATGTAAACAGTGAAAACAAAGATACAGACTCAGGCTATAGCTAACATATTATTAAAGGGAATTACATACAATTGATCGGAGTCCCTTGGTGGCTCCGCCACATGCGCCCCCCCAGAATTGTCTTTAATAGCAAAAGTAAAACAGCGAGGAGGCCCGACAAGCCTGTCAGATCGACTTCTGTAGCCTTGAAGTGGAAGCTGATGGACGGCGGACGAGCTGGCGGGTGGTTGCGTTTGATCTGGCACGGCGACTGTGGGCAGTCGGCCATGTTTTGGCGGTTGTGCGATCTCGACTGGGCGGTCAAGGTCCAAGTGAGCCGGCTTCAACCGGTCAACCGAAATGTGGTCCGGTTTACCTCCGACATCGACCGAAAAAGATTTGTCTCCTGGCTCTATCACGCGGAAAGGACCAGTGTAAGGGGGTTTGAGCAGGTCCCGATGAGCGTCGTGGCGGATAAACACATAGTCGGCGTTCTTCAGCTCAGCTGGGACGTGGGAGCTTTGCAAGCCGTGATGCGACATAGGCACTGGAGCGAAACTTCTGGCTGCCTCCTGGTGGCTGATGAGCTGCTGGGACGCGGACCATGGCTCTGTTGGAGTCGGAAGGAAATCCCCTGGCACGCGTAGTGGCTGGCCATATACGAGCTCCGCCGAGGACGATTGAAGATCTTCTTTAGGTGCCGTACGAAGACCCAAAAGGACCAATGGAAGCCTGTCCACCCAGCCCGCGCCTTGAAAGCTGGCTTGCAGTGCGGCTTTGAGCGACCTGTGGAATCGTTCGCACAGGCCGTTCACCTGTGGATGGTAGGCAGTGGTGCAATGTAGCTTGACGCCGAGCCCCTGAGCCACAGCGTTCCAGAGCTCCGAAGAAAACTGCAGCCCACAATCAGATGAGATGTGCCGGTACCCCGAAACGGGCGACCCAAGAGGAGATGAATGCCCTGGCGACGTCTGCGGAAGTGGTGGATGACAAAGGAACCGCCTCCGGCCATCGAGTGGTGCGGTCCACCATTGTAAGAAGATGAGTAAACCCATGCGAAGGCGGAAGTGGCCCCACCAGGTCCACATGCACATGATCAAACCTACGTTCCGGAACAGCAAAAGTGGCCAATGGAGCCTTGACGTGACGCTGCACCTTGGCTTTTTGACAGACCACGCAGGTGTTGGCTCAGTCGCGAACATCCATGTGCATGTCCCGCCACACGAATTTGGACGACATCAGCCGTTGCGAGGCCTTCATGCCAGGGTGCGACAACCCGTGTATGGTGTCAAAAACTTTTCGGCACCAGGGACGATAGGGCGAGGATCTCCTACGGAGACGTCGCAGAGTAGTGTAGTGCCCGTGGCATGGAATTTGACGTTGGCCGCTTGGAGGCTAGAGGGGTTGGTTCTGTAAGATTGGACTTCCGGATCCGAGGCTTGATCCACAGCCATGAGGGCATAGTCGATGCCGAGCTGGACTGCATGAATGGTCGAGCGGGAGAGGCAATCCGCCACCAGGTTGTCTTTACCGGACACATGCTGAATGTCAGTGGTGAATTCTGAGATAAACGTCAACTGACGTTGTTGCCGAGCTGACCAGGGTTCGGCGGTCTTGGCCATAGCGAACGTTAGTGGCTTATGGTCCACAAAAGCCGTGAACGGACGTCCCTCTAGCAAGAACCGGAAATGGCGGATGGCCAGAAAAAGGGCCAGCAACTCCCGGTCAAACGTGCTGTACTTCCGTTCGTTTCGCTGTAGTTGACGGCTGAAAAATGCCAGAGGTTGCCACGTCCCATACACCCACTGTTCCTGCACTGCGCCGATGGCATAATCTGATGCGTCGGTGGTAAGGGTGATGGTGGCACCTGGCAGCGGGTGTGCCAGCATGGTTGCGTTGGCTAAAGCGCCTTTTGTGTCGACGAACACCCGGTCCATGTCGACCGTCCAGCTAATCGGATCCTTGCCGGACTTGCCCTTGAGGGCCTCGTACAGGGGCTGCATGAGCAGAGCTGCATTAGGGACGAACCGGTGATAAAATTTACCATCCCGAGGAACTCCTGCAGGGCCCTGACGGTCTGCGGGCGCGGGAACGAAGTAACTGCCTCCACCTTCCTTTGCAGGGGAATTGCGCCGTCCGATGTGATGCGATGGCCTAAGAAATCAATCTGCTGCAGGCCGAACTGGCACTTGGCTGGGTTGATGATCAAGCCGTGTTGACTGAGGCGTCTAAAGAGGGTGCGCAAATGGCAGATGTGCTCCTCTTTATTAGGGCTGGCGATGAGGATGTCGTCGAGGTAGACGAATAGAAACTTGAGGTCCCGAAGCACGGAGTTCATCAAGCGCTGGAAAGCCTGTGCAGCGTTCTTCAATCCAAACGGTATCCGCAGAAATTCAAACAGGCCAAATGGGGTGACGACTGCAGTTTTTGGGACGTCTTGCAGGTGTACGGGGACCTGGTGGTAGCCACGGACAAATCCTGAATATGAGGGATCGGGTACCGATCAGGAGTAGTAGCGTCGTTCAGGCGTCGGTAGTCGCCGCAAGGCCGCCATCCGCCGCCAGGTTTCGGAACAATGTGGAGAGGCGAAGACCAGGGACTATTCGACCGGCGAATAATCCCTAGCCGCTCCATCGTGTCGAACTCCGCTTTCGCAGCCGCGAGCTTGCCAGATTTGAGGCGCCGGGCCCGCGCGTAGACTGGGGAGCCAGTAGTGGTGATGTGATGTTCGACACCATGTTTCGTGGCTGTGGAAGAGAAAGTGGGTCTGGTCAGGTCTGGGAAATCTCCGAAGAGGCGAGTGAAGTCATCTGGAGGTGGGAACGCGCAGGAGACCGTGCGCGCCACAGTGTTACTGCGGTGGCACGGGATGGAGTGAAAAGTGGCCGCATTGATCAACCGGCGGCCGCTGGCGCACAAAAAATCCGCCCCGAGGATGGCTTGAGAGACTTTGGCCGTGATGAAATCCCAGTAAAACCGCTGGCCGCCGAAGCACACCTGGACCCGCCGGCTTCCGAAGGTCCGAATGGCCCCGCCATTAGCCGCCTGGAGGGAGGGGCCATGCCCCCCGGCTTGTAGATCAAGATTTGACGCGGGTAGGATGCTACACTGCGCCCCGGTGTCGCAGAGGAAACGTCGACCAGATAGGGAGTCGTTGATGAAGAGGAGCTTTCCCGAATTACCGATTGCCATCGCAGCCGCGGGGCGCTCGTTATAACCGGTCCTCTTTCGACAGGGTGGCTGCTGTTTTTTGTTGGAGCGAAAAGCTGCAGGGAGGGCGGCAGCATCTTGCTTTCGTGCCAAAACGGGCGTGGTAGAAGCACAACCCCGCAGGTTGAGGGGCTGGCGCAGCGTCTGTGGGGGATGGGCGCCTCATGGCAGCGCAGTACTGCTGTGTCACCGCGAAGATCTTGTCTGCATCGGCAGCCAGCTCTGCGCAGTCTGTGACTTCCGACCTGGCTATGGCAGCCTGAACTTGCTCCGGTAGCTGGCTAAGGAATAGCTCCCTGAAGAGGAAGCATTCCGGTTCGGAGCCCAGGAACGTGAGCATTTGGCTCATGAGCTCGGACGGCTTGGAGTCCCCGAGGCCGGGCATATTGAGCAGCCGACGGGTGCGCTCTGACTTCGTGAGCCCGAAGACCTGTAACAACCGCACCTTTATCATTTCATACTTGCGATCTTCTGGTGGATTACCAAGCAGGCTGACGATCCGCGAGGCTGTGGCGCTGTCGAGGGCGGAGACCATGTAATAGTAACGGGTCTGATCTGCAACGATGTTCCTGATTGCGAACTGGGCTTCAGCCTGGATGAACCACGCGGCTGGCTGTTGCTCCCAGAACTGTGGTAGCTTCAAAGCAACGGCGTTCGATTCCATGTTCAGTAACTTCTGCGAAAACCGTTTGCAAAAGTCGGGGTTACCAATGTAGGAATGTCTAGTTCCTATCCAAAAGACTGAGGTCCACCCAGGCGATCAAATAAACGAGGTTTAATGAAAACTAACAGAGTTTAACGGATAACTACAGGAGAACATTGAATATAGGTCTAGTCAGTTCGGAGGCTCCACGAGGACTGCTTGGGCGATCCCGTGGCTGACGTCATGATGTCATCACGTTTACCCGCGCTATTAAAGTGATCGCGCTCTGTACATGTAAACAGTGAAAACAAAGATACAGACTCAGGCTGTAGCTAACATATTATTAAAGGGAATTATATACAATTGATCGGAGTCCCTTAGTGGCTCTGCCACAAGACTGCAGAATAGATTGCACTGGAGCTTTATTCAGTGACTGTTAACTTGTTGAGTTGTGTCAGCAATGGGATTGAAGTAAGTTAGTTACAGTTTCAGAAAAATGTTTCACATTAAAACCCCGGTCGAATATACACACTAAAGATCCATGTTTGATAGTTAGTCAACCTGTTGATTCCAATTGTTTAAAAACACCACTTGTGCACATCTGTGAACACTTGCATTTATTGCCTATTTTTTTAATATAAAATGTGTTTAAACCTGATGATGCTAATTGTCAGGGATTATCTGGCCTGGACGAGTTCAAATCTCCTTGGCTGTTAAATACAGAAGCAATGTAGACAGTACAAGATGGAACTATTTAAAACAGCTGATTGTTTTATCATGGGTAAGAAGCTGCACACATGGCCCTGTACTCCAGCGTTGGCTGAAATTCTTAGCTCCTGTTACTATTGAGTTTCTTGCTGGTCATTTCATTTTTGTCCCTTAACATGACTTTCTAACTTGGGTTGATGAGCAGTTTTTTTTTTTAAAAGCCTTACGGAAGAGACGAGTTCAAATTCTGTTGACTTTATATATAAAAAAACATGAGCAAACTTAATTTTTTCCTGTCTGTGTTTTTAATGCTTCAGTGAAGGACCACTGTCCTGCGATGCCAAGATATTTTTTCCAACTTTGTACCTTGCATCAGGATTGAAATATCTCCGCTGTAACAGCATTAACCTCAGCAATATATCTCCATCTCAATCTTAGATCACTCACTGCGTTCAGTGCAGTTTTCCATTTCCCAGAACACTCATGCGTTGACTGAGAGCAGCAGTTGTGAGGCACTTGAGGACAGTTTTATAACTCTATCGTTGTATGATATGATTTTGACTCCAATCTGTTTACAATAGCATAAGGCTGTTGCTTTCCAAAGGTTTAACTGGAGCTAAGGTTACAGTTAGGGATGTGGACAGCAACAGCCACTTCAAGCAGCTGTTTGTATTATTTGCCACTTGTGCGACTTATCACTACGCTGGGTGACGAAGATGTTCTCACCCCAAAACTTGAAGGAAGAAACTAATGTCCAGTCAGTCCAATTTTTAACTGTATCTTACTTCTGGCATGGTGTGTTATAGTTAATAAGAATGAAGCCTGACATTTTAATTCAACTTGAACTGCCAGGCACTGCTATGAAACTTCGGTTCACTCGACTGGTTCAAGAGATGAGGCGATTGCCCTAATAGGAGAGATTGAGTAGACTAGGCCTATATTCCTTAGAGTTTAGAAGAATGAGAGGTGATCTAATTGAAATATATAAAATTCTTAAGGGGCTTGATAGGGTTAATGCTGAGAAAATGTTTCCCCTGGCTGGGGAATCTAGAACATGGGGTCACAGTCACAGAATAAGGGGTCGGCCATTTAGGACTGAGATGAGAAGTTTCTTCACTCAAAGAGTTGTGAATCTTTGGAATTCTCTACCCCAGAGAATTGTGGATGCTCAGTGATTGAGTCTATTCAAGACAGAAGTCGATAAATTTTTGGGAACAAAGGAAATTTAAGGGATATGGGGATAATGCGGGAAGGTGGAGTTGAGGTAGAAGATCAGCCATAATCTTGTTGAATGGCGGAGCAGGCTCAAAGGGCCAAATGGCCTACTCCAGCTCCTATTTCTTATGTTCTTATCCTATAAGAAACTTACTCTCTGAGAAAACTTGGGAACTGGCTTCGGGAATGAAACAACACTTATCAGTTCAGGAACAAAAAAAATCAGCTGGTGGAATAAAGGTGAGCAAACCCATGGAAAAAGCAAGCAAGCAAGCCCAACTTTATTGGCTCTGGTTTGTTCAAGAAGGTGACCCACCACCTTCTCGAAGCCTAAGAGAAGCCAGAGGTGCATTGGCGTGCATACTTAGTTTCCTCTCCTGATATTGTGCTCAATGGCAGATTGCAATCCATGCAACTGTTGCCCTATTGATGTCAGTAAATATCTGGGTATTGGACTCCCCCATACCAGTCATACCATTTAGTCTGCATAGGGTATTTGGCATGCTGGACTTCTGCCCTGTCCCAGCTAACTCCTCATCAACCTCGATTGCCATTACCCCTTTACCACCAGTGCTTGGCACTTCATACTGTGCTTCCTCCTCAAAAGCACCCTGTTCTTTTCCGATAATGTGTGTATTGCTTATACCAGCTTCAGGTGGGGGTGGTGACAACTGGTGCCGTACTGAGTGATGTTCAACCTCTGGGTTGTTCTTGCTGTATGAAGAGAGCAGATGGGATGTTATGAGTACATCAACACCAAAATCCACTTGAATACTCTTCCTCATTGCACGTGCGTGAACAGAAAATAGTGCAATTACTGTGTGTAGACATCTTTATGTAACATATTGTGAAAAATCATAGAGTGTAAGATTAATACCACCACTCTGGGCTCCCTTTCGGAATCTAATAAACAATTGCTTCCTCACTCAAATTGAGTTTTCACATCAAACCTGTTCACGTGCTACACAAGCATTGAAGATTGAGACGGGGTGCTTTGGGCCATGAAATTCTCTTTCCAAACACAGCACCTATACTGTAATTTGCATAACACTCTTATTTTCACTGATACCTTACTACATAAGAACATAAGAAATAGGAGCAGGAGTAGGCCAATCGGCCCCTCGAGCCTGCTCCACCATTCAATAAGATCATGGCTGATCTGATCCTAACCTCAAATCTTCTATCACTCTCCATCCACCCGCACCCATGTGATCTCCCGGGAGAGGCGAAAAACCAGATAAAAGACCCAATGGCCAATTTGGGAGAAAAAAATCTGGGAAATTCCTCTCCGACCCATCTAGGCGATCGAAATTCTTCCAGGAGATCACTCTGTCCCTGTATTTTCTACAGTACTTACCTTCTGTAAAGGCGATCTCCACCCCAGCCAGGAACAGGAATAAAACCATCTCCTGAAATCTAACACAGAATTAGAACACAGTAGGAGCAGAACCAGGCTACACGGCCCCTGGGCCCACTCCACTATCCACAGGGCCATGACCATTCCGAACCTAGACTCATGTCCAATTTCCTGCCCGCTCCCCGTAACCCTTAATTCCCTTTACTTCTAGGAAACTATCTATTTCTGTTTTAAATTTATTTAATGATGTAGCTTCCACAGCTTTCTGGGGCAACAAATTCCACAAACCTACCACCCTCTGAGTGAAGAAGTTTCTCCTCATCTCAGTTTTGAAAGAGCAGCCCCTTATTCTAAGATTATGCCCCCTAGTTCTAGTTTCACCCATCATTGGGAACATCCTCGCCGAATCCACCCGATCAAGCCCCTTCACAATCTTATATGTTTCAATAAGATTGTCTCTCATTCTTCTGAACTCCAATGAGTAGAGTCCCAATCTACTCAACCTCTCCTCATATGACCACCCCCTCATCCCCGGGATTAACCGAGTGAACCTTCTTTGTACTGACTCAAGAGCAAGTATGTCTTTTCTTAAGTATGGACACCAAAACTGTATACAGTATTCCAGGTGCGGTCTCACCAATACCTTGTACAACTGCAGCAATACCTCCGTTTTTATATTCTATCCCCCTAGCAATAAAAGCCAACATTCCATTTGGCCTTCTTGATCACTTGCTGCACCTGCATACTAACTTTTTGAGTTTTGTGCCCCAGGACCCCCAGATCCCTTTGTACTACAGTACTTTCCAGTTTCTTGCCATTAAGATAATAACTTGCTCTACGATTTTTCCTGCCAAAGTGCATAACCTCACACTTTCCAGTATTGTATTCCATCTGCCAAATCTCTGCCCACTTACTTAGCCTGTCCATGTCCCTTTGCAGGTTTTTTATGTCCTCCTCACTCACTACTTTCCGTCCCATCTTTGTATCATCTGCAAACTTTGATATGTTACACTCGGTCCCCTCCTCCACATCTTTGCTAACATTTCACTTAGTACAGTGCATTTTAGCTTATAGCTTTACATTTCACATAATGTCCATGTATGTCCTGCACGGCTAGTGTCCAGGAACTTACCTGCCTTACCGATGTTAATCTTCATGCAACTTCTGTACTTCTAGCCATTAGTTGACACTGTGTTCATTCTTTCAGTGATATTACCAGGCTTGTTGTCTCCTTAGAATATTTGAGGGCCATCTTTCCCCACTATTTGCGATGCTCCATGATATAAATTACCATGAAGCCAATACCCATAAAAACTACGTCCTTCAGCTGGTTTAAGAAACTTTTGGACAGTTAAAACATTTAAATACTTTGTTAGCTATCTTGGAACTTACAAAGAATTCTGATTGCAGGAAGATGGTTGTGGTTGTTGGAGGCCAATCGTCTTAGCCCAAGGACATTGCTGCAGGAGTTCCTCAGGGAAGTGTCCTAGGCCCAACCATCTTCAGCTGTTTCATCAATGACCTTCCTTCCATCATAAGGTCAGAAGTGGGGATGTTTGCTGATGATTGTACAGTGTTCAGTTCCATTTGCAACTCCTCATATAATGAAGCAGTCCCGGCTCACATGCAGCAAGAACTGGATGACATTCAGGCTTGGGCTGATAAGTTACAAGTAACATTCATGCCACACAAGTGCCCAAGCAATGACTATCTCCAACAAGAGAGAATCTCACCACCGCCACTTGATGTTCAACGGCACTACCATCGCCAAATCCCCCACTATCAACATCCTTGGGGTCACCGTTGACCAGAAACTTAACTGGACCAGCCAGATAAATACTGTGGTTACAAGAGCAGGTCAGAGGCAGTGTAAAAACAGAAAATGCTGGAGATACTCAGCAGGTCAGGCAGCATCTGTGAAGAGAGAGACAGAATTAACGTTTCAGGTCGATGACCTTTCGTCAGAACTGGAAAAAAGCAGGAAATGGAACAGATTTTTAAGCAAGTGTAGGGGCTGGGAAAGGGGGGAGGGGATGAAAGAACAAAAGGGAAGGTCTGTGATAGGATAGAAGGCAGGAGAGGTTAAGAGACATTAAGAGATATTCAAGGCAAAAGGAGATGGTAATGGGACAGGCTAAGAAACAAAGGATGGCTCTAGATGAAGTGTAAATTGCGCTGGCAGAATGGAAGACAGTTGCCCTGTGGGAGAGAACAACAGAAAACACAAACAAAAAGTGTGGATAAAAAATATATATATGAAAGGGGCCAAGGTTATGATCTAAAATTGTTGAACTCTATGTTGAGTCCAGAAGGCTGTAAAGTGCTTAATCAAAAGATGAGGTGCTGTTCCTCGAGCTTACGCTGAGCTTCAGTGGAACAATGCAAGAGGCCGAGGACGGTGAGCTCTGAGTGGGAGTGGAGTGGAGAATTAAAGTGGGTAAGGCGACCGGAAGCTCATGTTCCCCCTTACGAACTGAAAGGAGGTGTTCTGCAATGCGGTCACCCAATCAGAGGCTGGGTATTCTGCGACGGGGGGCTCAGCTCCTCAAAGCTACAAGGCAGAAGTCAGGAGTGTGATGGAATACTCTCCACTTGCCTGGATGAGTACAGCACCAACAACACTCAAGAAGCTCGACACCATCCAGGACAAAGCAGCCCACTTGATTGGCACCCCATCCACCACCTTAAACATTCACTCCCTCCACCACTGGTGCACCGTGGCTGCAGTGTGTACCATCTACAAAATGCACTGCAGCAACTCGCCAAGGCTTTTTTGACAGCACCTCCCAAACCCGCGACCTCTATCACCTGGAAGGACAAGGGCAGCAGGCGCATGGGAACACCATCACCTCCAAGTCACACACTATCCTGACTTGGAAATATATCGCTGTTCCTTCATCATCCCTGGGTCAAAATCCTGGAACTCACTCCCTAACAGCACTGTGAGAGTACCTTCACCACACGGACTATAGCAGTTCAAGAAAGCGGCGCACCACCTCCTTCTCGAGGGCAATTAGGGATGGGCAATAAGTCGTCTTCTCCTTCTTAGGCAGTCCCTCGGAACCGAGGATGACTTGCTTCCACATTAAAAATGAGTTCTCATGTGACACAGTACGGGCAAGAAGTACTGGCCTTGGCTGCGACACCCACATCCCATGAACGAATTTTTTAAAAAGCCAGTTGTGATTGGTTACTAGTTTTTTTTATTGGCATGAAAAATTGCATTCCCAGCCAGCCCACATTTCAAAACTGCACATTGCCGTAATTTTATTATATTACGGTATATTTCTCTCTTTTTTGTTCTTAAAAATTTTAAATTGGAAGTGTTGTCCCCATTGCAAATATTGTTCCACGGCATATTTAGAAAGTCTGATCATGGCAAAATCAAGTGATAGTCTTGCGGGCTTAATTTTTAGTGATTAACGTTCAGCTGTGTTATGTGGCAGGAAGCCAGAAATGTGGTAAATTATTTTATACCACCAGCTTTTGTACAACTGTTCCCGAAGACATGGCCAGCAATCTGAAGTGATATAGGAAAAGCATATTGCAGCAGTTTTTTTGGTAGGACCAAAAATGCTCCCACAAAATATTGGCAAAATTCCATTGTATTTGTAGCCCTGATAGACAAAAGTACGTTGGTTTCATTTCGCAAAATTACACGCATGAGCTGATCAAAGAGAGTCAGCATGAACTTGTGAAGGGTAGGTCATATCTGACTAATTTAGCTGAATTGTTTGAAGAAGTCACTTGCATGGTGGATAGGGGAGTATTTATGGGAATTGTCTTTCTGAACTTCTAGAGGTATTTGATAAGGTTCCGCAGAAGAGATTATAAGCAAAAATGAGAATGTACAGAATTGGAAGTAACCTTGTGACATGGGTTAGTAATTGGTTGGGAGTTAGGCGACTGAGAGTAGGGATAAATGTAAGAGGGTTTCACCTCAAACTTAAGGATTCGAACTTGACTCCATATTGGTAACACTAGGGACTGGATTTTGTCAATGGGAAGCTTTTGGAGGCGGGACATCTGCTTGCCGGCTTTCAATCCCGCCTCCATCAGCTTCTGGCCAACCAGCCGGATTTTCCCCTGATTGACTTTGTTAAGCATGCCCAGCGGGCTCAGCAGGCCAATTAGGGAGAAGTCACTGACAGAGCACATCAACGTCTGACATGCCGTCTGTCAAGATTTCTTGAAAGAAGAAATGTCAGCATTTGACAGCTCTGTGAAGCTGTCAAATACTGACATTCTGTGTAGTTTGATGAGACCTTGTGTTCAAGACTCATCAAACCTTTCAACTTTGCAGAAATCACCTGGCTGTTGGTTCGGAGGATCCAACAGCCAGTCTGTGAAATCTACAATGAAGATGTCGGGACTCCGAATCTGTGGTGTATGTGCCTTTAAGAGCAATTGTGGTGTATGTGCCTTTAAGAGCCCCAGGTGTGCGTAATGCCGGTAATTGCCACTTGGGCTATATAAGCCTGTGTATTGTGTATATCCTTTAGAACCCCCCCCAGACTTGCTTAGTAAATACCTATGAACCAACTCCTGTCTTCAGTGTCTTTATCTATACACGGACACTACAGTGGCGACGAAGTGGAAACTGACTTACCGGCAATTCGGCAGCACCTCAAGGACATCGATTCCTCCGGCGTCCAGAAGAAACAAGGAAGTGAGAGAAACTGTGGTTTCACCAGCTGGCCAAGCTGGTGGCAGGTACTGCGCTAATCCTTCCTGGGCGTCAGGCTGATGCTCCAGCGGCGGGCTCTACAGCTGAGACAGGCAGCGAAATCGGAGGCAAGCAATAACGGACTGGGAGGGAGCACTCGGGAGACGGCCGGCGCGGCAAGCAGGTCAGCATTCAGACCTCCGTCGGGAACGAGTCTCCAACAGTAAATTTGAAAAAAAAACATAAAGAGAACGGGAACCGCAGTAAACAGCGTTGTTATCAGCAGCAGCGGCGGGAAAGCGCGGGAAGCGCCATATCTTGCTACAGAGAGAGAAAAAAAACGCGGGAAGCGCCATATCTTTTTTTGAAATGCCTAAGTCTGGCAATATTGATGCTTTTGATAGCGAAACAGAGCCTAACTTTGGCAATATTGATGTTTTTGATAACAAGATAGAGGATTGGACCACATATGTAGAAAGAGTGGAGGTGTTTTGCACCGCAAATGGAATAGAAGATGAAAAAAAAGCTTCAGTGCTTCTGGATCTAATGGGCGCAGAAACATACAAGCTGTTACGCAACTTAATCACTCCAGCCGAACCGATGGACAAGAATTTTGAGCAGATTGTTGATACCCTACACTGCCAATTCGAGGCAGGACTGGCAGATTCTCTGCAAGACAAATTCATCTGCGATCCCCTAAGTGTAGAAACACAAAAAAAGGTATCTTCTGGAAAAGATTTAACACTGGACAAGGCTTTCAGTGCAATAGGAGCGGCAAAGATACAGCAAAGGCCACAGGACTTCGGCACCCATGAAATGACACGGGGTTTCGAGAGATGTTATCGCTGTGGCAGATCCAACCATGACCAGAGGGATTGCTGGTTCAAAGAAAAAGCATGCAGGCGATGCGGAAAGATGGGACACATTCCACGTGTATGCCGATCTGAAAATAAAAAATCCACTAACGGGAAAAGAATCAATAAAGAAAAGCACAGAAAGGTACAAATGATGACGGACAGTAGCTCCAAAGACCAGAAGAGCGATAGCGACTCCGGGAACAAGAGACTAAGCTCTCTCAAATTACATAATGTAATTGCCAATGAAGATTACCAGACCATTTGGGTTACCCTCATAATAGCAGGGTCCCCAGTTAAAATGGAGCTAGATACAGGATCAGCTCTAACCGTAATAAATCGACGAGATTACGAGAGGCTATTTTCGCATATACCTCTAAAAGACACATCCATTATCTTAAAAACATATACGGGGCAGAAAGTATACCCCAAAGGAAAAATAAAGGTGTCTGTGGTATACAACGGCAAAGAAATACAAAAGTTGTATTTATACATTCTACAAGATGGTGGTCCACCGTTGTTGGGACGTGAATGGATAAGGAAGATACGTTTAGACTGGCACTCCATTCAGGCACTGACGGTGACCAATAAGGAAAAAAACAACGATGACATCATACCTGAACGATTAAAAGACATCTTGGCCAACGCCAAAGAAGTGTTTCAAGAGAAACTAGGAACCTTGAAAGGCATCACCGCCTCAATAAAAGTGGACGATACAGCAATTCCCAAATTTTTTAAGGCAAGACCGGTGCCATACGCAATACGTCCGGCAGTCGAGGCAGAGCTGGAGAATTTGGAAAAGTCAGGTGTATTATCCAAAATAGATTGGAGCGAATGGGCAACACCCATCGTTCCAGTCATGAAAAAAGCATTGAAAAATAACTCTGAGGAACAGAGAAAAATTCGCATCTGTGGGGACTTCAAGGTGACTGTAAACCCGGTCCTTCACACGGTACAGTATCCTCTTCCGAGGATAGAAGATATTTTCGCCTCACTATCCGGAGGGAAACGTTTCACAAAAATTGACTTGGCACAGGCATATCTACAGATGGAGGTTGAGGAGACCTCTAAAAAGTATCTCACAATAAACACACACAAAGGCCTGTACCAGTACAATCGACTGGTTTTTGGAGTAGCATCAGCTCCAGCTATCTGGCAAAGAGCTATGGAGCAAGTCCTGCAAGGGATTCCGGGGACTCAATGCTACCTAGACGACATCCTTAAAACAGGAGAAAACGACAACGAGCACCTTGCCAATTTGGAGCAGGTGCTCACTAGGCTGAAAGAACGGGGCCTACGAGCAAATCGCCCCAAGTGCAAATTTTTCCAAAATCAGATATCATATTGTGGCCACATAATTAATAAGGAAGGGTTGCATAAGTCACCTGAAAAAATTGAAGCAGTTATAAAAGCCCCAGCACCTGAAAATGTTTCACAATTACAGTCATTCCTGGGATTAATAAATTACTATCATAAATTTTTACCGAACTTATCAACTATTCTACACCCTCTTAATGATCTTCTACAGACAGGAGTGATTTGGAAATGGAACGAAGACTGTAAACGTGCCTTCCATAAATGTAAAGACTTAATCACATCCGAGAAAGTTTTGGCTTATTACAACCCATCACTACCAATCAGACTGGCGTGCGATGCATCCCCTTACGGCATAGGAGCAGTCTTGTCCCATAAATTCCCTGATGGCTCAGAACAGCCGATAGCTTTTGCGTCACGCTCATTAAACTCAGTTGAGCGTAACTATGCCCAAATAGACAGGGAAGCACTCAGCCTGGTATGGGGAGTGAAGAAATTCAACCATTACCTACACGGACAAAAATTTACCTTACTGACTGACCATCAACCCCTCATCTCCATATTCAACCCTAAAAAAGGTGTTCCCATTATGACAGCACAAAGATTACAGAGGTGGTCCCTTTTTCTAGGGGCACACCAATACAACATTGAATACAAAGGGTCAAAACAGCATGGGAATGCTGACGGTTTATCGCGCCTACCGTTGCCAACGATAGAAGAGGCACCTACAGTAGACCCAGTAGAGATATTCCACTCTACCATAGTGGAATGTCTACCGGTGACAAATTCTGCCATTGAAAGGGAGACAAGAAATGACCCTACTCTCTCACGGGTCTACGATTTAACAGTGAAGGGATGGCCAGCACATGGCGAACCACTGTTGCCAGCATTCTCGCAAAGAAGAGAACAACTGTCAGTGTGCCGAGGGACCTTGATGTGTGGATCCAGAGTGGTGATTCCACCCAAACTCCAGGATAAAGTACTAAAGGAGCTTCACGAGGGGCATCTGGGTGGAGTGAAAATGAAGAACCTAGCTAGGGCGTTTGTATGGTGGCCAGGTATCGATGGAGACATCGAAGACATGACCAAGAGCTGCCTAGGATGCCAGAAGGTCCAAAATGTTCCGCCACAGGCCCCTCTACATCCATGGGAGTGGCCCTCATCTCCCTGGCAAAGGGTGCACATCGACTTTGCTGGTCCATTTATGGGCTCAATGTTCTTAATCGCAGTTGATGCACACTCCAAGTGGCCGGAGGTAATAAAGATGTCCTCCACCACCACGGAAAAAACCATCACAGTATTAAGGACCATATTTGCCAGGAATGGGCTGCCGGAACAGATCTGTTCTGATAATGGACCGCAATTTGTGTCCGAAGAATTCAGAAAGTTCTTAAAGAACAATGGGGTAAAGCACTACACGTCCGCCCCATACCATCCCGCCACCAATGGATTGGCTGAAAGGTTTGTCCAGACCTTCAAGAAGGCCATAAAGGCCATGGGTAATGAAGACATAAAACTTCAGCACAAGGTGGATAACTTCTTATTTGCATATAGGAATGCAACACATATGGTTACCAACCAAACTCCCGCCATGATGTTCTACAATAGAAACCTAAGATGCCGGCTGGATTTGGTCAAGCCCAACATCCGAAGGGACGTGGAGAACCGGCAGTTTCAGGGCATGAATGAAAGGCCAACTAGGGCCTTCCAGATAGGCCAACCGGTTTTGGCCCGGGACTACCGTACCGAGAAATGGCAGCCTGGAACTATCTGCACACGACTAGGACCACTGATGTATACCGTGGACATCGGAGAAAGCATAATAAGGCGCCATGCTGACCAAATCATCAAGTCATCCGAAAAGGGACAACCTACACCACCACTCTATACATCTAACGATGAAGTAGAGATACCCATATCTACCTCCGATCCGGTGATACTGGAACCCGATGAACCCGACACTGGCATTCAAGCCGAATCAGCCTTGCCAGAAGAACCTACTACACCACCAGAAACTACTACACCCCCGAGGCGTTATCCGGACCGAGTCAGGAAGCCTCCTGAGAGACTAATTTATAATTAATTAATACAGCAATGTATATTATTTTGCATATAACATGTAATTAATCATTACTTAAAAATATGATGTACTGGTTAACTAAAAGGGGAGGAATTGTGGTGTATGTGCCTTTAAGAGCAATTATGGTGTATGTGCCTTTAAGAGCCCCAGGTGTGCGTAATGCCGGTAATTGACACTTGGGCTATATAAGCCTGTGTATTTCCTTTAGAACCCCCCCCCCCCACCCCCCCCACCCCCAGACTTGCTTAGTAAATACCTATGAACCAACTCCTGTCTTCAGTGTCTTTATCTACACACGGACACTACAGAATCCACGGCAGCTGAAGGCTGGAGGCAGAAACAAAGGTAAGTGAACATTTTATAACACTTAACACTCACCTTACATACTTACCACTCCACACTTGCACCCATCACTCACCTCCACATCTCACTTTCAGACCCCTCCGACTCCCGCAGACCTTCTTCTCGTCTCCTACACCCTGGCGGGGTTCTCCGAGGTCGGGAAGCCTGCACTTCGGAGCTAAAAATAGGGATAATCCTATTTTCTACCTGTTAGCTACCTGTTAACAGGCAGTTAATAGGCTTTAATTCCTTTCCCGCCTGGAGGAGATGGGATCCGGGGCAGGACAGCTTCCCGCCTCCAGGCAAGAGGGCACGGAGGTGGGTTGGGGGCAGGTTTGCCAGCCGCCCCCAAATCCTGCAACTTTACCGGCAGCCCCACCTCCTTGGGGCTGACAAAATCCAGCCCATGGTGTTTATTGGTAAGTACAGTAGAAATCAATACAGCCAAAAGACGAGTATTTCATGACAGTAATTTACAGCTCTGAACAAGATTGCCCCAATCAGTCACCAGACAAGAGTAGCGTGCGATGTCTCAGTTATTCTCTCCTAATCCACTGCTCACCTAGCAGAGACGGGTGTTCAGCATTCGCCAGTATTGATCCACCCTTCAGGCTCGGGTACTTGAGTGGTGTTAGGCTCAGAAGGCCAGCATGGATCTACCAATGCAAGTAAGTGCTGTTCCTCTACATCTGTCTATCTCAGGTTAAGCAGTCTCCTTTTATCCCTCTTTGGATAGGCCAGTTAACTCTTTTTATCCAATCATAGCGTGACATTTCGTTTCAGCATCCCCTCTTCACGTGAACAGTCCCATATTTGATTCGTCTAACGAGTGTCTTTCCTGCTGTCTTTGCATGTTCTTTTATCTCACCTTGACCGTGACATAGCTTCGCAATGACAGAATGCAGCAATTAGCTTAGCCGTTGGTTTAATGCCTACTTCTGCAAAAGCTTAGCTGAATGTTATCTTTCAGCAGTAATTGCAATCTTACAAAAAGAAATGCTCATAAAGCTCGAGACATTTCAGAATTTCATATAAAGGAAATGTACTCTGATGGGGGGCTTGTGACAACTGGTGTGACTCAGGGATCTGTACATAGGCCTCAGCTTTTCATCATATATATCAATGACTTGGAGGAAGGAATTGAGAGTTGTATATCCAAGTTTGCACATGATACTAAGTTAGGAGGCACAGTAAGTGTTGTAGATTGGAGCAGAAAGTTTCTGGGCAGAACTGTGGCAGATGGAGTTCAATGTGGGCAAGTTTGAGGTCATCCACTTTGGAACCAAGTGGAACAAATCGGAATATTTTCTTAATGGCAAGAGACTGGGAGTTGACAGAAATAAAAATAACCAGAAAATTAAAAAAAAATGGGATGAGAGCGAAGTCCGGTTATCAATAATGTTAAAGGTAATATAGGAAATAACAAAATATAACAGAAATTATAAACCAGGAATGTGATGAGTTAAAATGTGTTTTTAAAAACATCAGGACATAAGTGCAGGACAGGGTCTATTGTCAAATTAAATGTTCGATACACTAGTGCACGTAGCATAAGAAAGAAAACAAGTGAATCAGAAGTGTAAATTCAGCTGCAAGGGTATGACGTAGTGGCCATCACCGAGACCTAGCTACAAACAGGGCGTGACTTTCGGACGAGACATTAAACTGAGGCCCTGTCTGCTTTCTCAGGTGGACGTCAAAGATCCCAAGGCACTATTTCAAGAAGAGCAGGGGCGTTCTCCCCGGTGTCCTGGCCAATATTTATCCCTCAATCAGCATCACTAAAACAGATTATCTGGTCATTATCACAGTGCTGTTTTGTGGGAGCTTGCTGTGCGCAAATTGGCTGCTGTGTTTCCTACATTACAACAGTGACTACACTTCAAAAAGTACTTCATTGGCTGCAAAGCGCTTTGGGATGTCCGGTGGTCGTGAAAGGCACCATATAAATGCAGGTCTTTCTTTCTCTGACTGAAAGATAAATATTTCAGGTTGTAAGGTCTTTAGAAAGGGCAGAGAAATTGGAAAAGGAGGAGTACCAGTATTGACAAGGGACACTAATACAGTATTAGAAAGAGGGGAAATCAGTAAGGGTAAGTAGGCAGTAGAAACACTATGGGTCAAATTGAGAAATAGAAAAGGAGTTGTTAATAGACCTATAGATAGCAGCGATAAAGTAACGGATACATAAATGCAGAGTTCAAAGAAGCTTGTTGCAAAAACCGAGTAATTATAATGCGAGACTTCAATTTTCACACAGACTGGGGAAAGCAGAACAGTTCGAGTCCCAAAGGTAGCGCATCTCTTAAGTGTATTTGGGACAGTTTTCTGGAACGATATGTTCTTGAACCAACAAGAGAACAGCTAATCTTGCATTTAGTAATGAGCCTGAATTAGTCAAAAATCTAACAGTAAGGGAACACCGAGCTAAAAGTGGCCATAATATGATAGAATTCAATATTAGGTTTGAGAGGGAGAAGGATGAGTCACGAACCAAGGTTTTAAATTTAGGTAAAACTGACTTTGGAGGGATGAGGCAGGAATTGACCACAATAGACCGGGCAGAACTATTAGTGGATACAACTACGGATGAATAGTGGGAAGTGTTCAAAAAAGTATTTGTAAGAATACAAAACCTGTACATATCCCCAAAGGGCAAGAGCTCCACTTGGCTAATAAAACAACTTTGTTCAACAAGGGAATGAGAATAAAATTAAAAGCTTGTGAGGGATATCGAGTGCAACACTAAAGGTTTTTACAAATATATTAAGAGAAAGAGGGTGGCTAAGAGTAATGTTGGCCCCTTAATGACAGACACAGGTGATACTGAAATTGGAAATCAGGAAATGGCAGACTTACTAATTGTTAGATCACTTAATTCTCATGGAATGCTTCCAAATAAAATTTCGAGTCTGGTGGTAGTTCCAGTAATTAGTTTATTGCAGCATGTTCTTGGCACTGTTCTAGTTCCTTGTTGTACTAAAGCACATGTATAAAATGGCTGGTTTTATACAGCATCCGATTACAGCTCACAGCAAGCAAATGCACCCTCCCCTTTACTACCATTGGCTCAGTAGCCACACTGTGATTGGATCTCTGGTGCTGCCTATCATCCCTCTGTTCTCTTCAGCAAATTAAACCTGCTGCTCTACACATGCACAGAAAGTGAAACCAGATGATCTGCAGGTACACATTAAGTGAAACCAGATGATCGTGGTTTTTTTACTATCGCTCTCAGGTTACTTTAGATAATTAGTTTAAGCATATTAAAATCTATGTTATTAAAATATATATCCCCTAACACTAATAGCTACTTTGTATCGGTCTTCACAGTAGAGGATGAGGATAAAATACCAGAGAAACAAGGAAAACTAAAAATAAATCAAGGGGAGGAACTAACTAGATGTAATGTAAAATGGTGATAGAGAAACGCATGAGTGTGAAGATAGACAAATCTGCAGGACCCGATGGTTTCCACCCCAAGGTATTAAAAGAAGTAGAACTCGGTTCATTTTCTCAGGATAAGCGGTTGGCCATTTAACACTGATGTAAGGA
Source organism: Somniosus microcephalus (assembly GCF_052327205.1). Classification (NCBI taxonomy): domain Eukaryota; kingdom Metazoa; phylum Chordata; class Chondrichthyes; order Squaliformes; family Somniosidae; genus Somniosus; species Somniosus microcephalus. The sequence continues at coordinate 227,793,642 of NC_140989.1, read as the reverse complement.
GGAATTTCTTCACTGAGGGTTGTGAATCCTTGGAATTCTCTATCCCAAAGGGCTGTGGATACTGAGTCGTTGACTATATTCAAGGCTGAGATATGGATATTTGGACACTAGGGGAATCAAGGGATATGGGGATCGGGCAAGAAAGTGGAGTTGAGGTCGAAGATCAGCCATGGTCTTATTGAATGGCGGAGCAGGCTTGAAGGGCCATATGGCTTACTCCTGCTCCTAATTCTTATGTTCTTCTGTAGTTGAGGAAATTGTTGATGCATTAGTCATGATCTTCCAAAAGTCCCTTGGTTCAGGATTTTCCCCCTTGAATTGGAAAATTGCTTATGTCACTCCATTATTTAAGACGGGTAAGAGAGATAAACTAGGAAATTATAGGCCTATTAGTCTAACGTCAGTTGTGTGGAAGTTACTAGAATCTCTTATGAGGGATAGAGTGACTGAGCATTTGGACAAATATGAGCTGATCAAAGAGAGCCAACGTGGATTTATAATGCGTAAGTCATGTCTAATGAACCTAGTTGGAATTTTTTGAGGAGGTAGCTAATGTGGTAGATAAGGGAATGTATATAGATGCTATTTACAGTATATGGACTTCCAGATAGCATTCAATAAGAGAGCGTTAACAAAAATGAGTGCACATGGAATTAGAGGTAACCTATTGGCTTGGATAAGAATTTTTTTTTAAGTCTTGCATTTATATAGCGCCTTTCACAGTGTCTCACAGCGCTTTACAGCCAATTAAGTACTTTTGAACTGTAGTCACTGTTGCAATGTAGGAACATCAACATTGGTTAGGAGGTAGGAGACAGAGAGCAGGGATAATGGGTACGTACGAAATTGTCAGGATGTGCCTCGTGGTATCCCCCGGGGATCTGAACTGGGGCCACAGCTTTTTACTATTTTATAAATGACTTGGATGGTGGAATAGAGTATATGTTTGCTGACGACAGTAAGTTAGCTGACATAGTAAATAGATGGGAGCAGAAAGTTGCAAAGGGACATTGATAGATTAAGTGAGCGGGCAAAATTGTGGCAGATGGAGTTCAATGTGGGAAAGTGTGAGGTCATCCAACTTGGACCCAAGAAAGATAGATCAGAGTATTTTCTAAATGGTCTCAAGCTAGGAACTGCCTGAGCAGAGAGATTCCAGCAATCACTTAAAGCTAATAGACAGGTACACAAAGACAATGGATTGTTGGCCTTTATCTCAAGGGGGCTGGAATACAAAAGGAAGTAAGTTACACTTCAGTTGTACAGAGCTCTGGTTAGACCCCACCTGGAGCACTGCGTTCAGTTCTGGGCACCGCACCTCAGGAAGGATATACTGGCCTTGGAGGGGGCGCGGCGCAGATTCACCAGAACGATACCGGTGCTGAAAGGGTTAAATTATGAGGTCAGGATGCATAAACTTGTATTCCCATGTGTTTAGAAAGTTCAGAGGTGATCTAATTGAGGTGTGTAAAATATAAAAGGCTTCAATTAAGTAGAATCAGAGAAGCTGTTTCATCTGGTGGTGGAATCCAGAACAAGGGGGCACCATCTTAAAATTAGAGCTAGGCATTCAGGAGTGAAATCAGAATGTACTTTTTCCACGCACACCACCTAAAATCCTGTTCCCCAAAAGGCTGTGGAGGCTGGCTCGATTGTAATTTTTAAGACTGAGATCAACAGATTTATATTCGGTAAGGGTATCAAGGGATATGGATCAAAGCCGGGTACATGAAATTGAGGTACAGATCAGCCATGATCTAAATGAATGGTGGACCAGGCTCGAGGGGCTGAATAGCCTACTCCTGTTCCTATGTACATTATCCACTGCTTGGTTTGCTGAAAATATTCTGCTGCTGCTGTAATCTCAATTTTGCAGAAAGCTTAAGTTATCATTCTCTAGAGTTGCAGGAGATTATCAGCACGGCTCCATTGATGCTTTGAAAACATCTTGGTTAAATTGGGACTTGGATAACTGCACAGTCACTGAAACAGTAATTAAAATGTTGTTCAATTTTGATGATGGTTAGTTAAGTGGAGGTATTGATTTAACATGGAGCTACCGACAGTTTGCTGTGTTGCACTTCAAGGCTTCAATAAAAGCGGGTCGGATGACTTCCACGTTTGCACTTCGATTCCTGAAGTCCTTGCTCGAAGACTGAAGTCAGACCACTGATGTGGCTTTGAGATTGGCTTGACCTGGAATAAATCAGCCTTACCCAGTTCTGTGCCAGAGGGCCAACAGAATACACTGGCATTGATTTCAAAACAAAAATAAACAAATCCATTCCTCACTTGACAAATCCTACCAATGACATCCACAAAAAGTTGCAGTTGGAGCCCTGCTTTTAATTACTGTCATCTTTATATAGAATAGGAAAAGGGAAGCACTGTCTGTTTTGCTGCAGTTCTGTACCTCATTAGTGAGTGAAAAAATGATAGTCTATTAGTTTCTACTCCTTTTATATTTGTGCCATTTGATTAAATGTAAAATTTGAAATTATTTTTAAACATAGTGACATGCTGAATAAACTAAAACAAGGAAATCCCAGTTTCTCCAAATTAAAACGAGTCTGGGTTAAAAATGAATATAATTTGAAACTGCTATCAATCGCCACGTAAAAGGTTTGTACCAGAAAGTTCAGGTCTCCCGGAATCACTTGCCCTAACATTCCTGACATCCAGTGCATTTGTGTTTTGGGCATGTGTTGATCTGCATCACATCCGAGCATCATTGACCTGTTCATGCTTTTCCATCGAAAAGCATTAAGTTTTTCTCTTGTGCGAGTGTTTATAGTTTTTGGTATCGGTGATGGCCAAAGCAAGTGAAGTGACATAAGTGTCAGTGCATTCATTTCACATCACACACTTAGCTGATTGTTTGTAACTTCTTCACATTAAGCATTTTACTTTATGGGAGTGCAGCTGTCCGTAGAGGCATCGATCTCCCTAACTTTCTTGGACTCTCAAGTATAAACAGCAAGACCTTCAGGGAACTAATACCAACATAGGCCCACAAGAATAGACCTCCATATTGCAGATTGGAGACTAGCATCTGCTGGATTATTAAAGGGGGAGATGAGTGCATTGAGGTTGTTCTCCCCAGAAAGAAGCAATAAAATCCAAGAAAGGAGAAAAAACTTGCATTTATGCAGTGCCCTTCATCAGGACATCGCAAAGCACTTCACAGCCAATAAGGTACTTGGCAAGTGTAGTCACTGTTGTAATTTGGGGAAATACGTGAGCCAATTTGTGCACAGCAAGATCCCACAAGCAGCAATGAGATGAATAGCCACATAATCTGTTTTTGGTGTTGGTTGAGGGATAATTGTTGGCCACAAGACTGGGAGATCTCCCCTGCTCCTCTTCAAATTGTGCTACAAGATTTCATATGCAACGAGACCTGGGTGTCCTTGTGCACCAGTCGCTGAAGATAAGCATGCAGGTGCAGCAGGCGGTTAAGAAGGCAAATGGTATGTTGGCCTTCATAGCGAGAGGATTCGAGTACAGGAGCAAGGATGTCGTGCTGCAGTTGTACAGGGCCTTGGTGAGACCACACCTTGAGTATTGTGTGCAGTTTTGGTCACCTTATCTGAGGAAGGATGTTCTTGCCATGGAGGGAGTGCAGCGAAGATTCACCAGACTGATACCTGGGATGGCAGGAATGACGTATGAGGAGAGATTGGGTCGATTGGGCTTATACTCACTGGAGTTTAGAAGGATGAGAGGGGATCTCATCGAAACTTATAAAATTCTAACAGGACTGGACAGACTAGATGCAGGAAGGATGTTCCCAATGGCCGGGGAGTCCAGAACCAGGGGTCACAGTCTAAGGATAAGGGGTAAGCCATTTAGGACTGAGATGAGGAGGAATTTCTTCACCCAGAGAGTGGTGAACCTGTGGAATTCTCTACCACACAAGACAGTTAAGGCCAATTCATTAAATATATTCAAGAAGGAGTTAGATATATTTCTTAAGGCTAAAGGGATCAAGGGATATGGGGAGAAAGCAGGGACAGGGTACTGAATTTGGATGATCAGCCATGACCGCATTAAATGGCGGAACAGGCTCGAGGGGCAGAATGGCCTACTCCTGCTCCTATCTTCTGTGTTTCTATGTAACTTGACGGAGATTGGAGCTGCACAAAGACTGGTGTTTTTTTTCTTCACGTTGATCTTGTTGGCAAGTGATTCGAATGTTTTGGTTGTGGTTATTACTTTATTAAGCAGTTAAAATGCAATTCCAATAACTTAATAAGTGTAACAATTTATCTCCTGGCAAAAGATTGAAGAGATCCAGCAAGCAGGTTGCTTTTCTCATGTGTACAAGTATCATTTGTAACACTGACCCTTCACATAGTGGGTTCATCTAGTTTGAACTGACTGCTACTGTAGCCTTAATGACCAACAGCTTTGCATGACAAAAATGAAGAGACTGAGAATGGTTGCAATATGCACACTGATGGAAGCAGCTTGGCCGTGCTTATGTGAAACAGCTGTGACACAGTAACATCTCTGTTGACGTGGCTGAGTTGGGCAGATCTCTGCTTCGTGAGCTGCTGTTCTAAGCGTATGGAACCACTTACGATACTGTACCCTAGACACACTAAAAAACATATTCATTAAATTCCACATTTTGTGAATGTGTAAATGATCAGTTTAATGTAAAAGAAATAAAGATGAAGAAAATGTTGCAATACTTGTGTTGCTTTCATACACTTCATTCTGGAATACTGGTAGATTAACTTGTAGTAAACCTGATATAATGACAAGAAATATAAATAATAGCTTTCTATTAATGAACAAAGACACTGGACCATCAGTATGTCCAATAGTGATCAAAATCCAGTGCATTAGTACAGAAAGTACAATTCCTTATTTACACCACACAATGACAGGTTTTTGTAAACCCCACATTGGGCAATTGCACCACGTGATTACAAAGCAGTAAGAAAATGCTTTCCCTGCTATTCATTGAGTGAGATCGTGTCAATTTAACAAGGTCGAACATAACAATTGGAGTATTAAAAGGATGCAGCTATTCCACTTGCCGTGAATAAAAGGTACTGTCAATCACTAAGGATAAATATTTTAAATCACCCAGTTACAGGGGATGGAAAGTTACAGGTGAAAAGTTCAGACGTAAATAAAGACGTCTAATTGAGCAGTTGATGCTCAGAAGAGCTTAGTATTAAAACTGTAGGGCACACGCGTCTGCATTTGTAAACATATTATTGGCAGAGTGAATATATTTGCTGTTATTTAAAACGTTGCTGATCTAAGGTGAGGAAATATACTCAGTCTTATGCAAAGCTGAAAAATGCTTTTCTGAATACAATGAGTAAGAAGCAAGCCAACTGCATTCATTGTAGATAATTACATATTTCAACCAGTATCATCTCCAATTTGTGTATGATTGCTCAAAAACTGAGTGCGAGCCAATAAAGACCTTAAGATTTCTCTCCCATTCTGAAATACAGATTATACACATCATGATACATGTAGTGTAAAGGTACATGTGCTTCTGTAGAAGCAGGGTTGACTGTCCTCTCGATTCATAGGTACAAAGGCTTTGCACAATTGGTGGTTCTTGAGTATGTGGAGTGTTGTGTACTCTTGGACAAGAGCTGTTCCAAGTACCTGGAGAGTGTGCGCCTGGGACTATTGTCGCTCTGCAACAAGGGGAAAACCAAAAGCAATACTCTTCCATTGTACCCGATTCAGACCAATAAGTATACTTTCAGCGGTATAAAGTTATCTTGCACCACCCTGTGGCACTTGACATGTTCGTTTGCACAAATCGGCCCTCTGCCAAAAGAAAGAAAATGCAAAAATTATCAACTTAGGAATTCAAAACTTGAATGATCTTATAAGCAATCTTGTTTCTTCCCTCTTTCTCTTCTCTTCCTCCCCCGCCCCATTCCACAACTTTTTTGCTCCATGTGACCTGCACCATTCATTGGATAAGAGGTTACCCAGGTTGTTACATGCGGGCATTTATTAATGCCATCCTGGAGTTAGTCAGGATGTGCGCAACAGTGGTGCGCATTAAGTTGTCTTCCATGTTTCCCTTCCCCTTCCATCCCAATTACTGTTATGCCTTTAGTCAAGGTCATGCCAGGATCAGAAACTCAAAAGTGGCGTTCATGGGTAGATTCTGCTTCATGGTATGTTAGTGCCAAACTTGATGTGACAGCGAAAAGCTTAAATCAGTTCAGTGCTTTGATTGTGGACAAGAAAAGCGTTGACTCATCTCTGCAAATCGTTCTGTTTGAGAGGGGAATGAGGATGCTACACCCAAGATTACAGATCAAGGTCTAGTCTTTTGGGGGGGGGGGGGAAATCTGATTCCATAATAGACTGAGCAGGAAATGAGCTAGTAGTTCCTGGGGTCAGAAGATCAAAGCAAGATGTGTCTGAGTGCAGAATAAATTTTTTAACAGTACAATGATCAATTGCATAAAAATGGATTGTGGTATGACAAAGCAATACACATTCAATTGACAATGGGATCAGTATTTTTGCATCTTACTCTTTAAAATCTTATCACAAGCTCTACTTCTAGCCTTTGCAATGTCAGGAGGAAATGCCGAATATACCAACTACTTTGCATCTCCCATCCCTTTTAGCTGCTGTACAAAATTGCCACTTACCACTGCTCCTGAATGGAGAGCTTGCAGGCACTGTTATTTCTGTATCGCGCTGCACAGGGATGCCCACATTGACCCCCACATACTAATCGATGCCATGCATTGATATATTTGCATTACTTTTATTGACGGACTTATAGCTGTGTGCAAGTTAGATTTTTATTCGGGGTGGGGCACGGAGTGGCTACTTACGCTGCCTGTTGGTTCTAGCCATCAGAAGTACAGTGTATTTCTCTCATTACATGGCTGCACCAGTTCAGACAAAGTATTGGTTTATAGAATTGGCTCTAATCTGTATATTGGTACCACACAAGAAAGGAAAATGCTACATCCCCACTCATTTAGTGTTTTATGCCCTTCTGACTTGAGTTTGTTCTCGCCTGTTACTGTTACTGCTTCATAAGAACGTAAGAATTAGGAGCAGGAGTAAGCCATGCAGCCCCTCGAGCCTGCTCCGCCACTCAGTAAGATCATGGCTGATCTTAGATCTCAACTCCACTTTCCTCATCCACCAGAACAAAAATCGCCAAAAAATAAGCAGCCAGCATCAGCAATAAAGACATGGTGTATATTATAAGCAATTTCAAAAAGCCTGGCAGCAAGATCCCAGGGTTCTGCTAATGTTGGTGGAGCTCGACTGTTGTGGTTTAATGTTGCCTTCAGACCTTGACTCTGTTACTGCCTTGTACCATAATGTCAGTATCTGTTTGGCCACATAACCAACATTGCATTGTGGCTATTTCCTCACCAGTGACGAAAGGTTTGTTAAAGAACTCCAAGGGGCATTATAAGAGTGTAGACAGTCTGGGATAGCGGGGAGAAAGATTGTTAAAAATGAGAAAATAAAAATAGTGTTGTGTAGAAAGCTGCTATTTCGTTGCTTAGTAACAAATAATATTTTTCATTCCTGTTGGGAATGGAAACTGCGAATGATTGGCAGCTGAAACAGATTTCCAATTCATTTACTATGCTGTTATGTGGGAAGTATGCAGTAATGTTTAAGTTATCCTGGTGGGAGAAAGGTAGTGCTTACATGAAAGGATTTTTGTTTTGTTTTGAAACCAGTTTTCCTTTGAGCCTCAAAAAATTGATTGTGTATGCATATGAGTTAGGACATGCCCTACTTTCAGCACACTGTCAACTCTTGTGGTCTAGTGAGTCCTTCTTCCTCTCCCCTCTACAGAGCCTTCAGCCACTATAATCTCCTACATCAAGCCTTTTCATTGCATGCCAAGGAGTTTTCAGCCAAAAAGGAGAGGTTTTTGGATACATGTCTTCGACCCTGTCCCTTATTGTCCCCAATCTCTCAATCCTCTAAAACTAACCTCCTTCAAGAGCACATTTAGTCACCTTCCCTAATGTGTCTCCAGCTTCCTGCTCGGTGTCCTCCAATTCCACAGTGAAGCACCTTGGGGTGTTTCTTTACTTGAAAGGCATTGTATAAGTGTAAGTTCTTGTTGTAGAATAGGTATAGTTTCATGTTCAAAAATTGTTGCAGGACACTGGTAATAAAAGCACCAGGATGCTGAACATCCATTGTTTATATCTTAGATTAGATATTTTAAGTGCCAGACATCATGAAAGAAAGTTGGTTAAATTTAACATAAATTACATTTGTCACTGGATACACCTTTTGGACTGAATATATGTTTTTGTCTGAAAATGAAATTTATCAGAATTTTGTTAGGCTCAGATAAACTCTATGATATTTAGAGGGGCAGATGAAGGAAAGAAATTTTTAATGGGGTCAGCTTTCCCTTTGGTCACTGGTGAGGAAATAGCTGGCTGCTTCTGGCTCAAGGTCAGATGAGTTTGCAGGTGATCCCCTCTGAGGTTTATTTATTCATCTCTGCTAACTGTAAGACTAGTTCTCTGCAACTGCAAGCTACTTTGCCCATGTCTTGTACTCATATTAAACTGGTAGAGGTCTCACCTGACTATAGAGTCAGGAGGGAAGGAAAAGTGAAGTGGTTGTAGAGTCTTGCCAGAAACAATTGAATGAGACACCATCAGTGCAGGTTGATGTAAAGAAAGAAAAAAAATTGCATTTATATGGGCCCAGAAATTCGGGTCGTGGGCTTCCCGCGGGTGCAAGCTCCCGACCTGCACTTACCTAGCGCGCCGGCCGTTGAGCTGTGAGCCCCCGTGGAATTCCGATCCTGGGCCTGCTCCAACTGCCGGCGCGCAGTGCTTGCATATCCCAGGGGCGCAGTTAGTTCGATGCATCCCCTGGGATCACGTGGGCCATGGGGAGCCAATCGGAGCAGGGAATGCTTCATTCATAAGTTTGACAGGAAGGGCTGTCAAAACTTATAAATACTACAGGCCCCAAAACATCACTAATAAAGTTTTTAAAAATCACATTTTTTAAATCTATATATATAAATCGGTACTTCTGTCATTCTGTCTGTCTGTCTGTCTGTCATCGCGTGTGCGTTGCGGGTATGCACTCGAAAGTTACAGGGCGTACCTACGCGCGCGTTATCTCCAAAGAAAGCTTACGCTTCCGAGACGGTTTTAAGCGTATTAACGTTTCGGCCGGGCTAAAATTGCGCCCACGGTATCCCAAAAACCTTCAACATTCCGCTCATTAGCATCTCATTATCCGCTCATTAGCGACAGAGTGACCTCGAGCTCGACCAATCGTACGCCGGGTTGCTGGCGTGTGCCGCCGGGCCAATCGGTGCGCGTGTGGCCGGGCTTTATCGTTCTGAACCGAGGTGAGTCGCCGCCATCTTGATTCCAAACTTTTCCTTTCTTTTTCCCGCTTTCTGCGTCTTAAAAAAAAACGTTGCTTTTAAAACACATATTGTTTTTAAAAAAAATGATTTAGAAAGTAATTAACTTATCTAATCTCATTAATTTTCCTACCTTTCCCCGTTTTTCCAGGTAGGCCTAGAAGCCTCGGCGTCTCCTCCGCACCCACGCCCGAGCTAGGCACCTCCCGGCCCCACTCGAAGGCTGGAGGGCCGAGCCTCAGCCCAGCGCCGCTAGGGTGCGCGCGCAGCAGGAGCTGAGACGTCTCTCTCTGCCGGGGCTTGCTGAGCGTCCAGCGTTACCCTGGCAACCGGGCCCGCCGGACGTCTCGCACAGCCGCAATCGGCGGTCTTCACCTCGGGGGGAGGGTGGGGCGGCCGCGACCCTCGGGGGGTGGGGGGGGGCCGCGACCCTCGGGGGCGGGGGTGGGGGGCGGGGGGGCTGGGGTGGGTGGCGGGCGGGGGGGGGGGGGGCGGGGCGGGGGCGCGCAGCAGGAGCAGCTGAGACGCGGCGTCTCTCTCTCTGGCTTGGTCAGCGTCACGGTTGCCCTGGCAACCGGGCCCGCCGGCCGAGAGAGACGCCGCGTCTCAGCTCCTGCTGCGCGCGCAATCGGCGGTCTTCACCTCGGGTGGGGGGGGGGGCGCGACCCTCGGGGGGGGGGGCCGCGACCCTCGGGGGGGGGGGGGGGCGCGACCCTCGGGGGGGCCGCGACCCGCCCTCCCTCCCTCCCCTCCCCTCCATTCCCCCCGCCCTCCATTCCCCCCGCCCTTCCCCCCCCGCCCTCTCCCCCGCCTTCCCCCCCTCCCCCCCGCCCTCCCCCCGCGCCCCTCCCCCCCGCCCCCTCCCTTCCCCCTCCCTCCCCCTTCCCTCTCCTCCCCGCCCCTTCCCCTCCCCCCCGCCCTCTCCCTCCCCCCGCCCTCCCTTCCCCTCCCCCCCGCCCTCCCTTCCCCTCCCTCCCTCCCCCCGCCCTCCCTTCCCTCCCCTGCCCTCCCTCCCCTCCCCTTCCCCCCTCCCTCCCTTCCCCCCTCCCTTCCCCCCTCCCTCCCTTCCCCTCCCCTGCCCTCCCTTCCCTCCCTCCCTTCCCCCCCTCCCTCCCTTCCTTCCCCCCTCCCTCCTTCTCCCTTCCCCTCCACCCCGCCCCTCCCTTCCCCGCCCTCCCCCTCCTTCCCCACCCTCCCCCCTCCCTTCCCCGCCTCCCCCTTTCCCCTCCCCCCTCACCCTCCCTTCCCTCCCCTCCCTCCCCCCCTCTCTCTCTTCCCCCAGTCGCGCTCTCTCTTCCCCCCAGTCGCGCTCTCTCTTCCCCAGTCGCGCTCTCTCTTCCCCCAGTCGCGCTCTCTTTCCCCAGCGGCTCTCTCTTCCCCCCAGTCGCGCTCTCTCTTCCCCCAGTCGCTCTCTCTCTTCCCCCCCAGTCGCTCCTCTCCTTCCCCCCATCCCACTCTCTCTCTTCCCCCCAGTCTGCTCTCACTCTTCCCCCCAGTCGCTCTCTCTCTTCCCCCCAGTCGCGCTCTCTCTCTCTTCCAACACAACAACATGCCCTCGAAAAAGCCTCGGCACCGCCGGGCACTTCAGCTTATAAACTATAAATTACATGAAATAACTATTTTAAACAATAATTTAAATTTTTGAATTTTTTTTAAATTTTCTAACGGGGCTAAATTAACTTCCCTTTCTTTAAAGTATTTAAAAATAATAAACCTGTGGAAAAAATGTTTTAATTTTAATTAATTCACCACTTACCTTGTAAAAAGCAAGCCTTGCGACTGCTTTTTATATGTGTAAATTCTGCAGACTTACCTTCCCGGGAAAACCTGCAAAAAAAACGTAAGTTCCATGCGCACGCGCTGCCTCTCCGGCGTACGTGTTCGACCTCTGAACCCTTTCCTTTAAGGGAACGGAAGTTCCGGTTTCTCACGCATGCGCAGTGCATGCAGGAAACTGGCATTTCTATTGGGCTTACGGGTGAGTACCCCGTGCGTACTCACCCGTGGAGACCCGAATTTCTGGGCCATGGTGCTTTTCATGACCTCCAGAATGTCCTAAAGTGCAGAACAGCCATTGAAGTACTTTTGAAGTATCATCACTGTTGTACTCTCGGGGAAAATGTCACGGTTTTAATGTCCGTGTCCTAACTCGCACCAAGTCCTGTTCACCCATCACCCCTCTGCTCACTGACCTACATTGGCTTCTGGTTAAGCAATGCCTCGATTGCAAAATTCTCCTCCTTGTTTTCAAATCCCTCCAAGGCCTCGCCCCTCCCTATCTCTGTAATCTCCTTCAGCCCCACAACACCCACCCCGCAGCGAGATATCTGGGGATTTAAAAACAAGGATGAGAATTTTAAAATCGAGACGTTGCTTAACCGGGAGCCAATGTAGGTTAACGAGCACAGGGGTGATGGCTGAAGGGGGCATGGTGCGAGTTAGGATACGGGCAGCCGAGTTTTGGATGACCTCAAGTTTACATAGGGTAGAATGTGGGAGGCCAGCCAGGACTGGATTGGAATAATGAAGTCCAGAGATAACAAAGGCGTGGATGAGGGTTTGAGCAGCAGATGAGCTGAGGCAGGGGTGGAGACGGGCGATGTTCTGTAGGTGGAAATAGGCAGTCTTAGTTATGGAAAAGCTTTAAAACAAAAAGTAGAAATTTTACATTTTATAAATCTCCAACAATTAAAACCTGAAGGAATGAGACTCCACACTTGCAATAATTAATTTTCAGTGCCAGAGAGGTTGATTGGCAGTAATTAACACTTATCACATCATTAAAAGGATACTCAGACTGGAATGGACATGACTTAACCTTCTGTGGCGAGCTCAGTTCGTACGTACCGTGCGAATACAGCAACTTCATGCCAATCAATGCATTTCAATGGTGATGCAGACAGCGAAATGCCGTTTTTGCGAAGCTAACAGCAGACTCGGACAGCAACTTTTGGATATTTGAGTTTAACCATGCATCTGCCCCTCGCCTGAATTTGCTATATCATTTGCGCATAAATAACAGCAAATGCCATTAGCCTCAACATTATTTTGACAGTAAATTATGGCCCATTATTAGATTCCTTTTGCCTGGAAACTTTTAGCGCAAGCTGTTCAAGGCACTGGCTTCATTTTTGTTTGAACTCCACTTTCTCCCTCTCCCCGCCCCCACCACCCCGACCCTATTCCTTTAAAGAGACTTAACTGCTGAATGAAAGACGCACAAGCCACTCCATGTACAGTTTCAGTTAGAAAATCACCAAACCTTCCTCTCTGGATCAGTTGGTTATTCTCTTGCTCAATGTACAAATGGACTACACACAGGAGGAAATTCCCAGTATACGCTGACTTAGCTGGAGCAGCAATAGGGCTCAGTGCAGAAAGGGGAAAAACCAACCAGGATTTACATTGCTGATTGCTGTCAAGTAACCCCAGCTGGTAAGTGCACATATGTAGATGTCAGACATTCAGGCCCTCAAAGTCAAGTAGCAGACCGATGCACTTTGTGTCAACCCATCCATCGCACATGGTGACTTCATGGTACAGGAGTGAGACTTTAAAAAAATTTGTTCATGGGATGTGGGTGTCGCTGGCAAGGCCGGCATTTATTGCCCATCCCTAATTGCCCTTGAGAAGGTGGTGGTGAGTCGCCTTCTTGAACCTGCAGTCCGTGAGGTGAAGGTACTCCCACAGTGCTGTGAGGCAGGGAGTTCCAGGATTTTGACCCAGCGACGATGAAGGAACAGCGATATACTTACAAGTCAGGATGGTGTGTAACTTGGAGATGGTGGTGTTCCCATGCGCCTGCTGCCCTTGTCCTTCCAGCTGGTGATGGTCGCGGGTTTGGGAAGTGCTGCCGAGGAAGCCTTGGCGAGTTGCTGCAGTGCATCTTGTAGATGGTACACACTGCAGCCACGTTGCGCCGGTGGTGGAGGGAGTGAATGTTTAAGGTGGTGGATGGGGTGCCAATCAAGCAGGCTGCTTTGTCCTGGATGGTGTCGAGCTTCTTGAGTGTTGCTGGAGCTGCACTCATCCAGGCAAGTGGAGAGTATTCCATCACACTCCTTACTTGTGCCTTGTAGATGGTGGGAAGGCTTTGGGGAGTAAGGAGGTGAGACACTCGCTGCAGAATACCCAGTCTCTGACCTGCTCTTATTGCCACAGTATTTATGTGGCTGGTCCAGTTAAGTTTCTGGTCAATGGTTACCCCCAGGATGTTGATGGTGGGGGATTCGGCGATGGTAATACCGTTGAATGTCAAGGGGCGATGGTTAGACTCTCGCTTGTTGGAGATAGTCATTGTCTGGCACTTGTGTGGTGCGAATGTTACCAATAGAATGGCCTATTATCAATAAAATGGTAACCCAACAAGAGTCTGAGCCTTTAGGTGAAGAGGGAAAATCGGAAAGAGCTCAATTAGGTTGGAATGTAAGCTTTCAAATTGCACTAAATGTACGAATGGAAGGATTAGCAGTTTCCGGTTATCTGAACTTTAAAAAGTTGTAACCTATTTTATTTCTGAAAATAAAGTTTAGTTAACATTCCAAGTGCATGGTTTTAAAGAAAGGCCGGCTTCAAGCCCAAAGGTGTGATACTGGTCTTTTATAATTGATGGAATGCATTGTTACAATATTTATCTGTTTGTATTTCAGGATCATCTTTTACTGCCAGCTATCAGCCATAATAAGACAACCAGACCGAAAATATCTTAGTTATTATTACTCATGAATATATAATGTGCAGATAGACAGCAATAAAAAGCATGTTTTAGGGAAAACCTGAAGGAAGTAAATGTGTGGAGGGCACTTGGACAAAATAGCACAGAGATGAGAACTTTCAAAGAAATTAGAGGGGAAATATGTCAATTAGTGTTACTACCTCTGCTGTACCTGAGGAAGGGACGATATTTGTTCTGACATTCAAAAAAAAGAGTAAATCAAGAGTCCAGGGATTATAGACCAGTTAATGAAACACAAGTGAAGAGTGCTTCAAAACATTACATTGGATGCTGTCAATCTTTAGCTAAAGAGCACAGAGACCATAATTGTTCGTGCCTCATTAATGTACTGGAGTTCTTTTGAAGCGATAACTAAATTGGTGAATGAGAGCAGTCCAGGGGACATAAAAAATAATTGAATTGTCAGAAGTGGTGTGATAAGATTTTGGCCCATGGAATTAATGGCAAATTGACTAATTGATTTGATTTAGCAATAGAAAGCAGAAAGTAGTAAGTGGAGAAAGCTTTAGCTGGAAGGTGATGAAGAGTGGCTGATATACCTATCAATTCAGTTCATGAAAAGCGACGAGTTAAGTTAGTAACTATAGGTTTTTATTGGCTAAATAACAGAGCCCACCCTCGTGGGTGATCGGATCCAACAAGGAGGAATACCAGCCAGTCGACCACCTTTATACCTGGGCAAGCAGGCGGAGCCATGGGGCGGAGTCAGCTGTGGTCAGCCCAGGTATAACAGCGTGACAAGAGGTGACCTTGTGTAGTGATACAACAGTGTAAACAGTGATAACCATAGTGTAACGATAGTGAACGATAAAAGTGGTTTACCACATTCACCCCTTGTTTAAATTTGAGTCCGGCGGGGTGAAGTGTACTACCAGTTCGGGTATGTCAGTCTGTCCGGAGGCCTCGTAAGCCTTTCTGATCGGCGCAGCGGCGGCGGCGGTGATGCAGTATCCGATGTTAATGCTGGTGTCTGCGTGGTCGGCGAAGGCTCATGGGGTTCCGGCATGCCGTCAACCTGGGCTGGATTTGGGGGGGTGGTGGGGGGTAACGGTGGTGTCTCAGGGATGCCCGAGGGTGCGAGGTCTCGTAAGGAGACTGTGTCCTCCCGCCCGTCTGGATATGCCACATAGGCGTACTGGGGGTTGGCGTGCAGGAGGTCCACCCTCTCGACCAGGGGGTCCATTTTATGGGCCCTCACGTGCTTTCGCAGCAAGACGGGCCCCGGAGAAGTCAGCCATGTTGGTAGCGAGGTTCCCGTAGTCGACTTCCTGGGGAAAACAAACATTCGTTCATGGGGGGTGGCGTTAATGGCAGTGCAAAGCAGTGACCGGATGGAATGCAGCGCTGCCGGGAGGACTTCCTGCCAGCGAGAGGTTGTGAGGCCCTTAGACTTTAAGGCTAAGAGAACGGCCTTCCAGACAGTCGCTTTCTCTCTTTCCACCTGGCCGTTCCCTCGGGGGTTGTAGCTGGTGGTCCTGCTTGCAGCAATACCTCTCGCTAGTAGGAACTGGCGAAGTTCCTCGCTCATGAAGGATGAGCCCCGGTCGCTATGTATATAGTTCGGGAACCCGAACAAGGCGAAGAGGTCGTTCAGGCATTTGATGACCGTGGTACTGGTCATGTCTGGGCAGGGGAAGGCAAAGGGGAAACGGGAGTACTCATCAATAATGTTGAGGAAGTACACATTACGGTCAGAGGATGGGAGGGGCCCCTTAAAATCGATGCTCAAGCGCTCGAAGGGGCGGGTGGCCTTGATCAGGCTTGCTCTGTCCGGCCTAAAGAAATGCGGTTTGCATTCGGCACAGGTTTGGCAGTTCCTGGTCATGGTCCTGACCTCCTCGATGGAGTAGGGCAGGTTGCGGGCCTTAATGAAGTGGTAAAGCCTGGTGACCCCGGGGTGGCAGAGGTCGTTGTGGAGGGTCTGCAGTCTATCAATTTGCGCGTTGGCGCATGTACTTCGTGATAGAGCATCTGGGGGTTCGTTCAATTTACCAGGCCGGTACAAGATATCATAATCATAGGTGGAGAGCTCGATTCTCCACCTCAAGATCTTGTCGTTCTTGATTTTGCCCCTCAGCTTGTTATTAAACATAAAGGCGACCGAACGCTGGTCGGTGAGGAGGGTAAATCGTTTGCCTGCCAGGTAATGCCTCCAGCGTCGTACTGCCTCCACGATTGCCTGGGCCTCCTTCTCGACCGAAGAGTGTCGGATCTCAGGGCCCTGGAGGGTCCTTGAGAAGAAGGCCACAGGTCTCCCCTCCTGGTTAAGGGTTGCAGCTAGGGCGAAGTCGGATGCATCGCTCTCCACTTGGAAAGGGATAGACTCATCCACCGCGTGCATTGTGGCCTTAGCAATGTCTCCCTTTATGAGGGAGAAGGCTGCGCATGCTTCTGCCGTCAGGGGGAAGGAGGTGGACTTCGTGAGGGGTCTGGCTTTGTCCGCATAAGTTGGCACCCATTGGGCATAGTAGGCGAAGAGCCCCAGGGTTCTCTTCAGCGCCTTTGGACAGTGGGGGAGGGGAAGCTCCATGAGGGGGCGCATTCTTTCGGGGTCGGGGCCGATGACTCCGTTCTCTACTACGCAGCCGAGGATGGCAAGACGCGAGGTGTTAAACACACATTTCTCCTTATTGTAGGTGAGGTTCAGCTGTTGGGCCGTACGGAGGAATCTCTCCAGATTAACATCATGGTCCTGCCGGTCGCGGCCGCAGATGGTGACGTTATCTAGATAAGGGAACGTGGCATGCAGCCCGTTCTGGTCAACCATCCGGTCCATCTCCCTTTGGAAGACTGAAACCCCGTTGGTGACGCCGAAGGGAACCCTAAGGAAGTGGTAGAGGCGGCCATTCGCCTCGAAGGCGGTATACTGGCGGTCCTCAGGGCGGATCGGGAGTTGGTGGTAGGCCGACTTAAGGTCGATGGTAGAGAATACCCGGTACTGTGCAATCTGATTGACCATATCAGATATGCGGGGAAGTGGGTATGCGTCCAGCTGGGTGTACCGGTTTATGGTTTGGCTGTAGTCGATGACCAGGCGATTTTTATCGCCGGTCTTAACAACTACGACCTGGGCACGCCAGGGGCTGTTGCTCCTCTCGATGATGCCCTCCTTCAGGAGACGCTGCACCTCAGAGCTAATAAAAGCTCTGTCCCCGGCGCTGTACCGCCTACTCTTGGTAGCGACGGGTTTACAGTCGCGGGTGAGGTTGGCGAACAGGGAGGGGGGCGGGACCTTGAGGGTGGATAGGCCGCAGGTGGTACGCGGTGGGCGGTTTAAAAGCTGCTGGTTGTCGACTGGGAGTGGGGGGAGGGGTCCACCGTATGCCAAAGTGACACTTTGAAGGTGGGATTGGAAGTCCAGCCCTAGTAGGACGGCAGCGCAGAGCTGGGGCAGGACGAGAAGTTTAAAATTTTTATACTCCGTGCCCCTAACCGACAGGGTCACAACACAGTAGCCGCTGATGTCTGTAGAATGGGACCTCGACGCCATCGAGATCCGGTTGCGCGTTGGCCGGACAGTGAGGGAGTAGTGGCTCACCGTGTCTGGATGGATGAAACTCTCCGTGCTTCCGCTGTCGAACAGGCAGGTCGTGGCGTGGCCGTTTACTTTGATGTCCATCATGGACTTGGACAGGTGATGCGGGCGAGCTTGGTCAAGTGTGACGGAGGCTAGTGTATGGCTGAGCGAGCTGCTGTAGTCTGCGGGTGAGGCGGTGGTCGGGTCTGGAGACAAGGTGGCGGTCGAGTGTGGTGAACAAAATGGCGGTGCCCACGACGTTGAATAAAATGGCGGAGAAGATGGCCGCCCCCACAACTCACATGAGGCACTGCCGGCGTCGGTGGCCTTGATCAAAGATGGCCGCCCCCACGACTCACACGAGGGGATACTGGCATCTGTGGCCTTGATGAAAGATGGCCGCCCCCACAGCTCGCATGAGGCACTGCTGGCGTCTGTGGCTTTCCTCCTGCAGGCCTTCGCGAAGTGGCCTTGTGGCAGTCGGAGCAGGTCGCGTTTCTTGCAGGGCAGCGCGCCCTCGGGTGTTTCGCCTGGCCACAGAAGAAGCAGCCGGCGGCCCGATCGCGGGGCTCCGATGTCGCAGCCGGTACCGGGGGTGGCGGTCCCGATCGGATCCGGGACGCCGACGCTGTGGTAGGTCCCAGAGGCGGCGGTGCGAGGGGTATTGCGGCCGGGGTCGGGCCCGAGTCCCAGGGTCGCGCAGCACAGTACTTGGAGTACGCCTCGAGGTCCCGATGGGCCACTTCCAGAGAGCGAGCGAGGGCTGCAGTTGTATTCAAGTCGAGGTCCTTTGATTCGAGCAGTCTTTGCCGTGAGTAGTCGGACCGAAGGCCTTTCACGAAGGCATCGCGGATATTCCCTTCAGTATTTTCTGCAGCCGTTACAGCTTTAAAGTCACAGTCCCTGCCGAGTGTTTGTAGCGCCCGTAAAAATTCATCTACAGACCCTCCTGGCTGTTGCGAGCGGGATCTTAGGAGATGTCTGGCATACATAGAATTTACAGGGCTCTGGTACTGCTCTTTCAGCAGGTTGAGGGCGTCCTCGTATTTAGCAAGGTCCCGGATGAATGCAAATACTTTAGGGCTCACCTGGGCGGTCAGAACTCTTAGTTTGGATCCCGGAGGCACGCCGGATTCTCCCAGGTAGGATTCGAAACAGCTCAGCCAGTGTTCGAAGTCGAGGGCTGAGTTCGCTGCCTGTGGGTTTAGATCCAGGTACGGCGGTCGGAGGGCTCGCAGCCAGGCCGGCTGCTGGGGCTGTTGTAGATGGCCGTTTGGCTGAGGCTGTACGTCTGACTGGTCGTTTGGCTGCTCCGTTGAAGACATTTCAAAATTTTGCCAATAAAATTGATATACCTATCAATTCAGTTCATGAAAAGCGACGAGTTAAGTTAGTAACTATAGGTTTTTATTGGCTAAATAACAGAGCCCACCCTCGTGGGTGATCGGATCCAACAAGGAGGAATACCAGCCAGTCGACCACCTTTATACCTGGGCAAGCAGGCGGAGCCATGGGGCGGAGTCAGCTGTGGCCAGCCCAGGTATAACAGCGTGACAAGAGGTGACCTTGTGTAGTGATACAACAGTGTAAACAGTGATAACCATAGTGTAACGATAGTGAACGATAAAAGTGGTTTACCACAGTGGTGTTCTGCAGGGATGAATCCCAGACCTGTTGTTCATCTGTATGTGTGTGTCTGTATTCAAAACTAAATTATTGAATGAATCTCATCAGTATGAAGCTGTTAACAACAAAGCTGATCAAGTGCTGGAATCCACTTCAAGACCATTTATGCGAAAACTTAAAGAAGATCCTTTAATCTTTTCGTTAATTTGAGAGACCACACTTGAAATGTTGAGTAGATTTTATGATGCCGAACTCTCAGCACAGATATCCTGTGGATCACACTTGAATTCTTGACATGCCCCTGGGATGCTAATTTGTAAAATTTAGCCCTTTGTGTATAGTTTTGGGCACTCTACCTTGAAAGGGACATTGATGGTGAGGTAGGGCTCAGAAGAGTGAGGATGATCAATTCTGGAACTTGGAGCTCTAAGAGACTCTTGAGGAGACGCAGTCCAGGTTTTCAATTGCTACGGCAAATGCAGATGTAACTTAAGTAAGGATTGACTGACAACTTGCTGCAGATTGAAGCTTTTTAAAAAAAACTTGCATTTCTCTTCAGAAGTAATCGTCAGGAAATCACTGTGTTCTTTGATCAAAAAAATCTTGCTATCTTCTTTGTGTTCAAAATGTGTGTCAGTGACAGCACCTCTAGCTTATGGTATCGGATTAACTTTTCTGTGGAGGAGTACCATAGATTTATATATGCAACTTATTATAACACCTTAATGAACCTTTTGTAAGAGTGAAAGCTCCTATCTCTTTCTTTGTCTGCATTTCTATTAAATTCATGACTACATTACATAAGATTGGCCTTTTGCTTAATTGGTGATACGTTCTTACTTTGTGTGGCTCCCATTCCGGTACAGTGGAAAGATGTTGTTTCCTTTTTGCCTTTTAACCCCATTAGAAACACAATATTTAATGGTTACGATTTTTTATATTGGTCTTCAATTAGAGTGCAGTGTTTGCAGACTGAGGGCAGCGTGGTCTTCTGAATTCCCAGAAACACAAAACCTATTGCCTGGAATTTGCGGTGGGTAATGCGTCATTACCCCTCTGAAACTGACCGCAACATCAGGATTTAGCGCATGCGCATCTAAATGCGGGAATCCTGAAGTTGCGGTCAGTCATCTACTGCTCCGACACTGGCTGCGCTGTGGACCCTCCCCCTGCCCAATAGCCAGCAATCATTGTAATCAGTGAAACTGATGAAAACTTGGACTTTTCCAGGCTAATATTGCTGTAAAATACCCCATTAAATGTAAAGCTATCGAACCATAGAAATTTACAGCACAGAAGTAGACCATTCGGCCCATCTTGTCCATGCCGGCTGACAAACAGCTATGTACCCGAACCCCACTTTCCAGCACTTGCTCCTTCTTTACCACCATCAGATCTTTCTTTTCTGAAATTGAAATCCCATTTCTAAAAGAAACAAATCATTAGTTTATAACGTCCTTGCTTTTCTGAAAAAATGCTAATGTCTCCATACCAGCCTCCATGACACTTGATTTAAAGCAAACAATAAGCGGATGGCAAAATGGAATGCTGGGATCATAACTGGTACATCTTGCTGGCAAAAGCTACTTATTGCAACCCTGCATTTTACTAGTCAGCTACCATTAAAGTCAAATCGTAATTAGTTACAAGAGCTTAAACATCTTGATAGATGTCAGGTTAAGACGATGGCTGTTGTCTCCGAAGATGTATGGCACCTTCCCCAACCTCCCGCACCCCCCAAACAGGCTGCTTCCCTTGCATTCACAATCCTCCTACAATCTTTGCAACCAAAGTTTTAAAACTTCTGTGGCAATATCCTGGCTTCTGCCAGTGCGAACGCAAAGACCAGCATCCTCTGATTTAATCTCAGTCGGAAGTTCCAGTTTTTGAAGTGTGAAGCCTCCTTTGGTCTCAACGCAAGGCTCAATATAATAAAGTTTTTTTTTAATAAAGCCAGCAATATCATAGAATCATAGAAATTTACAGCACAGAAGGAGGCCTTTCGGCTCATCTTGTCCGTGCCGGCCGACAAAGAGCTATCCACCCTAATTCACACTTTCCAGCACTTGGTCCATAGGCTTGTAGGTTATGGCACTTCAAGTGCATATCCAAGTACTTTTTAAATGTGATGAGGGTCTCTGCCTCTACCACCCTTTCAGGCAGTGAGTTCCAGACCCCCACCACCCTCTGGGTGAAAAGATTTCTCCTCAAATCCCCTCAACTTCTGACCAATTACTTTAAATCTATGCCCCCTGGTTATCAACTCCTCTGCTAAGGGAAATAGGTCCTTCCTATCCACTCTAGCTAGGCCCCTCATAATTTTAAACACCTCAATTAGGTCTCCCCTCAGCTTCCTCCGTTCCAAAGAAAACAACCCCAGCCTATCCAATCTTTCCTCACAGCTAAAATTCCCCAGCCCAGGCAACATCCTTGTAAATTTCCTCTGCACCCTCTCTAGTGCAATCACATCCTTCCTGTAATGTGGTGACACGAACTGCACGCAGTATTCTAGCTGCGGCCTAACTAGTGTTTTATACAGTTCAAGCATAACCTCTTTTATATTCTGTGCCTCGACTAACAGAGGCAAGTATCCCGTATGCCGCCTTAACCATCTTATCTACCTGTCCTGCTACCTTCAGGGATCTGTGGACATGCACTCCAAGGTTCCTCTGATCCTCTGCACTTCTCAGTGTCCTACCATTTATTGAGTATTCCCTTGCCTTGTTCGTCCTCCCCAAATGCATTACCTCACACTTCTCCGGATTGAATTCCATTTGCCATCATCTGCAAACTTCTTTATCCATACTTCCTACATTCAAATCCAAATCATTGATCTACTGGAATTTTTTGAGGATGTAACTGGTAGAATAGATAAGGGAGAACCACTGGATGTGGTGTATTTGGAATTTCAGAAGGCTTTCGATAAGGTTCCGCATAAGAGATTAGCGTGCAAAGTTAAAGCACATGGCATTGGGGGTAAGGTACTGACTTGGATAGAGAACTGGTTGGCAGACAGGAAGCAAAGAGTTGGAATAAACGGGTCTTTTTCCGAGTGGATGGCAGTGACTAGTGGGGTACCATAGGGATCGGTGCTAGGACCCCAGTTATTCACAATATATATTAAAGATCTAGATGAGGGAACTAGATGTAATATCTCCAAGTTTGCAAATGACACAAAGCTGGGTGGGCGTGTGTGCTGTGAGGAAGATGCAGAGAAACTCCAGTCTGATTTGGACTGGTTGGGTGATTGGGCAGATGCATGGCAGATGCAGTATAATGTGGATAATTGCGAGGTTATCCACTTTGGTGGCAAAAACAGGAAGGCAGATTATTATCTGAACGGCAATAGATTGGGAAAAGGGGAAGTGCAATGAGACCTGGGCGTCCTTGTGCACCAGTCGCTGAAGGTAAGCATGCTGGTGCAGCAGGCGGTTAAGAAGGCAAATGGTATGTTGGCCTTCATAGCGAGAGGATTCGAGTACAGGAGCAAAGATGTCTTGCTGCAGTTGTACAGGGCCTTGGTGAGACCAAACCTTGAGTATTGTGTGCAGTTTTGGTCGCCTTATCTGAGGAAGGATGTTCTTGCCATGGAGGGAGTGCAGCGAAGATTCACCAGACTGATACCTGGGATGGCAGGAATGACGTATGAGGAGAGATTGGGTCGATTGGGCTTATATTCGCTAGAGTTTAGAAGAATGAGAGGGGATCTCATTGAAACTTATAAAATTCTAACAGGACTAGACAGACTAGATGCAGGAAGGATGCGGGGGAGTCCAGAACCAGGGGTCACAGTCTAAAGATAAGGGGTAAGCCATTTAGGACAGATGAGGAGGAATTTCTTCACCCAGAGAGTGGTGAACCTGTGGAATTCTCTACCACAGAAGGCAGTTAAGGCCAATTCATTAAATATATTCAAGAAGGAGTTAGATATATTTCTTAAGGCTAAAGGGATCAAGGGGTATGGGGAGAAAGCAGGGACAGGGTACTGAATTTGGATGATCAGCCATGATCTCATTAATTGGTGGAGCAGGCTCGAGGGGCCGAATGGCCTACTCCTGCTCCTATCTTCTATGTTTCTATGCTTCCACACACAGGTTACCTTTATGGTCCCTAAAAGGCCCTACTCTTACTTTAATTATTCTCTTGCTCTTAATATATTTATAAAACATTTTGGGGTTTTCTGTGATTTTTTTTCTAGCCAATATTTTTTCATGCCCACTCTTTGCTTTCCTAATTTCCTTTTTAATTTCACCCCTGCACTTTCTATACTGCAGTATTGAGTCCTCGGTATCTGTCATAAGCTTTCCTTTTTTTTCTTTATCCTACCCTGTATGCCCCTTGACATCCAGGGAGCTCTAGATTTGTTAGTTTCACCATTTTTCTTTAAGGGAACATACTTGCTCTGAACCCTCGCTATCTCCTCCTTGAATGCCTCCCACTGCTCTGACACTGATTTACCTTTAGGTTTCTGTCTCCAGTCCACTTTGGCTAAATCACATCTCAGCTTAGTAAAATTAGTTTTTCCCCAATTGAGAACTTTTATTCCTGGTCTATCCTTGTCCTTTTCCATAACTACCCTAAATCTAACTGAATTATGATCACTAGCACCAATATACTCTCCCACTGATACCCTTTCCATCTGCCCAGCTTCATTCCCTAAAACTAGGTCCAGAACCACCCCTTCTCTTGTTGGGCTTGCTACGTACTAGCTAAAAAAAATCTCCTGAATGCACTTCAAGCATTCTACTCCCTCTATACCTTTCACAGTAAATTTTACCAGTTAATATTAGGGAAGTTGAAATCCCCTACTATTACTGCCCTATTTTTGCGCGTCTCAGAAATTTGCCAACATATTTGCTCTTCTATCTCCCTCTGACTGTTTGGGGATCTATAGTACACTCCCAGCAGTGTGATTGCCACTTTTTTGTTTTTCAGTTCAACCTATATCACCTCATTGGGTGATCCCTCTGAGATACCATCCCTCCTCACAGCTGTAATTGTTTCTTTAATCAATATAGCAACCCCCCCTCTTTTTTTATCCCCCTCTCTATCTCGTCTGAAAACCTCTAACCAGGAATGTTGAGCTGCCATTCCTGTCCTCCTTTCAGCTATGTCTCAGTAATAGCTATAATATTGTTGCGGCTGCCGCGGAACACGAATGGAGGCCGAACCGATCTGAGGAACACATGGCTTTTATTACATTCTCTTGAGAGGTGGCTGCCCCAGCTCCTCTCTGCTAAACCCGAAAACAGACTGAGGGCGACACCCGCGCTTTTGAGTACACTCTGAGGGCGACGCCCGCTCCTTTGTCATGCCTTAAAGGCAGCATGCTTCTTAAAGGCAAGGTGCCCGATTTATTGTCCACGGACGGAAAAGTGGATTGCGCCTGTTTAGGTGGCGATCCGCCACAATATCATACTTCCACGTGTCTATCTGCGCCCTCAGCTCATCTGCTTTATTCCCTAGACTCCTTGCGTTGAAATATATACCATTTAACACTGCCAAACTCCCTTGTTGTCTATTTTCTAGCCTTTGTTTCCTCTGCCTTCCAAACTTGCTTACTAATTTTCTGCCTTCCATTTCCAGCTTTGCTTCTCTCCCTTCTGAATCTACTCCCAGGTTCCCATCTCCCTGCCAAGCTAGTTTAAACCCTCCCCAACAGTACTAGCAAACTCCCCTGCCCCCCCCCCACCCCCACCCCCGCGAGGATATTGGTCTCAGTCCTGTTGAGGTGCAACCCGTCCAGCTTGTACAGGCCCCACCTCCCCCAGAAACAGTCCCAATGCCTCAGGAATTGCCCCCAATGCCCTCCCTCCTGCACCATCTCTCCAGCCATTCTGCTCTATCCTCCTATTTCTCTACTCACTGGCATGTGGCACCGGGAGTAATCTGGAGATTACTACCTTTGAGGTCCTGCTTTTTCATCTCTTTCCTAGCTCCCTAAAATCTGCCTGCAGGACCTCATCCTTCTTTCTACCTATGTCGTTGGTACCGATATGGACCACGATCTCTGGCTGTTCAACCTCCCCCCTCAGAATGTCCTGCAGCCGCTCAGTGACATCCTTGACCCTGGCACCAGGGAGGCAACATACCATCCTGGAGTCACGTCTGCAGCCGCAGAAACGCCTGTCTGCTCCCCTAACTATCGACTCGCCTATGACAATTGCTCTTCTACTCTTCTTCCTCTCCCGCCTATGCAGCTGAGCCATGGACTTGGTTCTGACTGCACTCACCAGAGGAACTATCGCCCCCACCAGTATTCAGAATTGAAAACCGGTTGGCGAGCGCGATGCACTCGGGGGATTCCTGCCCTACCTGCCTGATCCTCCTCCTCTGTCTGGCAGTCACCCATTCCCTCTCTGCCTGCACACTCTTAAGCTGTGGGGTGACTACCTCCTGGAACATGCTATCCACGAAGTTCTCAGCCTCGCAGATGCACTGCAGTGACTCCAGCCGCCGCCCAAGCTCTGAAACTCGGAGCTCGAGCTGCTGTAGCTGGCGACACTTCCCACACATGTGGCCGTCCAGGCCACGAGAAGCGTCCAGGCTTCCCATATGGCACATTGTTTGAATAGCTGTAACTGGGATTTTAACAGCATATTGTCTGTTAAACAAAGGTTCTGGCCCTGAAAAACTAATTTTTATATTTGTGGAGTGTCAAATTTCTCTATTATGATGAAAAAATTACAATTTAAAGTCTTGAAGTTTGTTTATGATATTTCAGCTTCTACTTTATCCCCATATGAAGGTCCCAATCGTTATTTCGCTCTCTGTAATATTTTTTAAAAGTCCGGATAAAAGCATCTTCTCATTTCCTGGTTTGCTGTCTGTGGGAATTCTTCAGTGTGATTGGCCGCTTAGACAGCTGGTTGATGTCACTAACCCTTTTCTAACCCTCCCTACTGTTACTGACAAAAATGCACTTGTACTCTTGATACAGAATGACTGATTTTTCAAGTATGTTCACTTTATGGAACAAAGGCAGTAAAATGACTAAGTCTGTAAGTTGAATTAAAGATGATTGGCATTACAACATAAAAACGGATTTTTTTTCAGAATAGGAAAGGCCATTTTATCCAACTAACTTGCTGCTTTTTTGTAGTTGAACCCTTCATAGTCGCTATATCACACTTCTCTTGAAAAACACAGCTCGTTGTCTCTTGAGACAACTTGTATTCTTTATTTCAGTGGCCTTCCTTACTTCTGTTACCTTTGGGGTGAAACAGATGCATCTTTTCTCTTCCAAGATTAAAGTCATGCTGCATCTGTTGCCACCCCAAATCTGATTGTCTATGGCAGCTTGTGCAATGTTATGGAGGAGCAGTGGGTTATAATATGTACCCCGTGTATGCTGATAGGATTACTTTGAAGTAATAGCATCTGGAGTGAGTTGCGATCTGTCCCACAAATGGAATAAAATGGATCTGCCATGTATCTTTTGCATTCTACTTTGTTTATGCCACATCTTTGGTAAATAAAGAGGAAGTTATTAGTTTTAAATGTAACCACATAGATGCACAGATTGAAGACTAAGTCTAGTCAGGTCACATCTGTTTGCAATTATTATACCTTCTCTGTGAATTGAGAAACATTTTGCTGGGTGCTTTTTTTTCTCTCGGAAACTATGCTGAGGGGCCATTGTCAATTGTCCATTGTGTAAGATACCACAGGATGAAAAGAATCAGAGAAGATGAGATAAAGTAGTCTTGAGGTAACACTAAACTGGGGTTTTACAATCCCGAGGCAGGCAATAGAGTCATGGGGGAAAAATTCGGTATTGCCCCATTTGGGGCGCCATTATTGACCGTGCACAAAGTTTAGCGCCTGGCGCTAATTATCGCCTCTGACCGCAAACTTGGCTTTTATCGCCCCTGGAGGTGATTGGAGTGCTAGATCAGGCACTTCACACCTGTCTTAAGGCGCAAAGGCCGAGGAGTGAGGCGCTACCTCAGAGCGCTGGCGAAGCAAGGAAGGGCAAATCAAAATAAACCTGCAAAGTGCTGCTCAGTACTCAAAACTCCTTCACACAGCGTTGAATCTCTCCAGAAGTCTCTCTCTCTCTCTCTCTCTCTCTCTCTCTCTCTCAGAATGCGTGGTGCAAAAATATCACCGACAAAAAAAGGCAGGAAGCGGTCGCCTTTAAATAGCGCTCCCCTAGTCCCTTTCTGACAGCATAACGCTCCCCTCAACCTCTCGTTGCTAGCGGCAGGCGGTAAGGCAGGGGGCGCCACTCGATCCGGTCCGGGGCGCTAACGGAGCATTGTGCGCTCGACTGACTTCACAATCTGCCGGCGCAGGAGATCGTGGCGATAGTGTTTAGCGCCGCCGCAAAATGTCTAGTTAATTTCGCAAGCGGCGCAAACATCGCCGCGCACGGGCACTAGTTGCTTTGCGCCCCGTTAGCACCCTCTTAAGGTGCTAACGGGAGGCGCAAACAACTGAATTTTTCCCCCCATAGAGTTATACAGCACAGAAAGAGGCCCTTTGGCCCATCGTGTCTGCACCAGCCATCAAGCCCTGTCTATTCTAATACCATTTTCCAGCACTTGGTCCGTAGCCTTGTATGCTATGGCGTTTCAAGCGCTCATCTAAATGCTTCTTGAATGTTGTGAGGGTTCCGACCTCTACCACCCTTTCAGGCAGTGAGTTCCAGATTCCAACCACCCTCTGGGTGAAAAAGTTTTTCCTCAAATCCTCTCTAAACCTCTTGCCCCTTACCTTGAAATTATGCCCCCTGGTTATTGATCCCTCTACTAAGGGGAAAAGTTATTTTCTATCTTCCCTATCTATGCCCCTCATAATTTTGTACACCTCAATCAGGTCCCCCCTCAGCCTTCTCTGCTCCAAGGAAAACAACCCCAGCCTGTCCAGTCTCTCTTCATAGCTGAAGCGCTCCACCCAGGTAACATCCTGGTGAATCTCCTCTGCACCCTCTCCAATGCAATCACATCCTTCCTACAGTGTGGCGACCAGAACTGCACACAGTATTCCAGCTGTGGCCTAACTAGCATTTTGTACAGCTCCATCATAACCTCCCTGCTCTTATATTGTATGCCTCGGCTAATGAAGGCAAGCACCTCATATGCCTTTTTAACCACCTTCTCTACCTGTTCTGCTGCCTTCAGGGATCTATGTACATGCACACCAAGGTCCCTCTGATCCTCTGTCCTTCCTAGGGTCCTACCATTCCTTGGGCCAGAAATTCCTAAACGGGGCTTGCAGCGCGTGCAAGCCCTGTATTTGCACTTACCCAGCGCTACTGCCGATCAGCTCCAGGGACGCCTGGACTTGGTGTTTGAAAAAGAAGAATCCCGGGCAGCGTATGATGTCACGCCGCCCAGGAGTGCAGTCAGCGCGAAGCCAGGAGCGTGCAGTGCAAGTGAGACACGCCCCTTGAGGTCTCAGTTTCACTGGACACGCCCCCAATGTTTCTGTCAAGCTGCTAAGCATTTTTACATGCAAAGCAGCAGTTTAAATAGGTTTTTGGAAGTTTTTTTAAGATTTTGGTAACTTTTATAAACTGTTTAAAATGTTTACATTATTTTGAGTAATCTGAAGTAGTTTTAAAGAGAATTAAAGCAATTTAAAGACTTTTAAAAGCCCTAAAAGAATTTTTTAAATTCCATTTATTTATTTAGCAATGTCGTCGTCATACGTGTCTTCACACTGTTCCCTTTGGGGAACTGTATGAAGTGGTGGAAGGATTTATGGCCCTGATTAAAGCTCATTCCGTGACCGTAACCATCTTTGAACCAGCCATTAGGGCGGTTAGTCCTATGGCGGGAGGGTTTTACGGGCTCCCACAAGCTATACAAGGAGGGGGGGCCACCTACACCCATGGACGCAAATATCCCACTGGATGTCAACCCAGAATTTAGAGCCGGAGCTCCGACTCCACTTGCCGGGACTGTCTGGAGCGGGGTTCGAAACCCTACCCTGATCTGGCCCAGCGGCGGGGATCCTACCGCTATGACAAAGGCCCAATCCGATTAGCAACTTAAAATGGCAGCATAGGGCTCCAGTCACGGGGAGGGAAAAGGCGCAGGAAACGTATGGGTGTCACCTTTTGTGCGGAGTGGGCCTTTTGCGTAGCAGTAAGCATCCCCGCCGCTGGGCCAGAAGGAGTAGGGTTTTGAACCCCACTCCAGACAGTCCCGGCAAGTGGAGTCGGAGCTCCAACTTTAAATTCTGGGTGGACATCCAGCGGGATACTTGCGTCCGTGGGTGTTGGTGGTCCCCCCCCCCTCAGATGGGTTGTGGGAGCCCGTAAAACCCTCCCGCCATAGGACTAACCACCCTAATGGCTGGTTCAAAGATGGTTACGGTCACGGAATGAGTGTTAATCACGGCCATAAATCCTTCCACCACTTCATACAGTTCCCCAAAGGGAACAGTGTGAGGATACGTACGATGATGACCTCTTGCACAATGCACCTCCTTGGACCCTCAGTCGCAGATGCGAGGGGGCAAGTCGTGCAATTGTTAAATTTTTAATTTTATTGACATGTAAAATGTTGGCC
This sequence comes from Somniosus microcephalus, assembly GCF_052327205.1. Lineage (NCBI taxonomy): Eukaryota > Metazoa > Chordata > Chondrichthyes > Squaliformes > Somniosidae > Somniosus > Somniosus microcephalus. The sequence continues at coordinate 227,763,859 of NC_140989.1, read as the reverse complement.
CAGTAATTCCCTTCCAAATGCGCTAGTACGGTCGGGGTACTTACGCATCTGGCCGGATGAAATGCCGGTTTTCAGCATGCACAGTGCATGTGGGGAAAACCGGCATTTCCTGTCCTCTGAACGAAGGGGTTCAGAGGCAGAACGCGTGCGACTGCACAGGCAGCGCGTGCGCAGTATAATTCGCCGCTTTCATTAATGCTTTCAGTGAGGTCAAGTCATTACAACTTACACATGAAAAAAGCATGGGTGCAGTTGCTCCAGAGGCTGCGGAGGAAGATATTTATTATCGTGGAGCTTCTGAAAGTATGTATGTCTGTATATATTCCTTTGCGTGTTATGTATATATTCCTTTACTTATGTGTATGAATGTATTATTTAATTATGACTTTCAGAGAAAGTAACTTATTGGAAAATCATAATTAAAAACATACATTCATACACATTAGTAAAGGAATATAAAACATACATACATATACGTAAAGGAATATATGTGGACATACATACATAACTCATTCTCACATTCCATTCACACAGCCACAATTGCTCCTTCTACCTACCGTTCTGAAAACCCTTTTTAAAAAAAAAAAAAAAAAAAATTTAAACTTTAAAACTTACTTAAAATTTCTTAAAATAACTTCCCTCCCCTTGCCAAACAAAAATATTGCATTTCAAAAGCTCCACGATAAAATATATCTTCTTCCGCAGCCAATGAACAACTTTACACTTGCTTTTTTCAAGTGTAACTTCTAAGGACTTACCCTCACTGAATCCATCATTGAAATCCACAAAGTTCACTGCGCAAGCGCTGCCTGTGCAGTCGCACGCGCTGTGAATAGACCTCGGGTCTGGAAATGCCGGCGTTCCCCGCATGCGCTGTTCCTGCTGAACGCCAGCATTTCCAACGGCCAGATGCGTGAGTAACCCGACCGTACTCACGCTTCTGGCCGCGAATTTCTGGCCCAGTGTGTATTCCCTTGCCTTGTTAGTCCTCCCAAAATGCATCACCTCACACTTTTCAGGGTTAAATTCCATTTGCCGCTGTTCTGCCCATCTGACCAACCCGTCTATATCGTCCTGTAGCCTGTGCCTTCCCTCTTCGTTATTTACAGTAAACTCTTTCGTATCCGGCACCTACGGGACTGGAATGGTGCCGGTTGATTAAAAATTCCGGATAACGGAGAGGTACACCTACCGAGGCAATTTATATATCGGCCGACCTCAGACCAGCAGAAGGTAATTCTGTGGGGGTGTTCCGAACTCAGGAGGGGAGGTGGGACATGGAGTGGCAATGGCCCAAGCTGGTTTTGTAAAAGCCGAAGGAGCACACCTGCTTATTCTGGCCCCACAAATATACAGTAAAACTTACCTTTGGGTTCCTCTTTGGCTGGACGGCCAGCTGATATGGTGCGGGGAAGATTGCAGCGCCCACAGCGACGGCGGGAACAAGTGGTAAGTCATTCCCCACCATTTTCGGGACACTACTGCTCCGTTCCTTCTGGTGCGGAAGCCTCAAAATCTACTCCTGAAATTTGCCGGTTATTAAAGAATTCCAGATGATTAAGTGCCATTTAAACAAGAGTTTACTGTACCACTCCACCAATTTTCGTGTCATCTGCGATCTTACTGATGATACCTCCTACATTCATATCTAAATCATTAATGTACACTACAAACAGCAAAGGACCCAGCACCGATCCCTGCGGTACACCACTGGACACAGGCTTCCAGTCACAAAAACAGCCTTCGACCATCACCCTCTCCCTCCTGCCACTAAGCCAATTTTGGATCCAATGTGCCAAATTGCCCTGGATCCCATGGCAGCACAGGGAAGAATTCCATAGTTCAGTTTCCTGGGAAAGAATGAGTTGGAGGACGAAACTGCACCATGAGTCACAACGGTTATTTCTCACCCCGTGGCTTGCAACACTTGACTATGGCTGTTTCCTCAGTCACTCTCGGCCTGCTACCAGCAGATATCTACTGTATTCCAAAGAATTTCAAGATTTACAGCAACCTAAATGTTAATAGCCCCTGATAAAATGGAATCATTCAACACTGCTTGTTGTTTTTGGATTCACTTTCCCAGCAGTTTCTAGCCAAGCCTGTGTAAAATTTGCTGTAAGGCTACATTTCCTCCTCAAGTCTTTGCCCGCCTCATCTGCCTATAAGCCAAGCACTTGACTTTGTTATTGTTGCTCATTGCCTGCTGATTGCTGTCGGCTACAATACTCGGATAGATGGTGGCGGGAAGGGTTTTGTTTTTAAATAACAGAAAACACTGGAGAAACTCAGCAGGCCAGGCAGCATCCATGGAGAGAGAAACAGAGTTAACGTCTCAGGTCGAAGACCTTTCGTCAGAACTATATTCCAGTTCTGACGAAAGGTCTTCGACCTGAAACGTTAACTCTGTTTCTCTCTCCACTGATGCTGCCTGGCCTGCTGAGTTTTTCCAGCGTTTTCTGTTGTTATTTCAGATTTCCAGCATCCGCAGTATTTTGCTATCATGTTAGGGTTTTGTTTTTGTTCAGTTTTGCACATTCATAGTCAGTTTTGTTTTCCATCAGATTTATTCTGGTGTAGTTGGATTTCTTATGTAAGAAGTCACACAACACCAGGTTATAGTCCAACAGCTTTATTTGAAATCACAAGCTTTCGGAACACTGCTCCTTCGTCAGGTGAAGTGGAGAAATGCATAAAGACACAGCTTATATAGTCAGAGAATAATGTCAGATGTTTACAGGTAATCTTTCCAACTGCCATTTATCACACCTCGGCAGAGAGATAATCACAGTAATCAAAGGTGTGAATGGTGTCCAAACAGGTCAGTCAGGAAAACATTACATCAAAGAACAATGCGGTGGGGTCACAAGGGGTCAAATGTTGCAGATGCTGGGGTCTGTATGAAAAACAAAAAAACAGACAAAAAACACTTGGATTTCTTAGGAAGAAAAAAATCTTCTTTGGCACCATTTGTTTCTGTCAATGTCCATTGTGTTCATTCATTAGGCGGAAAGATTTTACACTGAGAATGCACGTGCCTCCGATTCAAATTATTCTTTTGGAAGAAATCCAAATGAAGCTTGACATAATCTAGGTTTTGTCCAATTTATTTTTCGAAAGAAACTTTTGTTCAAGTTACATTATTTGCATCAAGTATCCCTTTTACATCTGTACCTGTTGTATTCGAAAACTGATCTTCAAGGCAGTATGGTAGCTCCATTACAATGGGCCATGTTCTGGTCATGTCATGATGGGGATGAATCACCATGTCTGATGAGGGACGGTGCAACTTAAATCGATTAACGGGTGGATAATTGAAGATTAGACAATAAAAGTTTTCAGATCCTATCAAAAATGTTTCAACCATCAGCAAACTACAAATCTGAAACTGAGGGCTGAAGAGCATAATAGCATGGAATTTGTGGTGGGTAATGACGGCAAACTAACCGCGTTCGCCGCCATTACCCCTCTGAAACTGACCGCAACTTCAGGATTTAGCGCATGCGCATCTAAATGTGGTAATCCTGAAGTTGCGGTCAGTCATTCACTGCTCCGACACTGGCTGCGCTGTGGACCCTCCCCCACCCAATAGCTAGCAATCAGTGAAACTGACGAAAATTTGAGCTTTTTCACGGTAATATGACTGTTAAATACCCCATTAAATGGTAAGCCTTGTTGGAATAGGTGGAGTCTGGCTGTAATCAGTTATAAACCCACAAGAGTAAAGCTCAGGCAGCTTATAACTGTCTCCTGAACCCAGCAACCGTAGCTTCCCTTGTATAGCCTTTTATTATAATTATGTAACAATGCATTCTTTGGGCTTTAAATGCAGTTCACAGTGCCATTTTCAATAGAGTTACATGTTAAGTGGTTTAAATGTGTGATTTAAAAATAACATGGTCAGTTTAGTCTGATGTTGAATTCTGGAACTCTGGTCAAGAATATCTTGCAGTAGTAATGGTCTGTCCTTTCAGAGTGATTTGTTTTAGTATCGGGACCAAGCGAAAGGCCAGCAGTTGCTTCACCTTGCTACAACTTTATTTGTAAACTTTTAATGCAAGTGAAATTCTGACAGGTCAGTTTTAATTAGCTCCACCAAAAAGCATGAATTAACCTCGTGCAAGAACTGAAGACATTCACCTGCATCCATTGCCCAGTATTGAAGCAATTTGCCAAGACTTTCTGGTGGATTTCTAATTACTCAAGTTTCAGAGTGACATTAAATACCCCAAAATAGCATGTTGGAGAAGGAGGGATGATAGGACAGCGCAGTTGTCAAAGACAAATGCAGTGATGAAATGTATGATCTTGCTGAGTTTCACACCTCAGTGGTAATTGAAGCTGCTTTTTAAAAATAACTTTTTTATGGAAGTTTTTTTTGTTAACTTATATATTCTCGTCCCTTTTGTCTGGCCACAAGTAATGTTTCAGTAATATTTCATGTTCCAGGGCCCTTATCAGAAGGATTTTTTTTGAATATGCCATTAATTTTCTCATCTACGAGTTAATCTCCCGTGGTGTTGCTCATCAATTGAATGATGCACTATTTCATAACGAGAGAAGAGTTATACCTTCTAATACACAACAGCCCAGATTTTGCGGTGGTAATGGCAGCAAACTGTCGGCGTCTTATCCCTCTGAAACTGACCGTAACTTCAGGATTTAGTGCACGTGCAGCTAAACGCGGAAATCCTGAAGCTGCGGTCAGTCATTTTTTACTCTGCCACAGACTGCGCTGTGTAACTCCCCAGAGCTGACAGTCACTGAAATCAGCTGAACTGACGAAAACTTAAGCTTTTCCGATCTAATTACGTTGTTAAACAACCCATAAAAAATTAAGCCTTGTTGGAATAGTTGTAACTGGGGTTTTAACGGCATATTGACTGCTGAACAACCGTTCTGGCTCTGAAAAACTAATTTTATATTTGTGGAATGTCAAATTTCTCCATTATGCCATTGTTTTGCACTCGTTACTATTCTTCTTCAGTAAATGTCAAAAGCTTCAGCTTGAAATTCAACAGAAGAGCAGTAATTTGCTTTCTTTGTGTAGTTTGGGAGGTGGGGTGGGGTGGGATGGGGCTGGTGGGAGTGTGAGACAACAGGAGTTAGTGTCGCTGCTGCTGTTGGATTCTGCCAACGTTGCTACTTGTGTCCTGAGTTGCTGTTTTGTGTCAATAAGCTGTGCTGCAGGCAGCTAGGAAGTGTTCATGCTTCAAGTTACACATCAGTCTTGTCTGCTGCACCTAAAGGCAGGATTTAAATCAGACAATGTGAAGGGTTCAGGTGCGTTCTCCAGTCTGAAAAAGTATGTTGAATGTTGAAGTTTTTTTGAAGGAGTGCAGACTGAGTGACGCACGTACAAATTTCTGGCATCCTCAACGCTGGCCCTAACATTAATTTTCTACCCGTATTGATCAATGGAGAGCTGAGAACTACAAGCAAAGTAAATATGGAGTTAAAATCCACACGTATGATTGAGCCTGGTGCTGTGGCTTCAGAGGTCTGTATTTTTAATATCCCGTTTCTGCTCTAAGTCACATCCGAGATGCTACTTGATGTGATCAGACTTTCTCTTGCTTCGTTAGTGAACATGCACTATTTCTTTGTAAGAGGGAGAAAATCATAGTGCTCACCTTCCTGCTGCTGTTCTCGGTGCCCGAGAAGAAAGTTAATTTTGCATCTATTAGAATATGGAACTTAATATACAAAATAAAATTATAAAATTTTATATTTTGCTAATTTTAAAAAGCAGCCTCAATCATCCAATGGTTTTCCTTCGCACATTCAAACACTTGTCACTAAACTGCACTATTATTTTAATTGGCTTTCCTCAATTCTTAATACTTATGAGTGAAAGGCCTTCTGGAACTTGGTAATCACTGTTGATTCATTCTATGGGTGAACAGCTTTTCATTGGCACTTTGCACAGGAAGAATAAATCTGTATTTTTGAAGCATTCTTCTGCTCTGAACTTGCCTTCTGAAAATATCTATATCAGATGTTGTGGGTTGGCATTTTCACCCTGGTCAACCACACTACTTGACTCGTGATGCAGCGAAGCAATATGACAAAGTGGGTTTCACAGAAAGAACCATAAGACTATTTGGATAAATTAGTAACACATCAGTTGCAAAAAACATTTAGGTAAATTGTGTCTGACTGTCGAGTTCAGTGTACCAAATAAATGTCCAGTAATTTTCTTTCAAAATGAGTTTGTTTCCGAGTTTGAGGCAGTAGTTGATGGAGTCATTTTGAAATTGATAAATTGAACAGCTGCAATCCAACACTGTTCATTTTTTCCACATTATCTCCCCCACCCTACAAATTTTGGGGGGAATTTCCTGCAGATATTCATGTCAAAGTTTTGCCGTCTTGAGAAATGGCAGACCAATACATATTTTGGTTCTGTCTTCACAAAGGAGGACACAAATAACCTCCCAGAAATGTCGGGGAACATAGGTGTAATGTATATACCTTTAAGGGGGGAACTATCTTTTACAGCTCATGTATACTGCAGTACCGGCGGTGACCACACCTGTATATAGCACTGAGTAGTAATCTGTACAGATCAGTTCTCGTGTGAGCCACGTTGAGTAAACACCTGTTGTACCGTTCTCCTGCAGTCTGTGTCTTATTATACACGGACACAAAATTGGCGACAAGGCAAGTTCGAACCTACCTGCAACTCTGCATCGCCTCCCGGGGATTCGTTCCTGGAGATCAGTGGATTGGAGGTCAAGGCCAGAGACTCGGGCGTCGACCACGGGCAACCGCCCAGTCATCCAGCAGAGACTCGAGAATTGCGGGGGAGGCTGTCGAGAGCCAGGCTTGGCTTTCCAGTCGAGGTGGTCCAGCGAAACGGGCTGACAACAGGTAGTGCGCAGACCCTTCCCGGACAGCGGCGGGCTAGAGCCCGACCGAGGGGCACAGCAAAGGGCCGAGCAGCGTCGACGGGGGAGAGAGAGAGGGCAGAGCGCACAGGGCGCAGCCGGTGTTCAGGGGCCGAGCAGCGTCGAAGAGAGGGAGAGAGAGACGCGCAGAAACCCGCGAGGCGCCGCCATTGCCACGAGGACCGCCGAGAGCAATGTTGGCAGCAGCGCAGGAGGAGCACGCGAAACCTACAGGGCGCCGCCATTGCCACAAGAACCGCCGGGAGCGGCGTTGGCAGCAGCGGGGGAGGAAGGAAAGTGCAGGAGATGCCATTTTAAACCACACCCAAAATGCCGAAGAGTGGCAGTATCACCGCATTTGACAATGAAGTCGAAGATTGGACTACATATGTCGAACGAATAGAGGTATAGTGCAAGGCAAATGAGGTGTCAGATGACAAGAAAGTGTCGGTATTGTTAAATTTAATGGGTGCAAAGACGTATGGGTTATTACGAAATCTAGTAACCCCAACGAAGCCAATGGAAAAGAGTTTTGAAGACATAGTAACGATACTACAGGAACATTTAAACCCCACACCGCTGCTGATAGCAGAAAGATTCAAGTTTCACAAACGGAACCAGCATAAGGATGAAAGCAATGCTGATTATTTAACAGAACTGCGCAAACTATCGAAACACTGCCAGTTTGGAGCGGGACTGGCAGATACCTTAAGGGACAAGTTTGTGTGTGGGCTTCAAAGTGAAGGAACCCAGAAACGGCTTTTTATCTGAAAAGGACCTTACGCTGAAAAAGGCTTTCAGCATTGCGGTATCATATGAAGCAGCAGCACGGGGCGCTGCAGAGATACAACAGAGACCGCAAGAATATGGCACAAACGAAATGTCATATGGAACAGAGAAGTGCTATCGCTGCGGCAGAACAACATACGACCAGAATGATTGTCTGCACACTTTGTCTGAACCAGCAATGTGGAAAAGTAGGACACATAGCACGAGTCTGCAGGTCGGGAAAGAAAACCAGCAATAAGAAACCTACCAAAGAAAAGTACAAGAAGGTACATAAGATGACGGAGAATAGTCCAGACGAACAAAAGAGTGAGAACGACTCTGAAAGCAGGGAACTGAGTTGTCTGAAACTACATAATGTGATCACAACGGAGGATCACCGAACCATTTGGGTCACTGTCAAGATAGCAGGAGTCCAGGTAAAGATGGAATTGGACACAGGATCAGCCCTAACAGTCATAAACCGATGGGACTACGAGCGGCTATTCTCACACATACCCTTGAGAGACACAAAAATTATTTTGAAGACGTACACGGGGCAAAAAGTCTACCCCAAAGGAAAAATAAGGGTGACCGTTATATACAACGGTAAGGAAACACCAAAACTAGACCTGTATGTATTGCGAGATGGAGGACCACCATTACTGGGACGTGAATGGATCCGGAAAATACAACTGGATTGGCATTCCATACAGGCACTGACTGTGGCTGACAAAAAGGATGACGACGTCACACCTGGGCGACTGTCAAAGATCCTAACTGACGCGAAAGAAGTGTTCCAGCAAGGACTCGGAACACTAAAAGGCATGACAGCGACGATTAAAATTGAAGAAAACGCAAGCCCAACATTTTTTAAGGCCAGACCGGTACCTTATGCGATCCGCCCAGCCGTCGAAGCAGAGCTGGAGAGTCTGGAACGTTCAGGTGTACTGTCCAAGGTAGACTGGAGCGAGTGGGCTACACCCATCGTCCCTGTGATGAAAAAGTCGTTGAGCAGCACGCCTGGGGAACCAAGGAAGGTTCGCATCTGTGGGGACTTTAAGGTAACAGTGAACCCGGTCCTTCACACCGTACAATATCCACTTCCACGGATTGAAGATATTTTCGCCTCGCTATCTGGAGGGAAACGCTTCACTAAGATTGATCTGGCCCAGGCGTATCTGCAAATGGAGGTAGAAGAAGCATCAAAAAAAATCTCACAATCAACACCCATAAAGGTCTCTACCAATACAACCGGCTGGTATTCGGGGTAGCATCAGCTCCAGCTATTTGGCAGAGGGCAATGGAACAAGTCCTGCAAGGGATCCCAGGGACCTAGTGTTATTTGGACGACATCCTGGTCACGGGCAAAAATGACAGTGATCACCTTGCCAACCTGGAGCAGGTGCTCACTAGATTGCAGGAATATGGGCTCCGAGCTAACCGCCCCAAATGCGAGTTTTTTAGCAAACAGATCTCGTATTGTGGCCACATTATCGATAAAGAGGGGTTACATAAGTCCCCAGAGAAGATTGAGGCAGTAGTCAAGGCTCCAGCACCGGAAAATGTGTCACAACTGAGGTCGTTCCTCGGGCTGGTAAACTACTACCATAAGTTCTTGCCAAATTTGTCTACAATACTACACCCACTGAACACCCTACTGCAAACTGGGGTACCATGGAAGTGGAGTGACGAATGTAGACGAGCTTTCCAGAAGAGCAAAACACTAATCACATCGAAGGAGGTATTGGCCCATTACAACCCAGCATTACCAATTCGGTTGGCATGTGATGCGTCACCCTACGGCATTGGAGCGGTGCTGTCGCCTAAATTCTCGGACGGCTCCGAGAGGCCAATAGCCTTTGCGTCACGATCACTAACCTCAGCCGAGCGTAACTACGCCCAGATTGACAGGGAGGCCCTCAGCCTAGTGTGGGGAGTGAAAAAGTTCAATCACTATCTGCACGGGCAGAAATTCACCTTGCTGACTGATCACCAGCCTTTTGTCTCCATTTTTAATCTGAAGAAGGGCGTTCCGGTGATGACTGCGCAACGACTACAAAGATGGTCACTTTTTCTAGGGGCGCACCACTATGAGATTGAATATAAGGGCACGAAACAGCATGGAAATGCTGATGGGGCTATCACGCCTGCCACTGCCTACTGCGGAGGAAGCACCAGCAGTGGATCCTGTCAAAATATTGCATTCGACTATAGTTGAATACCTACCGGTAACTAACGCTTGTATCGAAAAGGAAACCCGAAATGACCCGACACTGTCTCGGGTATATGATTTGACGGTGAAGGGATGGCCAGCACATGGCGACTCACTGTTGCCAGCATTCTCGACAAGGAGAGAACAGCTGTCAGTGTGCCGGGGGACCTTGATGTGTGGATCCCGGGTGGTAATTCCACCCAAGTTAAGGGATAGAGTGCTCAATGAGCTTCATGAGGGTCATCTGGGAGGGGTAAAAATGAAAAGCCTAGCCAGGGCTTATGTGTGGTGGCTGGGAATCGATAAACAAATCGAGGACCTGACCAAGAGCTGCTCAGGATGGCAGAAAGTCCAAAATGCACCACCACAGGCCTCTCTACACCCATGGGAGTGGCCCTCATCTCCATGGCAACGGGTGCATATTGATTTTGCTGGTCCATTCATGGACTCAATGTTTTTAATAGCCGTGGATGCGCACTCAAAATGGCCTGAGGTCATCAAAATGTCCTCCACCACCACGGAGAAAACTATTGCAGTCCTACGGACCATTTTTGCCAGGAATGGTTTGCCAGAACAGATTTGCTCCGACAACGGACCAGTTTGTGTCCGAAGAGTCCCGGAGGTTCTTGAAAAAGAATGGGGTAAGGCATTACACATCCGCCCCGTATCATCCAGCCACGAATGGATTGGCTGAGAGGTGCGTACAAACCTTTAAGAAGGCAATAAAGGCTATGTACAATGACAACATTCCGCTGCAGCACAAGGTGGACAATTTCCTGTTCGCCTACCGGAATGTGACACATGTAGTCACCAACCAGGCCCCAGCCATGATGTTCTTTAACCGAAGGTTAAGATCTCGCCTGGATTTGCTCAGACCAAACGTACGAAGAGATGTTGAGAGTAAGCAATTCCAGCACATCCATGAGAAGCCAACAAGGAGCTTCAATGTAGGGCAACCAGTCTTGGCCCGCGACTACCGAACAGAAAAATGGCAGCCAGGAACGATATGCACACGGCAGGGCCCACTAATGTACACAGTGGACGTTGGGGAGAGCATTGTGAGATGCCATGCTGACCAGATCCTAGAGTCACAGGAACAAGTCAACCGCATGCCTCGCCCATATATACCTGGTGATGAACCCGACATACAGGTTGCATCTACCCCAGAAACAGTAGCATCGGAAGCTGATGAACCAACCGACGACAGGGGGCCAGACTCGCCTCCGCACCAAGAGCAAGACACTCGGGAAAGGCGCTATCCAGAAAGGATCAGGAAGCCTCCCCAAAGACTGAATATATAAATAGACTATTTTCAGCTGATGTTGCATGTTAAAAGTGTTAATTGTAATTAGTTTGATATTTAATTGTTAAATGAGTTATGGTACTGTTAATCTAAAAGGGGAGGAATTGTAATGTATATACCTTTTTAAGGGGGGAACTATCTTTTACAGCTCATGTATACTGCCGTACCGGCGGTGACCACACCTGTATATAGCACTGAGTAGTAATCTGCACAGATCAGTTCCCGTGTGAGCCACGTTGAGTAAACACCTGTTGTACCGTTCTCCTGCAGTCTGTGTCTTATTATACACAGACACAACAATAGGGTCTGATGAAAGGGAGGAACTGAAAGAAATCAGCATTTGTAGGGAAATGGTGTTAGGGAAATTGATGGGATTGAAGGCCGATAAATCTCCAGGGCCTGATAATCTACATCCTAGGGTACTTAAGGAAGTGGCCCTAGAAATAGTAGATGCATTGCTGATCATCTTCTAACATTCGATGGAATCTGGAACAGTACCCATGGATTGGAGGGTAGCTAATGTTACCCCACTATTCAAAGAAGGTGGTAGAGAGAAAATGGGGAATTACAGACCGGTAAGCCTGACATCGGTCGTGGGGAAAATGCCAGAGTCCATTATAAAAGATGTAATAGCAGAGCACTTGGAAAACAGTGACAGGATCGGACAAAGTCAACATGGATTTACAAAAGGTAAATCGTGCTTGACTAATCTACTGGAATTTTTTGAGGATGTAACTAGTAAAATAGATAAGGGAGAACCAGTGGATGTGGTGTATTTGGACTTTCAGAAGGCTTTCGATAAGGTCCCGCATAAGAGATTAGCGTGTAAAGTTAAGGCACATGGGACTGGGGGCAAGGTATTGACTTGGATAGAGAACTGGTTGGCAGATAGAAAGCAAAGAGTTGGAATAAACGGGTCTTTTTCCGAGTGGTAGGCAGTGACTAGTGGGGTACCGCAGGGATCTGTCCTTGGACCCCAGCTATTCACAATATATATTAATGATCTGGACAAGGGAACTAGATGTAATATCTCCAAATTTGCAGACGACACAAAGCTGGATGGGTGCGTGTGCTGTGAGGAGGATGCCGAGAAACTACAGGATGATTTGGACAGGTTGAGTGATTGGGCAGAAGCATGGCAGATGCAATATAACGTGGATAAATGTGAGGTTATCTACTTTGGTGTCAAAAACAGGAAGGCAGATTATTATCTGAATGGCAATAGATTGGGAGAAGGGGAAGTGCAATGAGACCTGGGTGTCCTTGTGCACCAGTCGCTGAAGGTAAGCATGCAGGTGCAGCAGGCGGTTAAGAAGGCAAATGGTATGTTGGCCTTCATAGCGAGAGGGTTTGAGTACAGGAACAAGGATGTCTTGCTGCAGTTGTGCAGGGCCTTGGTGAGACCACATCTTGAGTATTGTGTGCAGTTTTGGTCGCCTTATCTGAGGAAGGATATTCTTGCCATGGAAGGAGTTCAGCGAAGATTCACCAGGCTGAATACTGGGATGGCAGGAATGACGTATGAGGAGAGATTGGGTCGATTGGGCTTGTACTTGCTGGAGTTTAGAAGAATGAGAGGGGATCTCATTGAAACTTATAAAATTCTGGCAGGACTGGACAGACTAGATGCAGGGAGGATGTTCCCGATGGTCGGGGAATTCAGAACCAGGGGTCACAGTCTAAGCATAAGGGGTAGGCCATTTAGGACAGAAATGAGGAGGAATTTCTTCACCCCGAGAGTGGTGAACCTGTGGAATTCTCTACCACAGAAGGCAGTAGAGGCCAATTCATTAAATATATTCAAGAAGGAGTTGGATATATTTCTTAAGGCTAAAGGGATCAAGGGATATGGGGAGAAAGCAGGGACAGGGTACTGAGTTTGGATGATCAGCCATGATCGCATTGAATGGCGGAGCAGGCTCAAGGCGCCGAATGGCCTACTCCTGCTCCTATCTTCTATGTTTCTATGTTTCCTCTTAATCAAAATTAAAAAGATAGTGTAGGTAGGTTCCATTTGGCAGAAGACTCTTTTGCTGTGCATTTCTCCACCCTTATGACTGCTCCGAAAATAAATCCCATTCCTTTGCTCACTGTCTTGAATGCATATTTTGCAAGATTCCTGCTGCTTGAAGGGTTCAAAAATAAGATAACGTATTGTAGATGAAATTGTAGAAAAACTAACTGCTAGTATCAGAGCCATGCGATGATTATTTTTGTGTAATCAGACAAATTTTTAACTAGCTACAACTGTGATACTTGATATTCAAGATCATTCTGTTTTTTCCCCACGAGGGACAATTCACATCTCGACCTTATTCTTATGAATGACCATTCTAACATTCATAATGGGTAAGTAGCAGAACCATTGGAGACCAATACCCACAGTAGGATTAACTTATAAGGCGATCTACAGACAGCGCCAGAAAGAACCAAGGCAAAAACACACGACGTTTAAAAAGGGCAAGGGTCAAAGAAATGAGGAATGACGCTCATAACATTTTCGGGGGAAACATTGCTGAAAGATTTCACAGTTGAGGAAAAATGGAGTGTTTATCAAATTGATTATGCAAGCTAAGTTTATACCCAAGGAAAAAAGAACCCGCTAAGCAAAGTAATTAGCCCCCAGAATAGACGAGTAGGACAATTAAAATGGCAATGACAAAGAAGCAGATTGCACAAACCTTCGGGGGAGAAAGGAGGGGCAGGAACTCTGGAAGGACTGTCGGAATTTGCTCAAACAGGTTCAAAGAGAGATTAGAGGTTCTTAAAAAGGCCCCATGAGATTGGGGTAGTACATGAAACAGAAGTACTATTTCATTATCATAGTGAAAGAGTAGTGGGAGAGGAAGGATAAAAATGACATCAAACTGAAAATGAAATATTTATTACAAATTAATGGTTTTGCAAAGAGTTTAACTTGCAGTCCTATTTCTGTATGGGAATTTTGACATCATTGTGGCAAAGGTATTTGATAAGCTGAAGGAATTTAACATGAACATATGTCCTGGCAAACGGCATATGTTCAAGGGTTCTGAAGGAGACGAGGAAGGAAATTTGCTGAGCTCTAGCTGTCATCGAGGAGGAATCATTGTCACTGGTGAGCATCCCCAGTGTTGGCAGCAAGCAAATATAATATCTATGTTTCGGGAGAGCATCAAACCTGATCCAGGCAGCTGCAGGTCCACAATCAATAACGGTTAAAATAATGGGAAGTTTTCCCAGGGATAGGCTGGGCATGTACTCGTATACTTAATAACTTAATAAGAAGCAATGTGGATGGACTTAGGAAAGGAAGATGCTGCCTGGCAAATTTCCTGATGTGAGAACTTTACAGCTGAGTTAGATATTGGTCTCCCTAGAATATCATTTGTTTGGACTTCGAGAGTGGTTTTGACAAAGACACACACACATATTGAAAGCAGAAGCCTCAGGAATCTCGGCTAGGACATGACTGAATACAAAATTGGTAAGATACAGGAAACGGAGAGTAATTGTAAGAGATGTAATGTCAGACAGGGTTGAGGTGTGAATTGAAGTCCTGCACAGGTCAGTGCTTGGACCTATGCGGTTTCCATTCTATATTAATGAGCTAGATTTGGACGCTCCTTAAAACCTACCTCTCTAACCTAGCTTTTGGTCACCTGTTCTAATATCTCCTTATGTGGCCCTGTGTCAAATTTTGTTTGACAACACTCCTGTGAAGTGCCTTGGGGCGTTTTACTACGTTAAAGGCACTATATAAATACAAGTTGTTGTAGATTTTGAAATAAAATGCAAACTTCTCAAATTTGCTAAAATAGAGAAAGCAGTAGAGATGGAAGATGCAGCACAAGATTTACAGATGGAGTTGCATCAGTTATCCATTGGGAAGACAAAAAGCAAATCCAACATCAATATGTATATAGATACTTTATAGATATTTATATTCCATATTGATTTTGAAAAATGTACTTCCCACGTGTCCAATGAATGTGATTGAATTGGCAGAGAGATACTTTGAAGGCAACTTGGTAGTGATGGTAGATTCATCACTTTCAATGTCTAGACATTGGAAAGTATTTTTAAAAATGCAAATGGAATTCTAGGGTATATACAGGGTAGTCAGACTCGGAATGTCCCTTCAGATTAAGCCAGGAAAGTGGGACCAGAAGACTTACATTTCAATTAGTGAAAAATAAATTTAAAGCAGACATAATGTGAAAAAATTCCAAGAATGCTAAATATTTGGAATAATCTGCTAGGAGGGGAGTAAAGCCAAAAGCATTTGGCACAATGAAAGTGCAGCTGGATAAAATCGTGGCAGAGTTAAGGTACTGAAGGTGCGAGCTTCAATGGGCCAGTGGTCTTGTATCATCATTGTTCGCTCTTACATTCTTTCTTAAACCAATTTGAATTCATTAAAGGAAAATGATAAAATTGTAGCAAAAACTATCCAAATTATTTTGTGAAATCAAAAAAAAGTTAACAAGTTTTTTTTGGAAAACTAATGGCAAATAATAATGTGTTTTGGAAACAACTTCATATATGAAAATCTTAACAGATGGGCAGTGTAACCAGATGATGCATATCCATCACCTCTGGAATTTTACATCTGGTTCAGATGCGTAGGATGTAAGTTTTCCGTCAGTTATTGATGGTGCTGGGGTCCCATGGAATAGAGTTGCGGCTCAAGTGTTGCCCACACAGGGATTGATTTAACCCTCCAAGCTGCCCTGGTGAGCAGTATACTTCCAGGGTCAGCTGGCTATTCAACAATGAAAGTGCACACTTTCCAGGAGAGGCCACTGGATAGCCGTCAGGAAGGAAAACCTTGCTTACCCAGGGAACATGAAGCCAATTGTCCCACCCCAGCTGCTGTGCCAACTGCGATCAACTAACGCAGGACAGACTGTGGAGCAAACATGGGACACTTTGTGAAGACTGCCCTGCCCCTTTAACAAATGGAATATTAGATACTTGGGGCAAATAACTAAAAGGGTACAACCATCAGGAAAGACTGAACAGGCTGGGCTCTTTTCTCTAGAAAAGATAAGACGGAGAGGTGACCTGATCGAGGCCTTTAAAATTATGAAGGGGTTTGATAGGGTAGACGTAGAGCGGATGTTTGCACTTCTGCGGGGGGGTTCAAAACTAGGAGCCACAAATACAAGACAGTCACTAATCAATTCAATAAGGAATTCAAGTGAAACTTCTTTACTCAAAAAGTGGTGAGAGTGTGGAACTCGACACTACGTGGAGTGGTTGATGCGAATACCATGCATTCATTTGAGGGGAAGCTAGATAAGCGCATGAGGAGAAAGGAATAGAAGGATATGTTGATAAGGTCGGAGGAGGCTCGTGTGGAGCACAGACATTGGTAGAGACCAGTTGGGCTGAATGGCATATTTCTGTGCCGTAAAATTCTATATATATGATTGAGTGGGACCTGTGGCGCTCAACATGATTTTGAAGACTCACCTTTGCAAGCCAACAGAGCTGTAGTTAGTTGTATGTCTACTAATTAAGCATGATGTCACATCTAATTTATGTATAATAATCTGTAAAACTGACCATTTTAATTTTATTTAAGTTGTTGTATTTTCAAAATGTTCTTGAAGGAACAGGTGGCATACAAATGGTTTTTAATGAATGCTGTACATTGTGCTATTCAGGGTTTGATTTCTGCTTGAGTTGGTTCAGTTAAATTGAGGAAATCTGCAACATATTTGTTCTGCTTAAGTTTTGTCATAATTGTTAGACAACAACACTGCAATATGTCTGTCAGAGATTACAATCAAACCTCCTTAATGCACATTGTCAAAGCCATTAGGCACCCTTCCTGAAGAAACATGACACACCTCTCTGCTGGCAGTGTCATGCTTCTTTTCACTGAAATTAAGCTCAGAAAAGAAACTAATTTGGAAAAACAAAGGGTGATGATTTCAACCCCTTTATAATTATATGCAGAACTTGAGTTATACTGTTATCCACACTTCCATCTACTATAAATAGTGGAGTCTGACTGCAGACCTTCAGGTTTCATTTAACAAATTGCTTTTTTCCATTGTGCTGCTGTTATGGAGATCACGTATTCATTTCACTTGGGAATGTACCCACACTGTTACATAAAAATGAATCATTATTTTTGTTTGCTGCTGTTTGTGCAAATGATGTGAAGCCAGGTAGGTTCATCTAATTCTGAAAGCTGTAACCTCAAATTTAGCGTTGCCCAACTTTATGCCAGAGTATATTATTGTGAGTTAATCTGTGTAAACACTGTTGAATTGTGGGGTCAGCTTAAAAAACAGTCCCTTCAGGGAGTTAAGTTTATGCCAGTCTGAATACATAAGTACAGGTATCCTTAACTTTGTTAAGTATCACCGCCCCCTAAAGTTCAGGGTTTGGCAAAGTCATAACTGAAGGTTGAGCCCAGTGAAGCAGACCAACACATGAACCTCGCTGAACCTTTAGTGAATATGGATCCAGTCTCTCCCACCACCACCCAACAAGGCAAATGAGCAACATGAACATATATTCACCAATACATAATAAGGAATCAGATGTGCTCCTCGGCTAATCCTTTGTACTAAGGGTATTGTTGGCCCTTTATCTGGGTTTCTCAAAAGGAACACTGTTCCAAAATAAACTGAGCATAGATCTGGTAATAAACAGCAGATATAAAGGGCCTCAAATTCCTGGGCCCGGGAATAGTAGTGATAGCACAACGGGGGCAGGTGAACCAGATTTTAGGGAGGACCTAGTTCCGCAGGCCTCCACCCCCTGTTTTGTCACCAGATTTCAACAGAAGTGAGGGTGCATGCAAGAGGCGCAGTGCAATCTCATCAGAAGAGTTGGAACTAGCGGGAAGACATCATCTGTCAAAAATCCTGTCGGACTTGCTTCGTTGCGCCCAACGCTAAATAGGCTCGCAATATCCTGGCAGAACTGAGGTCCACAACTGTTGCAAATGCTGATTTCCTAATGGCACTCGCTTGCATTCCCCAAATGCAAATGGCCCTGAACCCAAGATATGGGTACTTCTAGCAGCCCAAGAATTTCAGTGCCAAAGAATTTAACAAGAGTATAAAGCTCTTGGACACGTGTTCTTCTAGTTTCTGGCATGTTTGTCTTCCAATTTGACCACTAAGTATAGGTGAAGCGTGATAATATTTGTTTCTGATTTTCATTCTAGAGTTCTGTTGGGAGTGGATGTTGAGATTGGAAGGAGATAGGGAAATTGCCATTGACCTATGGCTCAGCCAATGTACAACTGAGTGTGCAGTTAAATTAGGTAAAATCAATAGAATTGAAGGCGCAATGGTGAGATCACTCACAAGATGAAATAGCCAGAGATAATGTAAACAAAAAAACACGAGTATGCAGAGTGTGTAAAGCAGATTATATTCATGTACAATGTGTTGGGAGGGGTGGGGGGTATTGGAGCAAAGAATTTTGGAGGATATTTACAAATTCGACTGTAAACTGTTTCTTTCTCTAGTGCTGTCATCCTTCACTTGATGCTTAGCAATACCTGGTAAACTAATGTATATAGAATGTGGTCCCTTGATTAACCATGCAAAACTTGGCATAAACCCAGTGACACTGGTCAGAGATGCTGTTTGTTTGGCAGGTGGCAAAGCGACAGCTAAGGACTGAAGTGACCCAGGCTGGTGCAGGGGTGACGAAAACAGGGAGCATATATGTTATTCACCCCGAGTTGTTTGTACAAACTATCTTGAAGACCATTGTTTCATGTAGATTCCAAACAAAGGATCAGAATGGCAGTGAATCACCAAGTGTGACATAATCTATAGCTACTTCTATACATTTGTAAGAAATTGTGGATAATTCTCAGCTTGTCACAATGGACTAAGTGAACATCCATCATTAATATAGCTTTGCTTCATTACTCTATACTCTGACCAGTGTGCCAATAGTAGCAGAAAAGTACATTTATGATGTGGGCAATTGTGTCCCTTAGCACTGGTCTGTAAGTAGAAACACCACTACATACTTGGGCTTAGCTCTCCAGTTTGCATCCTGATCGTTCCTGGCAGAAAAATTAAGCAGATATTTGAAGAGGTAAACTCCCACTGATATACTTAGCACTTAGCTCATTTTTCTTGGCCGTTCCTATATTCATGGTTATGTCAAGGCACCACATATGTCAGATGCCTCATCACATTGACAGCATAACCTACTTGTAAGCAAGAAGGGATATTGGCGAATCATGAAGCTCCCTGTGTTATTTGTTTAACACAGAAGCACCTTTTATTATTTATCATTTATCATTACTGTGATTTATGATACTTGAAAGTGGAGTGCAAAATGAATAAAGCACATGATTAAAATTGGAGGTCTGTTCTCATTTAAGGAAATTAAATCATAGGTTTTTCCCCCTTCAGACTTCACTAATCACCGTTCTGTCAAAAAAATTCAATATAATGTGACAATTAAAAGGCTCTTTCTATGCAACGTGAGTACAGATAATCTTGACATCGCTTGTATCTGAAATAAAATTAGTGTTTCCCCTGTGCAGCTTTGAAATACCTGGTAAACATTGTTAGTGTGTTGGCTGACGCCCCCGACTCTGGTGTGGTGTGTTTGTGAGCTTTTCGTTTTTACAGTTTTTCATTGTGATCTCTTTGACAGTTGGTGCAACAATGATCCTTCATGTCTGCAATCTGAATCTTATATTCTCTTCTGTTAGAAGTTCACAAAATCAGTGTCATTTAATTGATAATATGTTGACATCTGAATTGGTTTGTTTTAAGGTTCAGTCTAGCTGATGTTTTGACTCAACATACTTGTTCAATGATGCCCCAATGATGCAATCCAATGCAGAACAATTTCAGATCTTCATATGGAGAAAAATTAATTCAACATCAAGGCAGTGCTGGTGATGTACAAGTGCTTCTTAGCCGTACCATTTCACACTTCATTAATTTGGATAACTTCCCATCGAGAGCTGCTGAGTAGTTTTAGATGGGCCGTGTAGGTGAGTAGCTGTGTAAGGTAGCCACTGATCCATTACTGCCCTGTCAATGCAGATTAAATCCCATCTGGAACGTGTTGAGTCTGTGTTTTCAATTGCAGTTATACTAAATAACAGGACATAGACTACAGAAGTAAGTAAACAGGTCTTTAGTGATTGAGGGTCAGGGCTGAACTGAGATACACTTTGCTCCGTAGGGTTTATATACCGGTGTGGTCACCACCGGTACTACAATGTACAGGAGTCATCAAAAAGTAGTCCATCACCTTAAGGTATCCTCTTAAGGTGGTACAGGTTACATACACTACAATTCCTCCCCTTTTAGCTTAACAGTGTACACCCCAAATTAAACATTACATGGATAACATATATACAATTTACACACAAAACTGTTCAAAGATCCAGTCTCTGAGGAGGCCTCCTGATCCGGCCCGGATAACGCCTTTCAGGGGTCTCTGGTTCTTGTTGCTGGGGTGACTCATCCACTTGATCTCCTATGGATTGAACATCATCATGTACGTTCGAGTCTGAGGTAGATGCTACAGGCTCAATAAATTCTTCAACTGGTGTCTCTGCTGTAGACATGGGGTCGACCCTTGTTCTCGATTCCACAAGTTGGTCAGCATGACGTCGTATTACGTTTTCTCCAACGTCTACCGTGTACATCAAGGGTCCTTGTCGGGCACGAATTGTTCCAGGTTGCCATTTATCATCCCTATAGTCCCTGGCCAACACTGGTTGTCCTATTTCGAAACTACGAGTGGCCTTGTTATTTACATGCTGGAATTGCTTGTTTTCGACTTCCCGTCGCACATTGGGTTTTAACAAATCCAACCGGGACCGCAACCTTCTGTTATAGAACATTATGGCAGGGCTTTGACTTGTCACTGCATGCGTGGCGTTTCGATACGCCATCAGGAAATTGTCCACCTTGTGTTGTAGTGGAATATGGTCTTCACTCATGACCTTTATCGCCTTTTTGAACGTTTGTACAAATCTCTCGGCCAACCCATTTGTAGCCGGATGATATGGGGCAGATGTATAGTGTTTCACCCCATTCTTTTTCATGAATTTCTGGAATTCTTCTGACACGAACTGTGGTCCGTTGTCTGAACATATTTGCTCCGGCAACCCATTCCTTGCAAATATAGTTCTTAGAACTGCGATCGTCTTCTCAGAGGTAGTGGTCGACATCTTAATCACTTCTGGCCATTTAGAATGTGCGTCTACTGCTATCAAAAACATGGAATCCATGAATGGACCTGCAAAGTCGATATGCACACGTTGCCATGGGGCTGAAGGCCATTCCCACGGATGCAGCGGTGCAATTGGAGGTGCATTTTGAACTTTTTGGCACCCTGAGCAGCTTTTAGTCAGATCCTCTATTTGTTTGTCGATACCTGGCCACCACACATAAGCCCTAGCAAGGCTTTTCATCTTGACTCCCCCCAGATGACCTTCGTGCAATTCTTTCAGAACTCTCTCTCTTAATTTAGGAGGAATAATCACCCTTGTTCCATACATCAATGTTCCTTGACATACGGACAGCTGTTCTCGTCTGGCTGAGAATGCTGGTAACAGTGGTTCGCCATGTGCTGGCCATCCCTTCACTGTCAAGTCGTAGACCCGAGACCGTGTCGGGTCATTTCGGGTCTCTCTCTCAATACCCGCATTGGTGACTGGTAAGCATTCGATGGTGGTCGAGTGAAATATCTCGACAGGGTCAACTGCCGGTGCCTCTTCCGCTGTAGGTAGTGGCAGGCGCGACAGCCCATCAGCATTACCATGTTGCTTTGTACCTTTGAATTCAATATCATATTGATGTGTCCCTAGGAAAAAGGACCACCTCTGAAGCCTCTGCGCCGTCATTACCGGAACACCCTTCTTAGGGTTGAAAATGGAAACCAACGGCTGGTGATCTGTCAGCAGCGTAAACTTTTGGCCTTGCAGGTAATGGTTAAATTTCTTAACTCCCCACACGAGGCTGAGAGCCTCCCTATCTATCTGAGCATAGTTGCGCTCAGCGGAGGTCAATGATCTGGATGCGAAAGCGACTGGCCTTTCCGAGCCATCTGGAAACTTATGTGAGAGCACTGCCCCCGATACCATATGGAGAAGCATCACAAGCTAAGCGAATAGGCAGCGTTGGGTTAAAGTGAGCCAACGCTTCCTTAGAGGTGATCAGTGCCTTGCTCTTTTGAAAAGCCCGCTTACAATCATCGCTCCACTTCCATGGTATTCCCATTTGCAAAAGAGTGTTTAGCGGGTGTAACACCGTGGATAAATTTGGAAGAAACTTGTGGTAATAGTTAACCAACCCGAGGAACGACCTCAACTGGGATACATTTTCCGGTGCAGGAGCTTTTACAACAGCTTCGATCTTGTCAGGTGACTTATGGAGCCCCTCCCAGTCAATGACGTGGCCGCAGTACGAGATTTGCTTTTGAAAGAACTCGCATTTCTGGCGATTAACTCTGAGCCCATATTCTTTCAATCTGATGAGCACCTGCTCCAAATTCGCGAGGTGATCCTTATCGTTATCTCCTGTAATCAGGATTTCATCCAGGTAGCATTGTGTGCCTGGAATTCCCTGCAATACCTGCTCCATGGCCCTTTGCCAAATCGCTGGAGCCGATGCCACTCCAAAAACCAGTCTATTATACCGATATAAGCCCTTATGCGTGTTGATCGTGAGATACTGACGTGACGCTTCATCAACTTCCATCTGTAGGTACGCCTGCGCCAGGTCTATCTTAGTGAAGTGTTTCCCGCCAGACAGCGAAGCGAAGATATCTTCAATCCGCGGAAGCGGATATTGCACCGTGTGACGAACCGGATTAACAGTGATCTTGAAATCGCCACAGATGCGAACCTTCCCAGGTTCCCCCGGCTTGTTGCTCAACGAACGCTTCATGACCGGAACAATGGGTGTAGCCCATTCGCTCCAATCCACCTTGGACAGTACCCCTGAACGTTCTAGCCCTTCCAGCTCTGCTTCCACAGCAGGTCGCATCGCATAAGGCACCGGTCTGGCTTTGAAAAATTTTAGGTTTGCATGTTCTTCAACCTTGATGGTTGCCGTAATTCCTTTCAGTGTTCCAAGTCCCTGTTGGAACACCTCCTTAGCATCGTCTAAGATTTTGGACAGTCGTTTAGGTTTGATGTCGTCCTCCTTACAGGCATCTACAGTCAGTGCTTGTATGGAATGCCAGTCCACATTTATTCTCCGGATCCATTCCCGTCCCAGTAGTGGCGGACCTCCATCAGGTAACACATACAAGTCCATTTTCTGACTTTCTTTACCATTGTAGACCACGTTTACTTTTATCTTTCCTTTGGGGTATACTATTTGCCCCGTGTATGTTTTCAATACAATCTCCGTATTCCTCAGGGGAATGTGCGAGAATAACCTTTTTGTAATCTTGCTTATTCATGACCGTTAATGCCGACCCAGTGTCCAATTCCATCTTCACTTGGACTCCTGCTATCTGAAGCATGACCCAGATAGTTTGGTGGTCTGCTGTGTTATCCACATTATGTATTTTCAGACAACCCAGTTGCTTACTGCTGGAGTCTGAATCCGTCTTCTGTTCATCCAAACTGTTCTCTGTCACCTTGTGTACTTTTTTGTACTTCTCCTGCGGTGACTTTTTGCTGCTGGTCTTCTTTCCTGACCGGCATACTCTCGCTATGTGACCAAGTTTGCCACATTGCCTGCATTCTTTATCTTTGAACCAACACTGGTTCTGGTCATGCGTTGTCCTTCCACAACGATAGCACTTTACTGTGCCCAATGCCATTTCATTGGTGCTGAATTCCAATGGCCTTTGCTGTATCTCTGCAGCACCCCGTGCTGCTGCCTCGTGGGATGCTGCAATGTTGAAAGCTTTGTCCAGCGTAAGGTCCTTTTCCTCTAGCAGTCGCTTCTGGGTTCCTTCCCTTAGGAGCCCACACACAAACTTATCTCTCAGTGCGTCTGCTAGTCCTGTTCCGAACTGGCAGTACTTTGATAACTTGTGCAGTTCTGTTAGGAATTCAGCGTTGCTTTCTTCTTTAAGTTGCATTCTTTTGTAGAATTTAAATTGTTCCGCTATCAGCAGCGGCGTGGGGTTTAAATGCTCCTGCAGGATAGTAACAATATCCACGAAACTCTTCCCTACCGGTTTGTCTGGTGTTACAAGGTTCCTTAATAACCCGTACGTCTTCGCACCCATTGAGTTTAATAGGGTTAGTGCTTTCTTATCATCCGGTACCTCATTCGTTGTACAGTAAACTTCGATGCGTTCCACATAAGTGGCCCAATCTTCCACATCGTTATCAAAAGCGGTGATGTTTCCCGTTTTTGGCATCCTTGCTGAGTTTCACCTTTCCCTTCGGATATTATTATTTATTTATTTTTACTATTTAAGATGGTTTTCCCGCGCTTGTCTTCTTCCCCCGCCGACTCAAAATGGCGATTCCCGCGCTGTTGCCGTCCACGCCTCCCAGCGGTCCTTTATTTTCCCCTGCGCTGCTGCTCTTGTTCCCCGCCGCTCCCGCGGTCCTTGTGGCCACAAACGCTTTTCTGGCTGCTGCGCGTCTCTGCCCCAATTGCAGTCCGGCCCCTGACACCGGCTGCGATCGTGTTCTCCGCCCTTTTCGTCGTTTTCCCTCCCCTTCTCCCACTGACAACTCGGCCGACTTCCCCCCCCCCGTGCCGCTCGATCGGGCTTAACTGCCGCTGTCGTCGAAGGGATGCTCACTGATGTTTGACTTCGTGGCCAGAAAACCAACCCGGGTTTCCGATGGCCTCCCGTGCGATGCAGTGCTCAGCAGAATGTTGAGGGCGGATGCCCTTGTTCAACGCCCGTTTCTGAGGACGAAGCTTCCTTTGATGCAAAACTGCCACTAGGTAAGATCAGACTCGTCGCCACTGTTGAGTCTGTGTTTTCAATTGCAGTTATACTGAATAACAGGACACAGACTACAGAAGTAAGTAAACAGGTCTTTAGTGATTGAGGGTCAGGGCTGAACTGAGATACACTTTGCTCTGCAGGGTTTATATACCGGTGTGGTCACCACCGGTACTACAATGTACAGGAGCCATCAAAAAGTAGTCCATCACCTTAAGGTATCCTCTTAAGGTGGTACAGGTTACATACACAACAGAACGCTCTTTGCTTTGGCTAACCCAGATGATCCTGCCAATCTGAACCTCAGTCTCCACTAGCAATAAATGAAAGAACCATTTGGTATTACAGAGGAGGAGTAAGGATTTGATTGGGGCTGCTCGGACTTGCACAATTGCACCTGCGACTTATCGCAGTCATTTGTGAGGGATGAATTATGGTCATATTATTCCAAATTGATTCCAGCTTCAAACGGTTTATTGTACATCTGTTGTTCATCATTACAGTCACTCTGCATCTGAGCTGTTCTTGAGACTACATTCTCAGGAATTTCCTGCTACGTCACTGGCCAAGTCACCTATATCCAAGGGAAGCAACTGCAGTTTCCCCTGTCTTGAAGTGGACGTTAAGCAAAATACAGTGCAGCTGACCCAATTTTGGTGGCTTCCTTCCGGACCTCGTTTACCTTCTCTCCATTTTTTAATTCACTTCTGAACTTACCTTTTCCCTTGTGACCAGGAATCACTTGTAATTCCCGTTTGAAATATGAGGTTATGTTTTTTCTGATGGATGTTCGACCGGTTTGCATTCCAGTCATATCGCAAGTTCAGAGCCTGATTTCATGTTCACTTAGATTAATCCTTCGGGTTTTAAGTAAGAACATAGTTGTCTTGTAACCACCCCTTATGCCAGGAGCACAGGAGCTATTGCAGCTACCCCATAACACATGCACTTTAGGAGGACTGCACACAATGCCAGCTGCTGACCACTTGTTTTGCCTGCCATTAGGACACTCCCCCCGGCGCTGCTGTTGTCTGGAAGACTATCCCTTGTATACGACATGCAGATATTGCATTAATCACCAATTGCTTAACCGGGACTGTTGGAAGATACCATGACTTCAAGGGAAATGTACGCTGTTCATCCCCCCCATTGCAGCTTCTTTTGGTTTCTTTTGAGTAAGTGAAGAGTTGAAATTTTGAGACACGGGTGTCCTTGGCTACCTTTTCCTGCCACCAAACAGAAAAATAAATAAATTGTTGCTCATTATAAATAAGTGCAGGCACAATGTAGCCAAATGGTTTGGAAAGCAGAAATGGAAGTTGGATGCCAACATGTGGTGGTATACCAAACATCCCATTATTAGACTGAACTCAAGGTCCACGTGTATAAGTAGCTTCACACAAGGACCATGTCATTGGTGAGATATTTGTGGAAACTACTTTTCATCATTGCATATTCTACTCTGTCTCCTACTTCAAGTATTTAAAGGAGACGGAAAGACTAAGGGGAGCACTGTCCGTGTGAAGTATTCCCCCCTCAGTCTTTTCATTTGGTGCGATTGTATTGTAAGCAATTATCGGAGTGTTAAACATTCAGACATGTGTCAGATATAAGTGAATCATGCACTCTCCACAAGATGGATGACGGGTAAGGTCTTGCGGGTATGTGGGAGTACATGTTGATTGTGCTTTGTTGTGTTCATCAAAGTCACAAATGACATCCTTTGTGACTGTGACAAAGGTAAACTATCCCTCCTCGTCCTTCTTGATTTGTCTGCAGCCTTTGACGTGGTTGACTACTCCATCCTTCTCCAACGCCTCTACACCATTGTCCAGCTGGGTGGGACTGCACTCGCCTGGTTCCATTCTTAAATATCTAATCGTAGCCAGAGAATCACCTGCAATGGCTTCTCTTCCCGCTCCCGCATCGTTACCTCTGGTGTCCGCCAAGGATCTACCCTTGGCCCCCTCCTATTTCTTATCTACATGTTGCCCCTTGGCGACATCATCCGAAAACACAGCGTCAGTTTCCACATGTACGCTGACGACACCCAGCTCTACCTCACCACCACTTCTCTCAACCCCTCCACAGTATCTAAATAGTCTGACTGCTTGTCTGACATCAGTTCTGGATGAGTAGAAATTTTCTCCAATTAAATATTGGGAAGACCGAAGCCATTGTTTTCAGTCCTCGCCACAAACTCCGTTCCCTAGCCACTGACTCCATCCCTCTCCCTAACATCTGTCTGAGGCTGAACCACACTGTTCACAACCTTGGTGTCATATTTGATCCTGAAATGAGCTTCCGACCACATATCCGCAGCATAACTAAGACCGCCTATTTCCACCGCCGTGACATCGCTCGTCTCCGCCCTTGCCTCAGCTCATCCGTTGCTGAAACCCTCATCCATGCCTTTGTTACCTCTAGACTTGACTATTCCAACGCACTTCTGGCTGGCCTCCCACATTCTACCCTACATAAACTTGACGTCATCCAAAACTCGGCTGCCCGTGGCCTGACTCGCACCAAGTCCCGTTCACCCATCATCCCTGTGCTCGCTGACCTACATTGGCTCCCCGTTAAGCAATGCCTCGATTTCAAAATTCTCATCCTTGTTTTCAATTCCCTCCATGGCCTCGCCCCTCCCTATCTCTTTAATCTCCTTCAGCCCACAACCGCCGCCCCCCCCCCCCCCCCGCCGAGATATCTGCGCTCCTCTAATTCTGCCCTCGAGCATCCCTGATTATAATCGCTCAACCATTGGTGGCCGTGCCTTCTGTTGCCTAGGCCCTAAGCTCTGGAATTCCCAGCCTAAACCTCTCCGCCTCGCTACCTCTCTTTCCTCCTTTATGACGCTCCTTAAAACCTACCTCTTCGACCAAGCTTTTGGTCACCTGCCCTAATTTCTCCTTATGTGGCTCGGTGTCAAATTTTTTGTCTTTTAATACTCCTGTGAAGCGCTTTGGGACGTTTTACTACGTTAAAGGCGCTATATAAATACAAGTTGTTGTTGCTCTGCTGCACCAGTGTATGGCCATTACGGTGTCTCAGCTGTTTAAAATTAGACGTGCAATGAAGAAGTTTGTGCTCTTAAGGCAATATGGGGGAAAAATTCAGTTGGTTGTGCCTCCAGTTAGCGCCTTAAAAGGGTGCTAATGGGGCGCAAAGCAACTAGCGCCCGGGCGCGGCGATTTTTGCGCCGCTCGCGAAATTAACCAGACATTTTGCGGTGGCGCTAAACAATACCGGCCGATCTCCTGCGCACGCAGATCTTGACGTCATTTGAGAGTGCAACGCCCTTGTGACGCCCCGGAACGGAAATTGAGTGGCGCCCCCCTCCTTTCCGCCTGGCGCAACCAAGGACAGGTAGACTGGAACGCTTCCCAGTCGCTGTGGGGCTGGGGGGGCGCTATTTAAAGGGGGCCTCTTCCTGGCTTTTGTGTGGTAGCCATTTTTGCACCACTCGTTCTGAGAGAGAGAGAGAGAGAGATTTTGAGAGAGACAAAGAGAGAAAGAGAGACTTCTGCATTGAGTCAACGCTGTCTGCTGTAGTTTTGGCTTCTGACCATAACTTTGCAGGTACTTTGGTTTTTGACATTCATAACTTTTGATTGACTAGTTACTATAGGGGCTGCAATGGATGGGGGCGTCGTCCTTCTCCATCACATTCGGAGGGCACAGAGACGCAGAGAGAGAGTGGCAATCATGGCCAGATGGAGGAGGGCCAACAGGCCTCTGTACAGGAGACCTTACCCTCCCAGGGTATTTCGCCAACAGTTCTCCTACATTAATGGGCCAGTAATTCCGGTCCCAACGTGTGAGTACGGACGGGGTACTCACGCGTGGGCCCGTTGGAAGTGCCGGATTTCAGCATGCACAGCGCATGCGCGGGAAACCGGCATTTCTTCCAAGGGGTTCAGAGGTCCAACGCGTGCGCGCAGAGTCCTGCGCGCACGCGTTGAACTTCCTTCTTTTTGACAGGTTTGCCCGTGTGCAAGGGCCTGAACTTTTTGCACATATAAAAAGGAGGCGTAAGGACTGGATTCTTGAAGGTAAGTGGTCTATTATTTAAAATTATTACATTTTTTCCACAGCTTCATTGTTTAAGGACTTTACAGTAAGGTAAGTTTATTTTTAGACCCGATTTCTTAAAAAATTATTTTTTTCAAAAATTTTATTAATTGTTTAAAATAGTTTTTTAAAGTTATTTATAGTTTATTTAACTATTGGGATGTTTTTTAAAAATTTTATTTAAAGTTAAACTAGTCTTTTGGGCGCCCGTACTTTTCATGAGTTTGACAGTTCTTACTGTCAAACTCATGAATAAAGTTTCCCCTCCCCTGATTGGCTGCACAGTGCTCACCTGATCCCAGCCGGCACATCGCACTAACTACGCCGCTGGATCAGGCAAGCACATCGCGCCGACATCTGAACCGGGCCAGTGACAGGAATTCCAAGCAGGCCCAGGCTTCAGATGTCGGCGCGCCGGGTGAGTGCACATCGGGGGCTTGCACGCGCGGCAAGCACCCGATCCTAATTTCTGGCCCATTATGTCTGAGGAGCAGTGTTTGCGAAGGCTGCGCTTCAGCAAGCAGGTGGTCACTGAGCTCTGCCACCTGCTTCAGCCAGATCTGCAGCCTCAACTGAGGAGCAGGACATCTCTGTCGGTGGCAGTGAAGATAACAGTGGCTCTCAACTTTTATGCCACCGGCTCATTTCAATCAGCTACTGGGGACATCGCCAATATCTCCCAGTTTGCGGTGCATTGCTGCATCCGTCAGGTCACAAATTCCCTCTTTAAAGAACGCGCAATGAGCTTTGCGATGATAGCGGGCTTACCCATGGTGCAGGGCGCACGCATGAGAATGCTGAAGATTTCCGCAACCGAAAGGGCTTCCATTCCTTAAACGTTCAGTTGGTCTGTGACCACAGACAGCTGATACTCGCTGTCAATGCCCACTTTCCTGGCAGCAGCCACGATGCCTTCATCCTGCGCCAGACTTCTGTGGCAGACCTTTTCCAGGCACCGCATCACCCAGGTGGTTGGCTTCTCGGGGACAAGGGATATCCTCTGTGCACCTGGCTGATGACACCGCTCCGTACGCCCAACACCCCTGCTGAGCTGCGATACAACGAGAGCCATCAAGCTTCCAGGAACATCGTTGAGCACACAATTGGCATGCTCAAGCAACGGTTGCGCTGTCTGGACCATCCTGGAGGAGCCCTTCAATACTCGCCTGAGCGAGTCTCCCACTTCATTGTTGTGTGCTGCATGCTGCATAACCTTGCAATCCTCAGGACCCAGCCAATGCCACCAGGCATTGGAGCACCACCAGAGGAGGAGGAGGAAGATGAGGAGGATGATCATCAGCAGCACCAAGGCGGGAGGGAGGCACACAATGTACAAAGTGGAAGGGCCGTCCGTCAAAGGCTCATAGCAAGTCGCTTCTAGGCCCCTTCTGAGGAAATGGCTTCTGCCATTCAAACAACCTGAATGAAACCAACCCGCAACCCCTAAGCCGGTCAAGGCAACAATGATTGCAAAGACCAAACATGTATTTATTTTACAAACTCTGTGTGTCTCATTTCCGCATGACAAACTAACAGAAAGAAACACACAAAAAAAACAGTCATTAACATAACTGGCTCTCACAACCTGGAGACAATGCCCAAAACATTTTTTTAAATTTGACCACGAACCTCGGCCTTTAATAAAACAATGAACAACATTTTGTCACACCTCCTACTTTTTGCCCTTCGAGGGTGATCTCCTTCCCACCCTGCAGCTCCTCCGTAATGGGACCCCAGTGGCTGCAGCAAGGCTGGTGGAAGGCTGCTGATTGTCACAACCTGAGACTGCAGATGCCCTTGAAGGACGGCCTCGACCAGCTCTGGGCCTGGAGGGCCTGGCTGCAGACTGCACCAACACTGCATGGGTGGCAGGAGTCTGTCCTACAGGCGGTGGCAGAAATGTGTCCGAACCAGCGACCATGGCAGCAGTCAGTGCTCGCGTGGCCTCAATCTGAGTCTGCATGAGAGCAGTCTGAGATGGGCCTCATAGCAGCCAGTGACTGCATTGCAGCACTAAGCATTTGCGTGGCAGCCGCCTGTGCTACAACGAAGTGCTCCACACTCCTTGCCAGTGATTCAATGCATTCGGGCACCCTTGCCACTGCAGCCATGAGCTCAGTGTGCCTGTGCTCTGCCTGGGCGCTCATTTCAGCGAGAACCCGCTCCTCCTCTGCGTCCAGTGCAGTAGGACTCGATGGCATACTCTCCCTCCGCGGAGAAGACCCCCGAGCTTCCCTACCCCCATCGCGTTGCTGCAGCCTGCTGGGTCCTGGAGCTTCACCCTCATCAAACTATTCCCCCCTGCTCCCCTCCAGGGAAGGCGTGTTCCCAGTGTGGGCATGGGCTTCCTCGGGAGAGGGTGGCGCTGATGCTCCGGCTTCCTCTTCCTCCTCGCCTTCAGCTTCACTCCCACTGGCAGCTTGAGGGCCCTTCTCCTCACCTGGTGAATCACCATCTGAAAGCAGGGAGGTACAAGAGTGGCTTTAGCGTGAGGACAGGGTGGCAGCAAGGGAGGAATGAGTGCAGCAATTTAGTAATTTGGATTGAAAGTGTCAAAGGCTGGTGTTGTGAGGAACAAGTGGAAGGAGAGAGGACAAGAAGGTGATGACCTTACCATTGCTGTCCAGAACGGGGTCGGCTTGCCACAATCCTCTGGATGCGCACCTCAGGATCGCTGAGGGGTTGCAGCTGAGGCCACCCTCCACCCGTCCATTGCTGCTGTCTTATGACATAGCTTGGCCTGCAAGAAAAAGGACGGCGTCTGAGTAAATATACAGCCATGGTCTTGCCTGAAATGCCTCCCATAGTTGAATAGCCCTTACTGTATGCAGCCATGGTCTTGCCTGATGTGCCTCCCGTAGTTGAATAGCCCTTACTGTATGCAAAGTGTGGAATGTGCGTGTGTGTTTGATGAAAGGGCCATAGGTGTTGGATGAGTGTTGGGCATTGGGGCTTTTAAGACCCTCTGGCCATAAAGTGAGGTTGAGATGGAGGGATGGAGAGGTTTTGAAAAAAAGGCACTCACCCCGACGACCCGAGTGAGGTCGTTGAACTTTTTCCTACATTGGAGATGGGTCCTAGGCACCATGCTGCTTGAGGAGACTCTCTGAGCCACCTCCCTCCACACTCTTCTGTACTCGCGTGGTAAAGGCCTCCTGCCACTCTCTGGGTACAGTATAGATCTTCTGCACTCCCCCGCGCCAACCAGAACCTCCAAGGCCCGCTCACTGAAGCGCTGTGCTCACTCCCTGGCCCTCTCCATAGTCCTTGGCTGCAAGATTTACCCATAGGTCTGTCTAGGCTGAGATTCAAGGCTCCAGTGAGCAGGGTGTGGCTGCAGAGCAAGATCGACCCTCCCCTTTAAGAACTGACCGGCGCCAGTGTGTCTG
The DNA here is from genome assembly GCF_052327205.1 of Somniosus microcephalus. Lineage (NCBI taxonomy): Eukaryota > Metazoa > Chordata > Chondrichthyes > Squaliformes > Somniosidae > Somniosus > Somniosus microcephalus. Next base: position 227,731,360 of record NC_140989.1, on the reverse strand, counting down.
TGTTCAATCGCTAACTGACAGCACCTGCGCTGCGCCCGCCCTCTGAAGTAGCGCCTCGCTCCTCGGCCTTAGCGCCTTAAGAGAGATGTGTAGCGCCTGATTTAGCGCTCCAATCACCTCCAGGGGCGATAAAAGCCAAGTTTGCAATTGAAGGCGATAATTAGCGCCAGGCGCTAAATTTTGCGCCCGGCCGATAGCGGCGCCCCAAACGGGGCGATACCGAATTTCTCCCCCTATGTATTTTACTGGGAGCTGAGGACATTCGGGCCAGTCTGAAGGACAAGACCACAGGACAAGTCCTTGAACAAGCTCATTTCCCAGGCGAGTTTAGACAGAATTCTTACCATTGTTTTCAATGAAAAACCAAGGTGAAAATCAAGCGTCCTGGAGCTGAGCACAACCACAGCTTAAAAAAAGGGCCTGCATCAACTCTAGGCGTAGTCATAAGGTGGCGCTAAGTTTGAGTTTTAAAATGCCTGTAGTTTGTATGAAGAAGGGAAGATTAAGGAAAGTAAGGGTTTCAGCTATTTTGAGGCCGTGAAAAGAATGAATTAGAGACGGTATGATGAGTCCTTGCTTCTCCTCAGTAAGGTTGTAAAGAGGAGGAAGGTGTGTAGGATGGCGCTTTGTAGGGGCAAGAGGGGAAGGTTCAGAGGAGCAATGACTGAAGTGTATAAAAAAAAATAACACTAATGGTTGCAGTGAAAAGAGAGAGGATGGAGGTGAGGGAAGGGTAGTTATCATTAACCAGCCTTTTCTGATACCTTGTCCTGGACTGCAAGAGAGGTGTTTGAAGAGCCTTCCCAGAAGTGAGAACGGTACTGACATCTTTGATTGAGCTTTACATTGTGCTGTTAGCAGTTGTTGAAGGAATTCAACCAAGGATGAATTTAGAGTGGGAGAAGTATACTGAAATCAAGTCTTGCATCAGGCTGTTGATGTTGCAGTGACATGAGTGGTTGAATGGTTCTTGCTGCTTGCTGAATTCTTATTTACAACATTTGCCATAATTTCTACAAAATGCTGTCAATGCTGGAAGCTGACGTACAGGTACATTTTGTTAAAAAACAAACATAGTTTTCAATAGGTACATGAATTGGCGCAGTTACAGTCGTTAATAAGAAATCTTAAATTTGATCTGTGAACACATCCATTTTTAGAAGAGCTGCAGTAAGTAAACCTGCCTAACTTCCTGCTGCAGGAAGATTTGAATGTCAGTGAAGTTTTGTTTCTGTAATTTTTACAGTCTTTGAACTGCAATGGAATGTTTTCCAAAATGCCACCTGTTTCAGATTATTATTGTTAAATTTCTGTATTTTGGGAGATTGTAAAAAGAATCGGATGTCATTGAAGTTATGAATAAAATGCCTTAATTTAGAATGGGAGCGTATTACCATATAGAATCTGGGCACAACACAACTCCTTAATAAACGTAAAAAGGCCAAAATTGTTGGAGGAGTGTAGTACAATGAGCGCAAGTAGCAGGTGGGCTTGGGGGTGATGCACCACATTGAAGCACCAACATGCAGTGCTACTGAGTGCTGGGCGTGTTTCAGTTTGTCTGCTCTGCTGCGTTCCTGATCTCAGCCCCATCATTGTGGAAAGGTGCCAATCAGAGAGCAGGCACCACTCTGTTTATAGGAAGAGTCATCATTACTGTTTTTAAAAAAAAAAGTGCCAAATAGTGCGGATGCTGATAATCTGAAATAAAAACAGGAAATGCTGGGAACAATCAGCAGGTCAGGCAGCCTCTGTGGATAGAGAAGCAGAGTTAACGTTTCAGGTCGATGACCATTTTTTCTAATGAAAGGTCATCGACCTGAAACGTTAACTCTGTTCCTCTCTCCATGGATGCTGCCCTGGCCTGCAGAGTTTTTCCAGCATTTTCTGTTGACATTGGAAGATAGATTGGAAACAGGCTAATTTGATGCCTACTTTTAAAGGGGTGACAAAACAGAACCCTTACATCTTAAATCAGTACTGTGTGAAATAATGGAATCTATTAACATGAGTAAACTTAAGGATTCAGCCAACATGGATTGTCTGGTCAATCTACTTTTTTTTTTAAGGGATGACATCCTAAGCGGACTGTGGGAAGCCCTACAACAATGTGATGTACTTGGATGTCTAAAAGATAATTGACAAAGCTGTGCACAAAAGGTTACAAGTTAAGCTCAAAGCTGTGGAGATTCAGGGTAAAACTTAGAAATTGGTTTTAAAGTCAGGTGCAGCAGGGACACATTAGAGCAATTATGTTGGGGTGGAGGAAGGTGCTGGGTGCAGTGCCTCAGCAGTTGCTATTGGTTGGCCACCACCTGGATTCAAAAACTCAATACAGTCTGATCACATTTGTTGGCAATACCAAACTGGGATGGGCAGTTGGATTTGAAGAGCCTGCTCAGGAACTGAAGAATTAGTTCATTACATCGGATATACGGCACAGAAACAGGCCATTCGGCCCAACCACTTCATGCCAGCGTTTATGCTCCACACGAGCCTCTTCCCGTCTTTCTCCATCAAAATCTATCAGCATAACCCTCAATTCACTTTTCCCTCATATGCTTGTCCAGCCTCCCCTTAAATGCATCTATACTATTCACTTCATCCACTCCCTGTGGTAGCGAGTTCCACATTCTCACCACTCTTTGGGTAAAGAAGTTTCTTCTGGATTCCCTGTTGGATTTCTTGGTGACTATCTTATATTGATGGCCTCTAGTTATGCTCTTCTCTACAAGTGGAAACATTCCCTCTGTATCCACTCTATCAAAACCTTTCATAATTTTAAAGACTTCTGTTAGGTCACCCCTCAGCCTTCTTTTTTTTCCCAAGAGAAAAGAGACCCAGCCTGTTCATCCTTTCCTGATATGTATACCCTCGTATTTCTGATATCATCCTTGTAAATCTTCTCTGCACCATTTCCAGTGCCTCTATATCCTTTTCATAATATGGCGACCAGAACTGTACGTAGTACTCTAAGTGTGGTCTAACAAAAGTTCAATACAGGTTTAGCATAACTTCCCTACTTCTCAATTCTATACCTCTAGAAATAAACCCCAGTGTTTGGTTTACTTTTTTAATGGCCTTGCTAACCTGTGTCACAACTTTTAGTGATTTGTGTATTTATACTCCGAGATCCCTTTGTTCCTCTACCCCACCTAAACTCGCACCCTCCAAGTGATAAATGACCTCCCTATTCTTCCTGCCAAAATGTAATACCTCACATTTATCTGTGTTGAACTTCATTTGCCAATTATATGCCCATTCTGCAAGTTTATTAATGTCCTCCTGTAACTTGTTGCAGTCCTCCTCAGTATTGACTATTCCCCTAGTTTGGTGTCATCCAAAAATTTAGAAATTCTGTTTTTGATTCCAAAGTCTAAACCATTAGTGAACAGCAGTGGTCCCAGCACTGATCCTTGTGGAACATCACTACCCACCTTCCGCCACTGTGATAAGCTACCCTTTACTCCTACTCTCTGCTTTCTGTCCTGAAGCCAGCCAGCTATCCATTCTGCTACTTGTCCCCTGACTCTGCATTCTCTGACCTTGTTCATTAGTCTATTATGGGGTACCTTATCGAAGGTCTTTTGAAAATCTCGATGGCCTTTCAAATCTTAGACCTCATCCTTCCTGCATACCATACCAACAGATTTCCAAACACAGTATAGTTTGTTCAGCTTGATTCAAAGTCACTTATTTCAAATTATCTGTTACTTCAAACTTTTTGAGGGGAAAATCCAGATAAATTACATCTACTGCATTACCATTGTCTACCCTCTTCAAAAAATTCAATGAGGTTGGTCAAGCAAGACTTTCCCTTTTGAAATCCATGCTGACTATTCATTATTATATCTTTGGTTTCTAGATGTTCCTCTATTTTCTCTTTTAGTAGGGATTCCATTATTTTTCCTACCACTGATGTTAAGCTGACTAGTCTATAATCCCCTGGACATGTTCTATCCCCCTTCTTAAATATCGGAACTACGTTAGCTATCTGCCAGTTCCCTGGCACTACACCTTTTTCTAACGAATTACAGGTAGACTATCCTTTATCCGAAAACCTCGGGACCAGCCGTGTTTCGGTTTTCGGAAAATTTCGGATTTCGGAAGGTATTTTATAAGACTGGGAAATTTGTCGGGGGTGGGTCGGCGGGAGGGTCGGGAGGGGTCGGCGGAGGGGTGGGGGTCGGTCGGGGTCGGCGGGAGTCGGCGGGGGTCGGGGTCAGGGGGGGGTCCGCGGGGGGTCGTCGGCAGGGGTCGGGGTCGTGCGCCACTCTGGTCATGTCGTGCGCACGACTTACGCTGAACGAAAAAACCTTCGGTTTTTAGAGGGTTTCGGTTTTCGGAAGTTCGGATAAAAGGTAGTCTACCTGTATTAAGTATGTGTATTAATGCCTCAGCTCTCTCTTCCCTAGATTATTTAAAAATGCGTGGATGCAATCCATCCAGACCAAGGGTTTTATCCTCTTTGAGTTTGATTAGTTTATTTAATATATCCCTTTTTTATTTTAAATGCACTTATCTCATTACTAATGTCATCATCCAATGTCATGTCCACCTGTTCTATCTCCCTGGTCAATACTGAAGCGAAATAATTATTTAATATTTCTGCCATCTCTCTTACATTACCTGTGGTATTATCCTGTCTATCCCTTAATGGCCCTATTCCCATCCCAACCTTCCTTTTTTTATTGATGTGCCAGTAAAATATTTTACTATGTTTTATGTTCCTTGATAATTTAATTTCATAGTTCCTCTTTGTCTCTAATTGTTTTTTTGACTTCTCTCCTAATCTTTTCGTATTTTCCCTTATGCATGCCCCTGCTGTCTATGTACTTAATGTATGCCACTTTCCTTACCCTCAATTGTTCCCTTATGGCTTTATTCATCCATGGAGTCTCATTATTTTTAGTTTGTTCTTTCCTTTTAGCGGAATATATTTTTCCTGCACTCTGTTGGACACCGTTTTAAATGTTTCCCGTTGCTGTTCTACATTGGGCCAACATTGGTGATTGGAGGCTTCCCGCGGGCGGACGCCTCCGACCTGCAAAATGTCTACGAAAGTACCTGGTGGCCCGGGAGGAATGGCGGCTTGCGCTCCTGGGCCTCTCCGGGTCCGCCCGGGCAGAGCACCACGTATCCCAGGGGCGCAAGCGGTTCGTAGGCACTCCTGGGATCACGTGGGCCGGCCCAACCAATGGAAGAATGGAATCCCCATTCAACCTTTTGACAGTTTTGTACGTACTGAACTATCATAAGTATGAATGGGAATCACTTAAAAAATACACCAACACATGAAATACATTTGTTTTAATTACATATTTAAAATTAATTAAAATGCCATTTAATTAAATATTTTAAACAAAAATTTAATTTTTTGAAAAATTACATGTTTTTACGGGGCTAAAAATAAACACCTTTTTGAAGAGTATTTTTAATTGAAAAATGAGTGATAAAATTTTATTTTTCTATTTTTTAAAACTCTTATGCTGGTAAAAGCAGGCCTTACGCCTGCTTTTGCCAGGCGTAAGAATTTGACAGGCATTCAGCGGGCGGAAGTTGTGCAAAAAGTGCAACTCTCCACCCGCAGAGGCCCATCTCCCGCGGATGCAGTGGATCTGTCAAGAGAATTCTTGACAGATCGCAAGTGCTGGGTTTCAGCGCATGCGCTTCGCACGCCTAAACCCAGAACTTGCGCAGCCCCTATGGCGCGTAGACACCTTGTACACACCCGTGGGGGTCACAAAATACGACCCATTTTTGTTTGCCAATATTGTATCCCATTTTTCTTCCCCAAGTTCTATTCTCAGCCTCCCAAAATCAGCTTTTCTCCAATCTATTAACCTGGTTTTCGTCATACTTATTTCCTTCTCAATTATCCTGTTAAAGCATATTATTATGGTCATTATTGCCTATATGTTCTCCTATTTTATATCTTTTATCTGCTCTGGTTCATTCCCCATTTCTAGATCCAATAATGAATCCTCCCTTGTTGGGCTTTTTACATTTTGGGTTAGAAAGGAGTCCTGTACACATTGTAGGAACTCTATTCCCTTATCCCCTTTACCTACCTCTTCTGCCCAATTAATATTGGGGTAGTTGAAATCCCCCATAATTATTATTCTATGTTTTTTACTCAATTCCCTAATTTGTCTACATTTTTCTTCCTCCACCTCCCTTCCACTATTAGGTGGTTTGTAGACTGCCTTTTAGTGTGATTGATCCTTTATTATCTTTTATCGCTATCTACATGGTTTCTATTTTTGTCTTGCTGATAGCTGTGTCACTCTTTTCTACTGCCATGTTATCCCTAATAAGTACAGCTACTCCACCTCCCCTTTTTCCCTCCCTATCTTTTCTAAATAGGTTCTCCCCTGCAATGTTTAATTCCCAGTCCTGATTTATCTGTAGCCATGTCTCAGTAATCCCTACTATGTCTGGTTCCTCGCAACGCATAATTGCCTCCAGCTCCCCTGTTTTATTACGGACACTGTGTACATTGCTGTACAGACAGTTTAACTCATTTTTAATAGGATTTCCTCTCACTTTATGTTTAACCATCTTTTTAGACTCTAGTTCTATAACTCTATTTATTCCTTTGCAATCAATGTTTCCTGTTTTGTTTATACTTAGGCTAGTTACGTTTCTTGTAGATCCCTCCCCCCATCTTAGTAGCTTAAAGCCTTTGCCATCTCCCTATTTACCTTTCCACTAGGACACTGGTCCCATCCCGGTTCAGATGGAGCCTGTCCCATCAGTACAGCTGCTTCCTGTCCCAGATCTGGTGCCAGTGTCCCATGAAAAGGAACCCCTCTTTCCCACACCAGCCCTTTAGCCACGTGTTAATTCTCCTGATCTGTCTGCTTCTATGCCAATTTACACATGACTCGGGCAATAATCCAGAGATTATTACCCTTGAGGTCCTGCTTTTTAATTTAGAGCCTAACTCCTGATACTCTTTCAGCAGGACCTCTTCCCTGATCCTACCTATGTCGTTTGTTCTAACATGGACCACGACAACTGTATTTACCCACTCCCTTTCCCAGTTCCTCTCCAGCCACTGTGAGATATCCCTTATCCTGGCACCGGGTAGGCAATACACCCTTCGGGATTCTCGTTCTTGGCTGCAGAGGACGTTATCTCTCCCCCTGTTTTGCTCTTTCCCCTCCTCTCCTCCCCCCCTTCCTCCTCCCCCCCTCCTCCTCCTCCCCCCTCCTCCTCTCCCTCCCCCCCTCCACCCCCCTCCTCCTCTCCCTCCCCCCCTCCACCCCCCTCCACCCCCCCTCCTCCTCCCCCCCACCCCCCCTCCCCCCTCCTCCCTCCTCCTCCCCCCCTCCTCCTCCCCCTCCCCTCCTCCCCCTCCCTCCTCTCCCCCCTCCTTCCCCTCTCCTTCCCCTCCCCCTCCCCCCCTCCTCCCCCTCCTCCTTCCCCTCCCTCCTCCTTCCCCTCCCCCCTACTCCCCCTCCCCCCTCCTCCCCCTCCTCCTTCCCCTCCCCCTCCCCCCTCCCCCCCCCACACCAATCAGGAGGATCCATAAAGGCGGAGCTAGTGAGGAACATTAGTGGTTACACCTGTAAAACATTTACAGACATTAACAAGTACAACTACAGACAATCCAGAACACAGTTATTTCATCACACCGCCTCCGATTAGGTCGGCGCTGTTCCTCCGTTCTCTCCTTGATGTTTCGCCGCCGCTGATACCGCCTCTGATTAGGTCGGCGCTGTTCCTCCGCTCTCTCCTTGATGTCCCCCCACTGCCTCCGATTAGGCCGGTGCTGTTCCTCCGCTCTCTCCTTGAAGTCCTGCCCCCCCCCCCGCTGCCTCCAGTTAGACCCGCGCTGTTCCTCCGCTCTCTCCTTGATGTCCCCCCCCCTGCTGCCTCCGATTAGGTCGGCGCTGTTCCTCCGCTCTCTCCTTGATGTCCCCCCGCTGACTCCGATTAGGCTGGCGCTGTGCCTCCGCTCTCTCCTTGATGTCCCCCCCCCCCCCCCCAGCTGCCTCCAGTTAGATCCGCGCTGTTCCCCCGCTCTCTCCTTGATGTGTGTGTGTCGTCCCCCCGCTGCCTCCAGTTAAATCCGCACTGTTCCTCCGCTCTCTCCTTGATGTGACCCCCCCCCCCACCGCTGCCTCCAGTTAAATCCGCGCCGTTCCTCCGCTCTCTCCTTGACGTCTCCCCCCACTCTTGCTGCCACGATTAGGTTGGCGCTATTCCTCCACTCTCTCCTTGATGTCTCCCCTTTCCCCCTCCCCGCTGCCTCCAGTTAGGCCGGCGCTGTTCCTTCGTTTTCTCCTTGATGTCCCGCCACCGCCTCCAGTTACGTTGGCAAAACATGGAAATGGAAATGTTTAAAGTGCTGCACGTGGGAAGAAAAGGGCAGTAACTATTGATGATGTTGACATAGCTAGGGATTAAATGCAAGATAGTTCTGGGGTTTTTGTGGTCTTGACATTCAACATGTCCAATCACTGTAGAGCACCAACCAGTGAAGCAATTAGATAGCTAAGCAATATAACCAAACCCAAGAGAAGAAGTCAGAGGAGGCCGTGCTCAAACTGTACAGTGCTCTGGTCAGATCACGCCCCGGAGTGTTGTCTAGTTTTGGTCACTGAAACACAAGAGAGAGATTGAAGCACTGCTAACATTTCAGCGCAGAGACTGTAGGCTGATCCCGCGTATCACAGAGGACTGAGTTGTGAGGAAAGGCTGGAGAAACTTGGGCTTTTCAGCCTTGTAAAGGGATGGTTGAATGTGACCCCATAGAGGTATATAGAATACAAACCAATATTGATCCATTTCATTCCTTCAAACTAAAGGGACACAGGTTTTAACGGGTAAAAGGCAAACGTAGGACTAATGTCGACAGATTCTTTGCACAGTGATCAACACATGGAATGGGCTGAGTGGAGTTATGGAGACAAAAACACTGGAATCATTTAAGAAACGGTTGAATGTATAATGAATGTAGGATGAGTGGATGTGCTAAAATGGGCTAACTGACCCTTCTCGTCTGTATATGTCTTGTGAAACAAGAAACTTGGCGAGTGAGCAGACAGACCAGTAGAAGCTGAGTTTGAATTTGGCTCGGACCAATTGGATTGAAATCTGAATCTCTCTCTGGTTCTCTTTCCGCTACGAGAGTTCTTTGTGAACCGAGTTTGTAGCAGTCTTAACCCAGTTCCGAATTGGCAGAGATGGACGGCACAAAAACCTAATTTGCAAGTCTCACTGAAAGAAACTATTAAGTAACAGGAATTGGAAAAAGTCATAACATTGCAGTAGGGGGTGCTCTTAGGTTGGGGCCAAAGCACATCGTCAGACCAGAATGGAGAGAGCTTCACTCTGTGACCTGACCTGGACTGCTGTCACTGGGTGCCTGAAATGACCGAGTGTTGCATTTATTGTTGCCAGAAATCCCTCATCTGGATGAGCCAGAAGAAAAAGACTTGAAATTACATTTTTGGGTGAAGTGGAGTCAAAGGGTGGTCGGGGTGGGGGGGCCAGGGGAATGAAAATAAAAGCTGTGGTTTTTCTAACATCTGGCATTAAGATGATAAAGCAAAGTGAATTTTTGTGGTTGTAATTGTGTGTTGGAGTCTCAAAGAATAAATCAACTGAAAATAAACAGAACCAGTATTGTAAATATTTATGGTTTAAGAAGTGTTTTACTCGTGGCACATATACTGCATTTGGCTGGTATAAAACCAAAAAAAAACTATAATGACCTTTTTCTTTAATAAAAACAAATTGTTTACAGTTATTTGTCATAAATTTGACTGCCCTCCTGGCTATAGGACCATTTAATCCACTTCCCACTCTGGGGTACATTATTTTGTCTTTTTGTTTGTGTGGGCCTCACGCAAGTCTTTAAACCCTCTTAACTATTTGTGTTCTTCTCAGTCCTTCGATTGCCTTATTGATGATCTTTTATATCATGCAACAATTTTCTATGAAGAGGTTTGCAGGTCTTGAAGACAATTGGAGGACTTCAACTAGTTAACTCCATGATGGAATATCTGTTGTTGCTGTGCGCTTCCTACTCACTAACCACCCCGTCCCCCCACTCCTCCCCTTTTTCTTTTTTCCCCAGAAGCTTGTTTATCTTCTAGTTTTCAATTCTGGTGAAGGAAATGGACCCAGAACATTAAATTGTCTTTTGCTGATGCTGACTAACTTTCTGTGCGGTTCTAGCACTTTGTTTTTTGCAATGAAATACGTTTGTTTTCAGCTCCAGGAAATACCCTGGATGCCTTTTTTTCCTCGCATCCTTTCTTCCGAAGGGTGGAGTACAAATCCACCGGTGCTGGACATCCTCCAGTGCCTCGCCCAAACAGGTCAGGTGGGTTCCTTGGTGGCGAGTGTCAGCAGGCATCACAGCCGATCCATGTCCTGTTCTTAGCATAGATCCACAGCAGCAGTCACTGGATTGTGATTGAGAGCATTATTCTCGCCCAATGGCGCTGAGACCAATTGTAGGATCACCACAGTCGCCCCAGCTGAGATGAGTTAACTCAGCACAGGCCCGGCATTCTGCGCTGACCTCCATGCTATGTATGGTCAACTGTCCACTGAATAAACCTGATGAAGTCATCAGGGCAACCACTTGTTAGCCATTCTTCTAAAAGCTTTCAGCTCATACTGTGATGCTGAAACAAATATACAGCAATTAAAATTAATCTGCTGTCAGCAGCAGCTTTTTATTACAATATTGACATTGCTGATAATTCCAAGTCATGATTTACAGTAAAAAAAATTGTCTAATAGTTTGAATGAAGTGACATAAGTAACACAACAAAATGGGAACTTAGTGCTTACAAAAATTGAATGATTATTTGAATTAAGCGATTTTGAATTCAGAGTGAACTGGAAACTATAAAGACTTACACTTAGAGTTCTAAACAAACATGGGATACATTTTAGATACTTGGTTTGCACTGTTTTCTCTTGCCTGCCCCATTTTCTCTCTTTATTTTAACCTCAATATAACTTCTTCTTTCTAACCCATTCTAACCCAGTCTATTCTAACATGTCTAAGGCCTTCCCTTAAAAAAACAACTGCCAATATAGTACAAACCAGTTTTTTCCTGTGCTTCCGAGATCTCATTGTGTGCTTTGGAGACGGAGCCCCCAACGTAAAATGGCTGGTTTTTCAGTCGGCCAAGATTCAGAAATCTCATGGCTTGGGCACATTTTTCCAGCGTTGAAGTGGAAGAATTACCACTCAAGCTATCTCATTGTCTGCCTTCGCAGCTTAATCGCGCCATGATGAGCCAACGCGTTGGCAGAGCTCCAACAGCTATAATATTTGGTGAACTCTTTGTTCGCTTTAAAGGATGTTTCTGCTGGAGAATGTAACATTTATTATACCTGATACTGGGTTGGCACAGAGCCTCTCCACTCTGCTGAAAGATGTGCCTCAAATCTAACCTGAGAAAATTACCTCTTGCTGCAGCAATTTCTACTTCTCACACCAGCCAACCTTATGGTGTGGTGATGAGATAAAAAGGGTAACAGTGAGTGCTGAAAATCTGAAATAAAAAGAAAACGCACAGCCGAAAGAGAAACATATTTTGGATGCGGACTCTTCATCAGAATCCAAAAAGGCAGCTACAAAAGAATTATATATGACCACCAGATCTTGTAAGAAATATGACTAATTGCACAGAAAATAATGGGAATGATACCAAATACTTAATACAAATGAAATGCCACCTTGTTTGCCCTGATGAGGAAGAAGAAAGAACTTGAATTTATATCGTGCCTTTCACATCCACAGGACATCCCAAAGCCCTTCACAGCCAATTAGTTACTTCTGTAATATCATCACTGTTAGGCAGACAAACACAGCAACTAGGATTGTGAAGCTGAAGGAGATTACAGAGATAAGGAGGGGCGAGGCCATGGAGGGATTTGAGAACAAGGACGAGAATTTTAAAATCGAGGCGTTGCTTAACCGGGAGCCAGTGTAGGTCAGCGAGCACAGGGGTGATGGGTGAACAGGACTTGGTACAAGTTAGGACACGGGCAGCAGAGTTTTGGATGACCTCAAGTTTACATAAGGCAAAACATGGGAAGCCAGCCAGGAGTGCATTGGAATAGTCAAGTCTAGAGGTAACAAAGGCATGGATGAGGATTTCAGCAGCAGATAAGCTGAGGCAGGGGCAGAGTCGGACGATGTTCTGGAGGTGGAAATGAAGTCATGGCGAGAGATTCTTTACCAAGATCATAGTTCAAGGAGAAAAGTGCCAAAATGGTCATCTTTCTCTTTTGGAGAGCGAGCAATTGTCCCATCAGAATGTCTTGGCAACTACAGGATGTTTTATTTTGTTTTGAAAAGAATTGACCAGCTTAAACTCTCCAAGCTTCACAATTCAGCATTTAAAGAACCTGATTGAGTTTGTTGGTATTAACAGTAGAACTGTTCAAATAAGGATTAAAAATGAGAGACACGGATTGCAGAAAACCTACAAATGCAAGGCAGTCCAGTTTGAATTTGTTTCTGAGGTGAAACAATTAAAGCATTTCAACTACTGCATTTCATATATTAACATTAAAATTGTTTTCGAACTATGTTGTTCAAATGTTGTTGAGGTCATCTTTTTTTGAATTGCTTTGTTCATCCATTCAATACTGGTGCAACCTTAGCATGCAGTTTCAGGAGCATCAGCAATCCTCCAGTAGCTCATTCCCTATCGTACCATCACCTAAAGTTATTCCTCACATGTCATCTATGCTCAACTGACATTACCACTTGCAGACTTTGCAGCAGAAGCCACTGGTAAGTGCTTGTAAATGGGGACCATGACTGATATTATTCCACTTTCAAGCTAGAGGGACTGCAACACCGGTTCAGTGGAGATCAGGTATTTCGGCATAGATCAGGGATCAAAGCGAGGAGCTTCTTTAACTGTACAGGAAACTCTGGTATCCGGCACCGATGGGACCGGCGTGTTGCCGGTTGATCAAAAATTCCGGATGATGGAGAGGGTTATCTACTGAGGCTATTTTTAACAAAGAAAAATTTAAAAATCAAGAAATGTGCAGTATACAGTAATTGGGTACTCACCTACAGAATGTTGTGTTAAATGGATGGTGGAAGATGCTTGATTAAGTACAGTACTGCCATTGAGGGTAATGCAATGCAATGACTACCAGCAGCGTGGGAGACACACAGTACCCCTGTAAAATGGCGGATCAGAAGAGACTACCGGCAGCACAGGAGAGTCAGACTCCTGTTACAGGGGTATTGAGGTGTTCTAACTTCCGACGGCGCCAAGAAGCCGAGTAGTGGCAGTTTGGAGAACTACCCCCACTGACTAACTCGGCCACCGCAGGAGACTCGGACTCGGCAACAGTGCCGGTTATTGAGGTGTTGTTTTCGGAGTGAGAATTTTGCCGGTTAATAGTGAATTCTGGATATTTAGGTGCTGTTTAAGTGAGAGTTTCCTGTATAAGGTAATCCGACATCACTCTGTGCATTTACTAACTGCGCCATTGGCGGGTCCCTCTTCAGTTTTTTTATATTAGAAGTACTGAAAATGACAAGTTTAAAAAAAAAAAAAAATAATGCCAAGAACACTACCATAGAATCATACAACACAGAAGAAGGCCATTTGGACCATCGCGTTTGTGCCGCCTCTTTGAAAGAGCTATCCAATTAGTTCCACTCCCCTGCCTTTCCCGTTAGCCCAGTTAACTTTTCCATGCAAAATATGTTTTCCCGTTGTGCCATACACAAATGCTGGTACAAACAAAACATACTGACCGCCTGGCATCAGTATTCTGGCATTGTCATCCTGTTACGATGACCAGCAAGTGCACAAGAGAAGCCCAGGGTGATCAGTCAATATTCCACACACACGCACATGCTCAATTTAAGCAGTGTTGTGCTCATGCCCTCCAGCTCCCGACACACGGGTCTCGCCAAAATTGGCAATCAGTGTTCAAAGGCTGGAAATAGCGCAGAAGAAAATCTTCATAAGGAAGCACAACCGAATGTTCACGTGCACTCGACCTTTGTAATGCTATGCTGCCTCTGTTACAAGTTGACAGGTCTTGTCTCTTTTGGTTGTATTTCATGTTGTGTTGTGGGATACTTGGGGCTCGATTTTTCCAAGCCCCGAGGAGGCAGGAGTGGTGGAAAAATTGCAGAATCGGGGGGCAGGAACCCATTCCACCCCCAACCCGCCTCCATGCCAATGTCCCAGGAGGCGGGTACCCGACCTGTGCTGGGAGCCACCTCCCCGAGGCGGGAAGGAGATTAGTGACAATTAACTGCCTGTTAACAGGTAGTTAACAGGCAGTTCTTTGCCTAATACCTATTTTTAGCCCTAAAGTGTGGGCTGTCCGACGGCTCCGAACCACGCCAAGTTAGCGAGGCGGACCGACGGTCTGCAGGGGTTGGAGGGATCGAGATGTCCGTTGTGCAGGTGAATGATGGGTGCATGTGTGCAGAGGTAAGTATGAAGTAAGTGTAAAGTGTTTTAATAAGTTTTACTTACCTTTATTTTCTCCTGCAGGCTTCCTTCCTTCAGTTCTCGGGAGTCTCTCCGCTCACCGGCACAGAAAGCAGAATGGCCGCTGAACTGTCAAAAGCTGCAGCCTCTGCTTTCTGGTCTGGAGAGCTCTCTAACTGAGTCTGAGTGGAAGGACTCAAGTTAGAAGACAGATTGTCAGTGTTTGACAGCTTCACAGAGCTGTCAAATGCTGATTTTTCATCTGTCAAAAGCTCTTGACAGATGAAATGTCAATCCCTGACATCACCAGTACCCAGGTGTCCCTTAATTGGCCTGCTGAGCCCGCTGGGCGGGCTTAACAAGGTCAATCAAGGGAAAATAGCGTGGGTTGGCCACAAGTCGATGGAGGCGGGACTGCCATCCAAAAAGTGGGAGTCCCACCTCCAAAGGCTCCCCATTGACAAAATCGAGCCCTTGATGTTCCATGCATGCTGAAAGCTTGGCTTCCAAGGTCCATGCTGTGGGGGTGAAAAATATGTAACCATATCCGTAGCACTTTTATATTGTACTCTCTAATAATCCCCGAGTCACAGATGGATTTGAATGCAATTTTCTGTTTAAATTGTTTGGTTCTTTTCTATTATATTTTGTCCTGTGATAGCACTTGTTTTCAATCCATTTTGAGTGTTGCACGCTAAGATTGTTTTGCACATTAAGAGCACCCCAGAGGTTGTCATGCATGCTTTACTTCGATATGGTCTTGTGTTTGTTGACGCCCATTGCATTCCTTGCTACTCATCCGAGTGCCTTTTCATCCCAGTGTGTAATAAGTCTTTCAAAGTTTGACGTCCCTTTACCTGCTTTGTTTTTAGTTTATTTATTTATTTTCTTCAAGTGTTAATAAGTCAATCACAGCAGCATTCTGCATGCTGTGATCTACAGGAGAAGAAAAAAAATCTGAAAGTATCATAGTGCACCTTCAATTTCGCCCTGCAGTTGACTGGAATTGGGTTGGGTTGCATTGCAGTTCAGGGCTAATGACTCGCTGGTATGCGATTGACTGAATTATGCTAAGTTTGAAAGATAGTGTCTCCAAGGCAACCAGTCGAAACACATCTCTTAATTCTTCCAGGTGTTTTCTTTATAGAATACTAGTATGCTCTAAATTCACATTTGTGAATTTTATCCTCCTGAACTGACAAATTAAGAGTAAATTAAGGTTCAAGTCTTTTTTTAAATTCCATCCTGTTTAATTTGACAGCTACAGCCACCCCTCTCCCCACCCCTTCCATTTGCTGTGAAATGACATACAATGACTTTGGGATACTGTACACTGAATGTGGCTCTCCCTGACGTCAACACTGACTCACAATAGGCTTTTATTTTCGTGCCATATCATTCTCCCAATAACTAGTATTTCATGTGATGAAAAGCACCCAAGTTCTGCCAGCAGAAGTGGTCAGTTTTGTTGTGTGTTAAAATATGTTACTCCCATCCCAACTTTGAAATGCAGTAAACAGTGAGGAGGATAGTGATAGACTTCAAGAGGACATAGACCGGCTGGTGGAATGGGCGGACACCTGGCAGATGAAATTCAACACATAAGTGTGAGGCGTGAAACAGTTTGAAAGGAGGAATGAGGAGAGACAGTACAAGCTAAATGGTACAATTTAAAAGGGGTGCAAGAACAGAGAGACGTGGAGGTGTTTGTGCACAAATATTTGAAGGTGGCAGGACAGGTTAACAAAGCAGTTAATAAAACAATAGCAAAATACAGCGGATGCTGGAAATCTGAATTAACAACAGAAAATGCTGGAAATACTCAGCAGGCCAGGCAGCATCCGTGGAGAGAGAAAAGAGTCAACGTTTCAGGTCTGGGACCCTTCATCAGAACTGAAACGTTAACTCTGTTTCTCTCTCCACGGATGCTGCCTGGCCTGCTGAGTATTTCCAGCATTTTCTTTCAGTTAATAAAGCATATGGGATCCTGGGCTTTATAAATAGACATGATGTGGAGATGCCGGTGTTGGACTGTTGGAGAAACAAAAAACAATTAAAAAAAATTTTTTTTTGCTGGAAATCACAGCAGGTCCGGCCGCATCTGTGTAGAGAGAACAAGCCAACGACGACTCGAGTCTGGATGACTCTACGTCAGGTGGGGTTACATGTAACGTGACATGAACCCTGTGATTTCCAGCAAAAGAAATTGTTTTTTGTTTTTCATACAGACCCCAGCATCTGCAACATTTGACCCCTTGTGACCCCACCTCATTGTTCTTTGATGTAATGTTTTCCTGACTGACCTGTTTGGACACCATCCACACCTTTGCTGTGATTGTCTCTCTGCCGAGGTGCGATAAAGGGCAGTTAGAAAGATTACCTGTAATCATCTGGCAGTGTTCTCTGACTATATATGCTGTGCCTATATGCATCTCTTCACTTCACCTGACGAAGGAGCAGCGCTCCGAATGCTTGTGATTTCAAATAAAGCTGTTGGACTATAACCTGGTGTTGTGTGACTTCTCACAATTTATAAATAGAGGCAGAGAGTACTAAAGCCAGGAAGTTATGCTAAACCTACATAAAACAGTAGTTCGGCCCCAGCTGGTGTATTGTGTCCCATTCTGGGCACCACACTTTAGGAAGGACGTGAAGGCTTTGGAGAGGTTACAGAAGAGATTTACTAGAATGGTTCCCGGGATGAGGGACTTCAGTTACGTGGATAGACTGGAGATGCTGGAGTTGTTCTCCTTATAACAGAGAAGGCAAAGAGGAGATTTGATAGAGGTGTTTAAAATCATGAAGGGTTTAGATAGAGTAAATAAAGAGAAACTGTTCCCAATCGCTGAAGGGTCGATAACGAGAGGGCACAGATTTAAGGTGATTGGCAAAAGAAGCAGAGGCGACATGAGGAAAAAGCTTTTTACATGTGGTTAGGATTTGGAATACATGATCTGATAGGGTGGTGGAAACAGATTCAATAGTAGCTTTCAAAAGGGAATTGGATAAAGACTTGCAGAAGAAAAAATTGCAGGGCTATGGGGGGAAAGCTGGGGAGTGGGCCTAACTGGATTGCTCTTCGAAAGAGCCGACACAAACTCGATGGGCCCAATGCCCTCCTTCTGCGTTGTACTATTCTGTGATTCTATAAGTGCAGAGTCAAATCCCGTATAGAGACTAAATCTGAGGACAGGACTGTGTAGAGTCAGACAAGAACAATAATGTGTGGATCTACGACCTTCAAATTCTTCAATCAGCAGTGAGGCATTTAGTATTTTTGACTGTGTCTTTCCTCTCTTTTAATAAATAATAAGGTATGAACATTTTGCAACAATATCCAGACGTGTCTTGCAGCAAAGACTACTCGTGGTAATTCTGAGCACATAGACACAAATTTATGTTGATATCTTTTCAAATGAAATAGAATTTGTTGAAAGAAACCAGCCAAAATGAATGTTGTAATAAAAATAATGGCACTGAAATTAGACTGTCAACTACTAGCTTACAGACCCTAAATGCTTTTACTGGCTACCTTAACCAACTAATTAAATGGGCTCGTGCTTGCATTAAAATATTGTATCTAAGAATTTCAGATGGAAGTTATCCCGCAATGTAATTTCAAGGCTAATGGAAAATCAAAGAATTTCTCAATGAGTTTAGATTGTTATTGGGGGAGTGAACTTTTCTTCCTGCCTGACTACATACTGTAGTATTTGCAATTATAACAGTACAATTCTCAAATCCATTTTAATGCAAAGGAAATACTGCAATTTACCCCAGTATCACAACCAACAACTGACATTTCTCACATTACAATGAGAACAAGTGTGGAGGGACAGCCCAGTCACAGCAGACAAGCCCTGGGAAAGAGACCTCCTATGGTAGTTGTTATGTTGACATGATATTTGCTGGTCTGATGTTGAGCTATGCACTCTGATAAGTATTCCCCCCTGGTTGGGTTTGGGCAGCTGCTTTCTCAAAGGATGCTGAGTCAAGCCATTTATCATTTCCTGGTTTTCCAAGTCTGTAGGGAGTTGCACTCATACTCCTTAACCCTTACCACAGTAGACTTGCAGTCCAGAAGCTCGTGTTAGCCTGGAGTAAATTATACTTGAACATTCCTGGGGAGCATGGGTGATTCAGTGTTTCACCATTTTGACTTTTTTTTTCTTCTTTCCTTCTTTCCCTTTCCCCAAAATAACACAGATAACTACTTTTTAAATTGAGTAACCTAGGTCAATGGCTATAGTTTGTAGTGTCGGACATCACCAAAAGAATAGGACACAAGACAAGCACATCATGGTTAGATGATGGCAAGCTTGAGTTTTAAAGCAAGAAAACCTTGCATTTATATAGTGCCTTTAAGGATGTCCCCAAGCGCTTTACAGGCATTGAAGCACTTTTGAAGTGTAGTCACTGTTGTAATGTAGGAAACGTGACAGCCAATTTGTGCACAGCAAGACCCCACAAACAGAAATGTGATAATGACCAGATAATCTGTTTTTGTTGTGTTGGTTGAGGGATAAATATTGGCCAGGACACCAGGGATAACTCCCCTGCTCTTCTTTGAAATAGTGCCATGGGATTTTTTGCGTCCTCCCGAGCCTGTAGATTGTCAAAGCAAAAGGAAATCTGCAAGATGTGATAAGCTCTACAGTTTTGAGTTTTGGGGAAAGAAGGAGATTGAGCGAAATGGGTCTTGATTTCCACCATGAAGATGCAGGGAGGAGGAGAAGTGTGCAAGATGGTACATTTGGAGTATGGGAGGAATGAGAGAGGACAGCTTCTAAGGAACAATGGGCAGGGAAGGTTGTAATGAAAGGAAGGTTGGAGGCCAGAGCTGAGAGAATTGTTTTATCAGAGAAGATTTTCTATGTACCTTGTTCGAGTGTGAAAGAGGGTTCACGACACGACAATCTAAATATAGTTGAGGAATATTTCAAGTTAACCATCTGGAAAAACCTAACCGTCTCCCCCCATGCCAGTCAACTGAATGCAAGGGTTTTTTTTAATCCTCAACCCTACCCAGAAGTCGAAGTGTTACTCACTTTGTTTGAGAATTAACTTTCTGACATAAATTCTAAATTTGCACCTCTGCCCCTTCTAATTCCATGACTCACCTTGAAGTCATGTTTCAGATTTACTTCATCTGTGCCATTTAATTTCCTTCACGTCTCAATGGGATCTCTCTCAGTCCTCTTGTTTCTCAGTGACCAAACTTGGTGCACGGTGCATTTTGAGCACAGCGCTGTGCAGTTTCAGCACGATATCCTATGAATTATACTCCACCGAGAAGAACAAGTCTCAAGACAGACTTGGACGTGATGGAGTTGTTGCTTGGTACCAGGTTGCCTGTTTGCTCATGGAAGCATTAAATCCTAATAATGCAAATGCAGATCACCCTCCGTAAACTATAGAGTTGCAGGTGGGCAGCTGGTGTGAGTCACTCTGGAGCAGCTGGGAAACCTAATATTATTGCTGTGTTTCATAGTGTTTTTATTATACAAAAGCAATCCATGCTGAAAGTTTAGTCTGTGGACTGCTCTCTTGCTGTGAACCTATTATGATTTAGCCTGGTGTGCAGTCAGATTAAAAGAAACTGAGGAAAACCGTTCTTTTTTTACTGGCTTTAATAAATCGTCAGATTTCTGGGTAAGGGCATAGTAATTACTGGAGGTTAAACAGCTGACACACACAGTGCTGGCCTGAAATAAAAGGTTCCAACACGTTGCTGTTCAAAAGAAAATTACTCAAAAAGTATAAAAGGACTGACTGCGGTGGGTAGGTATCATAAAAAATTATTTCTGGTCAGCCTGGGCAGTCGTTTGTAGTTTTCAAAGTAAAATATGAAACACAGCTACATTTGAACTTCTGGAATTGGCAGGGGGTTTGGCTCACAAAAACACAACTCTTGTCATCCTTCCTCAACCCTCCCCATCTCCCTGTACAGTGAGCCGTGTGGCCTGGAAAGGCCAGGGAGAATGCAGGGGGGTTTCCTACAAATACAGAGGCATTTGTAGGGGAAAAAAATGACGTGTCCAAAATTCCTCAGCAGAGAAATTTGTGTCTCAGAAGCTTTTTGTTGTGAAACAAGGACTCGGGTGAAGTCTATCAACTGGATGTCAATGGTTGACATATTGATGCGCTTTGGAAGTGAGCCCAACAACCCGTTGGCCATGTAATTCTGACCCTGGACAAAACCTCGTAACATTACCGAAGGTCCAGTTTTTGAAGGTGTCTCTGAATCTTGCTTCCGTCAGTGACATTCAAATGATAGATGCCTCACAGTAAACTACAGGGCAGTAATTCAAGCTGATATCATAAACCGCAACATTGAACTGATTTAGTCACGTCAATAGAAGTGCCGAATTGACTTACTGCCTTGAACACCCTGCCAAGCATTTGTTTATGAGCTGTCAGTATAAGGGAATGCTTACTGTGGCTATCAATTTGCTTCAGGACAAACCTTGAGGTTTCCTACCTGCCGATTGATATTTCTGGCTTATAATAGTAAGAATAGTTTTATTTTTAGCTGTCCAGCACTTAATAAAAAATGTCTGCATTTTGCAACTCTGTACTGATAAAGTGCAATCTGTACAAAAGATGCGGGGATTTGTAATTGCTTTAGCCCAGCTTCCTGCATCTGCTTTTCTGCTATTTCCCCCATTCCCTCCTCCGAAAAATTCTGGAAGCACAGTATCTGTTTAACAGGCTGCAGAGTATCAGAAAACTGCTTACTACAAGTTATTAAAAGGGGCCTTTTAATTTACAGTACTGCCCCTTATCTTAGAAGCAAATTATATTCCAACCTTAAACTTCAACATTTTTCAAATGTGCCAGTTTTATCACCAGCGTGGAGGCCTTCAAGGAGAGCCTCCCTTCTTCATAAACTGCCTCCTTGTTGGACCACGACAGTGACATCAGTTACAGGGAACATCCCCAAGCAACTCCGTTGTAAAGAATCGGTGGGGGGAGGGGACTTCAAACGCGCCTGAGAGCAGCTCTGGAGTGCTTCAACCCCAGGAAACCATGTGGCAGCCTGAGAATGAAAATTCCTCAGCCGGTTGTACGGTTTCCTGGAGTCAAGTGGATGTCGGCCAATTTGAACTTGCGTCCACCTCTGCTTGCAGTGGAGCTGCTCCAGGATGTTTCCAATAATTGACATCAGCGGAGCAGCCTATTAGAGAGGCCCATGCAAGTGTCTCCGTGGCAGTACTCGTTATTGTTTTCTAAACTGAAGAAATTTGAGCAGTGTTTTCTTGTGTTTAAAAAAAGGGGGAGTAGTTTGAAGAAAAGCACTTCCCTGAGCCTTTCCGTCTCCTTTAATGAGCGCTCTTTGAGAAATTAACAATGAATGTGCCCTGTGGAATTTCCACTGGTTCAGACTTGCACACCAGCAGGAGAGACAAGAGGTTACACACGACATGGCGCCCATCCTGGATACCAGTAGTCCAGCTCCCTTCTTCATCCTGACCCACAAACGTGCTTCCTATCTAAAGCCGAACAACCATAAAACTAGAAATAAGGAAATGAAACAACTTAAAAAATGAAATAAAAATGAAGGGTAAGAACATTTGGAGAGTTGAGAAATGGCGAGTTCAGAAATAGTACACGTGGAGTATTTTGTAGCCCATGGAATTTTGGAACACATTACTTCTGCACAGTAATGACTATATCAGGACCCTTGTGGCTACAGGAGTTCAGGCTGGCTCAGAATCACCTGGTTACAAAGCTATTGTTTTGTGTTGAAGCCAGGACAAATGTTCAAATCCATTTAGAAATTTAAAAACAACAACAGAAATGTTGGAAAAACTCAGCAGGCCAGGCAACATCCGTGGAGAGAGAAATAGAGTCAACGTTTCAGGTCGAAACCCTTGGGAAGTGAGGAAGGAAAGCCCACCTGGCAGTCTGATTGAGTTGGAAAACATTTCCATTAATAATAGGATAGCGTTTGCCATGTCTTTCAGTGCCAACACATGGGCTGCACTGTAACACAGTAAAGCTCACATGTTGGCGTCTAAACTAACAATGATTAAGAGCATAAAAAGAATTGAAAGGATTTCAAGTAGAAAAATATGTGCTCCACGCACGTGCTTGATTACAATAGACATTGGAGAGCAGCTAAGAAAAAATTGCACAAAGTAGGAAAATAGAACATATTCATGCACCCATAAATGTTGAGTATTTGTTCGGGTAGGAGTTGTGAAGAATAACTAAATTTATCAACATTTGATCTCGTGATCTCTTGCACATAATCCAGACTGACACTTCAGTGCAGTACTGAGGGACTGCTGCACTATCGGAAGGGCTGTCTTTCGGATGAGACGTTAAATGCGTGTCCTTTCAGGTGGACATAAAAGATCCCATGGCACTATTCGAAGATGAGCAGGGGAGTTCTCCCCAGTGTCCTGGCTAACATTTATTCCTCAACCAATAATGCTTGTATTAAATGACTAGATAATTTGTATTTTTTTTATCTGATCGCTGTTTGTGGGACCTTGCTGTACGCAAATTGTCTGCCATGTTTGGCTACATTACAACAATGAATACACTTCAAAAATGCTTCATTGGCTGTAAAGTGCTTTTGGGACATCCTGAAGTAGTGAAAAGCGTTATATAAATGCAATTATTTTTTCCTTACAGCCAGATGAGCTCACAAATGTTGGCTTCACATGGGCATTTTTGATTCTGCACAGCTAGGAACAAGTCACAGATGTGCAATGGGCCATTTTAAACAGCAAGCCACTGCAATGGTTTAACAAAGACCATTCAAAACAAATATTCAATCAAAAAGTAGGCAAAAGCAAACTTCAATTGCAGTTTCTCCCAGCAGCCAAACAAAGGCGTTCCAGGGACATGGCCAAGCAATAAATGAAGATGAATATTAGAGACTGGAGAGTCACGCTAGTGATATGCAACACTTACAGTCCCAGGAGTTGGAGAGTAGAAAGGTCGAAATGACGCAATCAGTGACAGTGAAATCCTACCTTGCCTTGACCAGTATAAAATCTCTTTATATTCTCCCAGTCTCACTGGGCATAAAGTAACACGTTGGAAGCGTAACAGGGAATACACTTTGGAATGTCCTAAGGTTGTGAAAGGCACTGCATAAGTGAAAGTTCTTTACTCTCTTTAAATGACTATCGTTTTTAAAATGTTGGTCTTTAAATAATAAAGGAAGATAGTGTAACAGAAACATAGATTGAAGACAAGATGCTGATATCTTCAAATGTTTAAAACTGCAGTAAAATACTTCCTCTGATGGCGGTCTATAGCTAAACATCATGGAGGAGCTTGATGCCAAGACTCCCATAGTTCTAACCGCTAATGCCAGCTTGCTTGAAAAACTTCCCGTAGAGAGGTTGAAAAATGTGATGATAAAACACAGCAGGATTTCTATAAATGTTGTTTTTATGGCTGCTGGTTAAATTATGGCAGTTGTTCTCTCTCCGAAATTTAAAATGTCAAAACCCTTGTTGGTCACATATCTTCTATAAAGTTGTCAGAAAAGCGCCACCACATTAGCTTGCCAGTGTTGCTGATTCATGGGCCATTTTAAGAGCAATCACAATTCGGAATGACGGCATGTTTGTAAACCTGAATGCACAGGATTTAAACGTCTCTTTTCGAGGTTGTATGTAAATCAGGTTTATTTCTGGCATGGTCATTTGCATGTATAAAGTAACGATGCTTTGCTTGTGTCAGTTCGCTGTTCTGTTTGGTGTTGAGGATTCATTTAAAATCTTCGCAAGGGGAGAATGTTTTTAGTGATAACGTTTTGCATTGCTATTCGATGGAGGGCTTCTAATTAGAGGGCTAAAATTTATTTGGCAGCGGGAATCACTGTTTTACCCTGCAGAATGAATGCAATTTCTCTCTTAAACGAGCTTCTCCCATTAAATCAACTCTGCTGTTGGCTTGTTGGAATTACATCTGGACATTAGGGAGGAAATCTTATTACATTCCATGGAAATATTATGTGAAGCCAGTTGGTCCCTGGTCAAGGAATGGTCGCAGATTAACATTTGGATAGAATTGCAACTCAAGCCATTAGAAAGCCATGGCCAATTTGGTGGCGGGTGGGGGAATGTGGTGTCAATGTGTGTTACTGGAAAGTTAGACTTTCAGTTTACATTTATTTTTGGCTATGTGTTCCAAGTGTCTTAATGGCAGCCAAACGGACCACGGCCAATGTCCAAGTTTTGAAGCAAACAGCTGTAGTAACTCCACAACACTGCTTCATTTCTCCCTTATACCTTCCATTGTAACATGTTGCTAACACAGCAGCAGCCCAATGGTGAACTAACACAATAGAATCTTGTTTTTCTACTTTGGATGACGCTAGCTGTTCAGACTTGTGTTGAAGTGTGGGTTGAGGAGCAGTTTAGACAGAGTTCAGCATTGCAGCACACGTGGTCCACAAATGATCTGAAAGAGCTTCCTACTTCACTTTGTGAAGCAGCAGAGATTTTCTCTTCTGCCCTGTGGCACCCATCCCTAAACCTGCACAGGCACGAAAGGTTGTATCATTCTCTAAATTCAATGTGATTGAGATTTGTTGATTAGATACAGTTACTAGGATGTTAGGCAAGATAAAGAATCAAGGGTGAATAATGTAAATGCAAGATTATATAGATAATGTGGAGTATGGGTGCAATTATGTTGGAGGGGCTAGAGAGTAAGTTTGATTATTGTTTCTAAAAGCTCCACCCCCACACCGACGTTAAACTGACCGGCCTGTAATTGCCAGGTTTATCCTTCCCCACCCCACCCTTTTTTTGAACAAGGGTGTAACATTTGCAATCCTCCAGTCCTTTGGCACCACCCCTATATCGAAGGAGGATTGGAAGATTGTAGCCAGCACCTCTGCAATTTCTACCCTCGGTTCCCTGAGCAACCGAGGATGCATCCCATCCGGCCCAAGTGACTTACCCACTTTAATTGCAGCCAGCCTGTCTAGTATTTTTTTATTCGTTCCTGGGATCTGGGTGTCGCTGGCAAGGCCAGCATTTATTGCCCATCCCTAATCGCTCTTGACAAGGTGGTGGTGAGCCGCCTTCTTGAGCTGCCGCAGTCCGTGCGATGAAGGTACTCCCACAGTGCTGTAAGTGAGGGCGTTCCAAGATTTTGACGCAGTGATGATGAAGGAATGGCGATATACTTCCAAGTCAGCATGGTGTGTGACTTGGAGGGGAACTTGGAGGTGGTGGTGTTCCCATGCGCCTGCTGCCCTTGTCCTTCTAGGTGGTAGAGGCCGTGGGTTTGGGAAGTGCTACCGAAGAAGCCTTGGCGAGTTGCTGCAGTGCATCTTGTAGATGGTACACACTGCAGCCACGGTACGCCAGTGGTGGAGGGGGTGAATGTTTAAGGTGGTGGATCGGGTGCCAAACAAGCGGGCTACTTTGTCCTGGATGGTGTTGAGCTTCTTGAGTGTTGTTGGAACTGCACTCATCCAGGCAAGTGGGTAGTATTCCATCACACTACTTACTTGTGCCTTGTAGATGGTGGAAAGGCTTTGGGGAGTCAGGAGGTGAGACACTCGCCGCAGAATACCTAGCCTCTGACCTGCTCTTGTTGCCACGGTATTTATGTGGCTGGTCCAGTTAAGTTTCTGGTCAATGGTGACCCCCAGGATGTTGATGGTGGGGGATTTGGCGATGGTAATGCCGTTGAATGTCATGGGGTGGTGTTTAGACTCTCGCTTGTTGGAGATAGTCATTGCCTGGCACTTGTGTGGCGCAAATGTTACCTGCCACTTATCAGCCCAAGCCTGAATGTCGTCCAGGTCTTGTTGCATGCGGGCATGGACTGCTTCATTATCTGAGGAGTTGCGAATGGCACTGAACACTGTGCAGTCATCAGCAACCATCCTCATTTTTGACCTTATAGTGGAGGGAAGGTCATTGATGAAGCAGCTGAAGATGGTTGGGCCTAGGAAACTGCCCTGAGGAACTCCTGCAGCGATGTCCTGGGGCTGTGATGATTGACCACCAACCACCACATCCATCTTCCTTTGCATTAGGTATGACTCCAGCCAGTGGAGAGTTTCCCCCCCGATTCCCATTGACTTCAGTTTTACTAGGGCTCCTTGATGACACACTCGGTCAAATGCTGCCTTGATGTCAAGGGCAGTCACTCTCGCCTCACCTCTGGAATTCAGCTCCTTTGTCCATGTTTGGCCCAAGGCTGTAATGAGGTCGGGAGCCGAGTGGTTTGGCGAAACCCAAACTGAGCATCAGTGAGCAGGTTATTGGTGAGTAACTGCCGCTTGATAGCACTGTCGATGACACCTTCCATCACTTTGCTGATGATTCAGAGTAGACTGATGGGGCGGTAATTGGCCGGATTGGATTTGTCCTGCTTTTTGTGGACAGAACATACCTGGGCAGTTTTCCACACTCTGATAGATGCCAGTGTTGTAGCTGTACTGGAACAACTTGGCTAGAGGCGCGGCTAGTTCTGGAGCACAAGTCTTCAGCACAACAGTCGGGATGTTGTCCGGGCCCATAGCCTTTGCTGTATTTAGTGCGCTCAGCCATTGTTTGATATCACGTGGAGTGAATCGAATTGGCTGAAGACTGGCTTCTGTGCTGGTGGGGACCTCAGGAGGAGGCCGATATGGATCATCCACTTGGCACTTCTGGCTGAAGATGGTTGCAAACACTTCAGCCTTGTCTTTTGCACTCACGTGATGGGCTCCATCATCATTGAGGATGGGGATATTCATGGAGCCTCCTCCTCCTGTTAGTTGTTTAATGGTCCACCACCATTCACGACTGGATGTGGCAGGACTGCAGAGCTTTGATCTGATCCATTGATTGTGGGATCGCCTAGCTCTGTCTGTAGCATGCTGCTTCTGCTGTTTAGCATGCATGTAGTCCTGTGTTGCAGCTTCCCCAGGTTGGCACCTCATTTTTAGGTACGCCTGGTGCTGCTCCTGGCATGCTCTTCTGCACTCCTTATTGATCCAGGGTTGGTCCCCTGGCTTGATGGTAATGGTAGAGTGAGGGATATGCCGAGCCATGAGATTACAGATTGTGCTGGAATACAATTCTGCTGCTGCTGATGGCCCACAGTGCCTCATGATGCCCAGTTTTGAGCTGCTAGATCTGTTCTGAATCTATCCCATTTAGCATGGTGGTAGTGTCACACAACATGATGGAGGGTGTCCTCAGTGTGAAGACGGGACTTCATCTCCACAATGACTGTGCGGTGGTCACTGCTACCAATACTGTCATGGACAGATGCATCTGCGACAGGTAGATTGGTGAGGACGAGGTCAAGTAGGTTTTTCCCTCGTGTTGATTCTCTCACTACCTGTCGCAGGCCCAGACTGGCAATAATGTCCTTCAGGACTTGGCCAGCTCAGTCAGTAGTGGTGCTACTGAGCCACTCTTGGTGATGGACATTGAAGTCCCCCACCCAGAGTACATTTTGTGCCCTTGCTACTCTCAGTGCTTCTTCCAAGTGGTGTTCAACACGGAGGAGTACTGATTCATCAGCTGAGGGAGGGTGGTAGGTGGTAATCAGCAGGAGGTTTCATTGTCCATGCTTGACCTGAAGCCATGAGACTTCATGGGGTCCAGAGTCAATGTTGAGCACTCCCAGGGCCACTCTTTCCCAACTGTATACCACTGTGCTGCCCTCCCTGGTGGGTCTGTCCTGCCAATGGGACAGGACATTCCCAGGGATGGTGATGAAGGAGTTTGGAACATTGGCTGAAAGATTTGATTCTGTGAGTATGACTATGTCAGGCTGTTGCTTGACTAGTCTGTGGGACAGCGCTCCCAATTTTGGCACAAGTTCCCAGATGTTGGTGAGGAGGACTTTGCAGGGTCGACTGGGCTGGGTGTGCCATTGCCGTGTCCATAGCCGGTGCCGAGGTCGATGCCTGGTGGTCTGTCTGGTTTTATTCTTATTATTGTGTTTCGTAGCAGTTTGTTACAACTGAGTGACTTGCTAGGCCATTTCAGAGGGCAGTTAAGAGTCAACCACATTGCTGTGGGTCTGGAGTCACATGTAGGCCAGACCAGGTAAGGACGGCAGATTTCCTTCCCGAAAGGACATTAGTGAAACAGATGGGTTTTTACGACAATCCGATACTTTCATGTAGCCCAGTAACATTACCACTATGCTACCGTTCCCTGCTGCCTCCTCTTTATCTATTTTTATCTCAAACAGTATCCCAGCAACCTCCTCGTTTACCATAGCTTTGGCAAAGTCCTCTTCCTTAGTAAACACCAATGCAAAGTACTCATTTAATACCTCAGCCATGCCTTCTCCCTCCACCAATAGTTCTCCATTTTGGTCCCAAATTGGCCCCACCGCTTCTCTGACAACCCTTTTACTGTTAAACTTTGGAGCATATTTTGAACTCCATGAGGCAGAAATTCCGGTCCCTACGGGTGTGTACGCGCTGTGTACTCACCCGTAGGGCCAACGGAAATGCCCGTTTTAGGCATTCACTGCGCATGCGCTGGAAACCGGCGTTTCCGATCTGTCAAGAAAGCTCTGGTCAGATCTTCCGGCTGCGCTGGAGCAGGGCCTCTGCGGGTGGAGAGTTCCGTTTTTTGGAGACCCGCCGCCCGCAGAAAACACTTACAATTCTTGCGCCTGGTAAAAGCAGGCGCAAGGCCTGCTTTTACCAGGATAAGAGTTGAAAAAAGTTGTTTTTTTAATTTCCACTGATTTATCATTTTAAAATACTTTAAAGAAAGGTAAGTTATTTTTAGCCCTGTTAAAAACTTCAATTTTTCTTTCCAAGAATAAAGATTTTGTTTAAAATACTTAATTTATGCAATTTAAAGTCATTTTAAAAATGTGATTTAAAAAAAAAAAAATTATTTAAAGTTTTACTATAATGAACCTATCGTTGTGTACCCTTTTGAGTTAGAATCTGAAATGGAACCAACTACTAAATGCAGGCATACTCAATCCAGGCAGCTGTCACTTAGTGAGTGTGAGCAGAGGGCAGGCATACGACGGAACATTCACTGCTCACTGTATCTTACTGACAGGTGGTCTGGTGATGCACCGTGCACTGGAAGGGCATTGTTTAAATCCCAGTCTAATTGACCTCTCCAGTGTGGATTTTGCTCAAATTTTGGAGCTATCTGTGCTTCATGCCCTATTTTCTTCCAGCTGTCCTCCTAGATAGAGTCAAAGATCTAAAGATGGAAGATCAAAAATCTTTACCTGGCTGAATAAACCTGGGCATCATGATATTAGTAAAACAACTGACCTGATTGGTCTTCAGCACGTGAGTTTAGCCTCCTATTGCCTTGAAACTTCAGTCATAGGAACAGGAGTGGGCCATTCAGCCCCTTGAGCCTGCTCCACCATTCAATTAGATCATGGCTGATCTGTATCTTAACTCTATTTACCAGCCTTGGTTCCATATTGCTTAATCCCCTTACCTAACGAAAAGCTATCAGCCTCCAGAAACTCTGATCACTGTGAAGGCTGAAGGAGTTACATTGCCTTTTAGTACACCCACGATTGGTATGTCTCACATGCCAGTTGGTCAGAGTGTGCAATATTGTCCATATATATGGGCTGAACTGAAAAAGGGTACACATCAGTAGCCTGCAATTCAAGTCAGTGTAACTTGTCCTTCCCTCCCCACTCCTCCATTGTTTGCCTGCGACTCCCCAGCTCTCTGTTATCTGTCCCTCCCCAGCCATTTATCACATTCTTGCTCTACCTGGTGTTTTGTGACCAATTGCAGCTTTTCTCAGTCCCACAGAGGAGATCCTTCAAAATACCAAGAGTGTAATGAAAATAGAATGCAGGTCAACTTCTGATAGAGAAGACACATTTTTGTTTCATGTATTAACTTTCACTGAGCCTTCATCACAACAATTAATGTTAGCTAATCTTTCACTTCCACACGCCAGTCGACCTGCTGTGCATTTTCAGCATTTGCTGTGATTATTTCAGACTTGCACTGTTGGGGAATTCTCTTGGTTTTCAGAAGCAGTTTTCTTGGGTTGAAGTTCAAGTAAAAGTTTGTCATGAGTGAAAAGTTAATTGTAGTGAGTTTGAAACAGCTCTTCAAAACCTTCCCATCACTTGCTGATGCAATTGCATTGAGTTTAAGCAGACTTTGCTAAGTGGCAGAAAAAGTCTTTTAAGTGCATTTACTGAATTTTGGTGAGTAAATAAGTGAATTATTTGAAGTAAGTTAAATTTTTTAGAGTAAATTAAGCTGTTGGGGAGTTGAAACCGGAAGTAGAATCCGGGTATAAAAAGGGGCGGGCTTAGTGCGGTAGCGCTGAGTGCGGTCGCATTGAGTGTAAGTAGAGTTTGGTAAGTGGCAGAGTTCGGGCAAGTGGGAGGTGAGTGGGTGCTTGTTGCTCTGTTTTGCTTCCCCCTCTCAGGCTAACCCAACACTGCGGACGTGGAGCAGTGAGACAATTCAACCGGATAGGTCCCCCAGACAGCTTCCATGAGGGAGGTTGGTGATCAACTGGTTGGTAGGTTCTCTTCCTTCTCTTCTATACCTTTAAGTTGGTAAGCCCTATTAAATAGTGGTGTAATATTATCATCTATATCGGGGCAGAGGGTCTTCATAATTAATAATAAGAAATTTAATTAATTACACAGATATGGGTGAACAGGTGATGTGTCACTGTTGCGAAATGTGGGAGCTGGTGGACCCCATTGAGGCTCACGGTGATTACATTTGCGATAAGTGTTTGCTGCTAGAGGAACTCAAGCTCCATGTTAAAGAGCTTGAGACCGAGCTTCAGACACTGCGACACATCAGGGAGGGGGAGAAGTTCCTGGACTCTATGTTTCAGGAGGTGGTCACACCTATGAAATTAATTACTGCAGATGTAGTCCGTGGTCAGGGACAGGACGGTGTAACTACGAGTGAGGAAGGTACAGGGATCCAGGATGTAGTGTTGAAGGAGCCGCAGCCCTTGCTCTTGTCAAGCAGGATTGAGGTTCTTACTCCCTGTGAGGGCAGGAGTGGGGACTGCAGGGAGGATGAGCAACCTGGCCACAGCACCGTGGTGCAGGGGGCCATTCAAGTGGAGGGAGTAAAAAGAAATGTTGTAGTGGTAGGGGATAGTATCATTAGGGGGATAGATAGGGTTCTCTGCAGTCAAGAGCAGGAGTCCCGAAGGCTGTGTTGCCTGCCCGGTGCCAGGGTTAAGGACATCTCTTCTGGGCTGGAAAGAAACTTGGATTGGGAGGGGGAGGATCCAGTTGTTGTGGTCCATGTTGGTACAAACGACGTAGATAGGACAAGGAAGAAGGTTCTGTTAAAGGAGTATGAGCAGCTAGGGGTCAAATTAAAAAACAGAACCTCAAGGGTAATAATCTCTGGGTTATTACCTGAGCCACGAGCGAATTTGGCTAGGATAAATAAAATTAGAGATTTAAATGCGTGGCTCAAAGACTGGTGTGGGAGAAATGGGTTTTGCTTCTTGGGACACTGGCACCAGTACTGGGACAGGAGGGAGCTGTTCCGTTGGGACGGACTCCACTTGGCCACTGCTGGGACTAGAGTCCTGGCGAATCATATAACTAGGGCTGTAGAGAGGGCTTTAAACTAATTAGTGGGGGGGAGGTTTCTCGTGAGCAAATAACAGAAATGACAACGGAGAAGGTCGTAGACTTAGGTAGCAGTGGGGAAATTAAAAAACAGAACGTGTCAGGAAGGGACAGAAGGTATGGAGTAAAAGGTGAAGTAGTAAAAGGGGAAAAAACAGGAACTAAGTGTCACAAAACATATTTGAAAGTTCTTTATCTGAATGCACATAGCATTCGTAACAAAATGAATGAGTTAACGGCACAAATAACTACATATGGGTATGATCTTGTGGCCATTACAGAAACATGGCTGCAGGGTGACCATGACTGGGAACTAAACATACCAGGTTATTTAACAATCAGGAAGGACAGGCAGGAAGGGAGGGGAGGTGGGGTGGCAATGTTAATAAAGGAAGGAATCACTATAATACAGAGAAATGATATTGGGTCAAAGGAGCAGGATAGTGAAACAGTTTGGGTAGAGATAAGGAATAATAAGGGGAAAAAAACACTAGTGGGCGTAGTCTATAGGCCTCCAAACAGTTGCAACTCTGTTGGACGGAGTATTAATCAGGAAATAGTTGAGGCTTGTAATAAGGGAACAGCTATAATTATGGGGGATTTTAACTGTCATATTAACTGGACAAATCAAACTGGGCAGAGCAGCCTTGAGGATGAGTTCATTGAGTGTATTAGGGATGGGTTTCTTGAGCAGTATG
This sequence comes from Somniosus microcephalus, assembly GCF_052327205.1. Taxonomy (NCBI): domain Eukaryota; kingdom Metazoa; phylum Chordata; class Chondrichthyes; order Squaliformes; family Somniosidae; genus Somniosus; species Somniosus microcephalus. The sequence continues at coordinate 227,698,644 of NC_140989.1, read as the reverse complement.
TAACTGAACCGACCGGGGGCAAGCAACCTTAGATTTGGTCCTGTGTAATGAGACAGGATTAATTAAAATTGTCCTAGTAAAGGATCCCCTTGGAATGAGTGACCATAACATGGTTGAATTCCATATTCAAGTAGAGGGTGAGAAGGTTGCATCTCAAACAAGCATGCTGAGCTTGAATAAAGGAGACTATGAAGGTATGAGAGCGGAATTGAGTAGAGTGGACTGGGAAAATAGATTAAAGGGTAAGACGGTACATGATCAGTGGTGTACATTTAAGGAGTTATTATACAACTTCCAAAAAAAATATATGCCACTGAGGAAAAAAGGGTGTAAAAGAAAAGATAGCCATCCGTGGCTAAGTAAAGTAATTAAGGATAGTATCCGACTAAAAACAAGGGCATATAAGGTAGCCAAATCTAGTGGGAAGATAGAAGATTGGGAAGTCTTTAAAAGACAGCAAAAAATAACTCAAAGATTGATTAAGAAAGGGAAGATAGATTATGAAAGTAAATGAGCAAAAAATATAAAAACGGATCGCAAAAGTTTCTATAGTTATATAAAAAGAAAAAGGGTGGCTAAAGTAAATGTTAGCCATGGTGTGGAGATGCCGGAGTTGGACTGGGGTGGACAAATGTAAGAAATCACACAACACCAGGTTATAGTCCAACAGCTTTATTTGAAATCACAAGCTTTCGGAGCGCTGCTCCTTCTTCAGGTGAAGTGGAGAAATGCATAAAGACACAGCTTATATAGTCAGAGAATCATGTCAGATGTTTACAGGTAACCTTTCCAACTGCCATTTGTCACACCTCGGCAGAGAGATAATCACAGCAGTCAAAGGTGTGAATGGTGTCCAAACAGGTCAGTCAGGGAAACATTACATCAAAGAACAATGAGGTGGGGTCACAAGGGGTCAAATATTGCAGATGCTGGGGTCTGTATGAAAAACAAAAAAACAGACAAAAAACATTTTTTTTGGCTGGAAATCACAGCAGGTCCGGCCGCATCTGTGTAGAGAGAACAAGCCAATGTCGACTCGAGTCTGGATGACCCTGCATCAGGTGGGGTTACATGTAGCGTGACATGAACCCAAGATCTCGGTTAAGGCCGTCCTCATGGGTGCGGAACTTGGCTATCAGTTTCTGCTCGACGATTTTGCGTTGTCGTGTGTCTCGAAGGCCACCTTGGAGAATGCTTACCCAAAGATCAGAGGCTGAATGTCCTTGACTGCTGAAGTGTTCCCCGACTGGGAGGGAACACTCCTGCCTGGTGATTGTTGCGCGGTGTCCGTTCATCCGTTGTCGCAGTGTCTGCATGGTCTCGCCGATGTACCATGCTCCGGGGCATCCTTTCCTGCAACGTATGAGGTAGACAACGTTGGCCGAGTCACATGAGTATGTACCATGTACCTGGTGGGTGGTGTCCTCACGTGTGATGATGGTATCTGTGTTGATGATCTGGCATGTCTTGCAGAGGTTGTTGTGGCAGGGTTGTGTGGTGTCGTGGTCGCTGTTCTCCTGGAAGCTGGGTAATTTGCTGCGAACGATGGTCTGTTTGAGGTTAGGCGGCTGTTTGAAAGCGAGTAGTGGAGGCGTGGGGATGGCCTTAGCGAGGTGTTCGTCGTCATCGATGACATGTTGAAGGCTGCGAAGAACATGGCGTAGTTTCTCCGCTCCGGGGAAGTACTGGACGACGAAGGGTACTCTGTTGGTTGTGTCCCGTGTTTGTCTTCTGAGGAGGTCTATGCGATTTTTCGCTGTGGCCCGTCGGAACTGTCGATCGACGAGTCGAGCGTCATATCCCGTTCTTACAAGGGCGTCTTTCAGTGTCTGTAGGTGTCCATCGCGTTCCTCCTCGTCTGAGCAGATCCTGTGTATTCGCAGGGCTTGTCCATAGGGGATGGCTTCTTTAACGTGGTTAGGGTGGAAGCTGGAGAAGTGAAGCATCGTGAGGTTGTCCGTGGGCTTGCGGTAGAGTGAAGTGCTGAGGTGTCCGTCTTTGATGGAGATTCGTGTGTCCAGGAATGAGACTGATTCTGAGGAGTAGTCCATGGTGAGTTTGATGGTGGGATGGAACTTGTTGATGTTATCATGTAGTCTTTTCAGTGATTCTTCGCCGTGGGTCCATAGGAAGAAAATGTCGTCGATGTATCTGGTGTATAGCGTTGGTTGGAGATCCTGTGCAGCGAAGAAGTCTTGCTCGAACTTGTGCATGAAGATGTTTGCGTGAAGATGTGCATGAAGATGTGCATGAAGATGGTCGCTGCCCTAAGCTTGACATGTATGCTCAAGCTGTCAGGAGATGCATCAATGCCAGATTCATCAGCCGCACTCACAAGACAGTCCAGAATGTCACCCGAGCACAACGCAACGCCATCCACGCTCTCAAGACCAACCGCAACATCGTCATCAAACCAGCAGACAAAGGAGGTGCCATCGTCATACAGAACAGAACGGACTATTGCAAAGAAGTATACCGACAACTGGACAACCAGGAACACTACAGACAGTTACCCGCAGATCCGACCAAAGAACACACCCGCCAACTCAACAGACTGATCAAAACCTTCGATCCAGACCTTCAAAGCGTCCTACATGCTCTCATCCCACGTACTCCCCGCGTGGGTGACTTCTACTGCCTCCCAAAGATACACAAAGCCAACACACCTGGACGTCCTATCGCATCAGGCAACGGAACCCTGTGTGAGAACCTCTCTGGATATGTCGAGGGCATCCTGAAACCCATCGTACAGGGAACCCCCAGCTTCTGTCGCGACACTACAGACTTCTTACAGAAGCTCAGCACCCACGGACCAGTTGAACCAGGAACACTCCTCGCCACGATGGACGTCTCGGCACTCTACACCAGTATCCCCCACGATGATGGCATCGCTGCGACAGCCTCAGTACTCAACACCAACAACAGCCAATCTCCAGGCGCCATCCTACAACTCATCCGCTTCATCCTTGACCACAATGTCTTCACCTTCGACAACCAGTTCTTTACCCAAACACACGGAACAGCCATGGGGACCAAATTCGCACCCCAATACGCAAACATCTTCATGCACAAGTTCGAGCAAGACTTCTTCGCTGCACAGGATCTCCAACCAACGCTATACACCAGATACATCGACGACATTTTCTTCCTATGGACCCACGGCGAAGAATCACTGAAAAGACTGCACGATAACATCAAGTTCCATCCCACCATCAAACTCACCATGGACTACTCCTCAGAATCAGTCTCATTCCTGGACACACGAATCTCCATCAAAGACGGACACCTCAGCACTTCACTCTACCGCAAGCCCACGGACAACCTCACGATGCTTCACTTCTCCAGCTTCCACCCTAACCACGTTAAAGAAGCCATCCCCTATGGACAAGCCCTGCGAATACACAGGATCTGCTCAGACGAGGAGGAACGCGATGGACACCTACAGACACTGAAAGACGCCCTTGTAAGAACGGGATATGACGCTCGACTCGTCGATCGACAGTTCCGACGGGCCACAGCGAAAAATCGCATAGACCTCCTCAGAAGACAAACACGGGACACAACCAACAGAGTACCCTTCGTCGTCCAGTACTTCCCCGGAGCGGAGAAACTACGCCATGTTCTTCGCAGCCTTCAACATGTCATCGATGACGACGAACACCTCGCTAAGGCCATCCCCACGCCTCCACTACTCGCTTTCAAACAGCCGCCTAACCTCAAACAGACCATCGTTCGCAGCAAATTACCCAGCTTCCAGGAGAACAGCGACCACGACACCACACAACCCTGCCACAGCAACCTCTGCAAGACATGCCAGATCATCAACACAGATACCATCATCACACGTGAGGACACCACCCACCAGGTACATGGTACATACTCATGTGACTCGGCCAACGTTGTCTACCTCATACGTTGCAGGAAAGGATGCCCCGGAGCATGGTACATCGGCGAGACCATGCAGACACTGCGACAACGGATGAACGGACACCGCGCAACAATCACCAGGCAGGAGTGTTCCCTCCCAGTCGGGGAACACTTCAGCAGTCAAGGACATTCAGCCTCTGATCTTTGGGTAAGCATTCTCCAAGGTGGCCTTCGAGACACACGACAACGCAAAATCGTCGAGCAGAAACTGATAGCCAAGTTCCGCACCCATGAGGACGGCCTTAACCGAGATCTTGGGTTCATGTCACGCTACATGCAACCCCACCTGATGCAGGGTCATCCAGACTCGAGTCGACATTGGCTTGTTCTCTCTACACAGATGCGGCCGGACCTGCTGTGATTTCCAGCCAAAAAAAATGTTTTTTGTCTGTTTTTTTGTTTTTCATACAGACCCCAGCATCTGCAATATTTGACCCCTTGTGACCCCACCTCATTGTTCTTTGATGTAATGTTTCCCTGACTGACCTGTTTGGACACCATTCACACCTTTGACTGCTGTGATTATCTCTCTGCCGAGGTGTGACAAATGGCAGTTGGAAAGGTTACCTGTAAACATCTGACATGATTCTCTGACTATATAAGCTGTGTCTTTATGCATTTCTCCACTTCACCTGAAGAAGGAGCAGCGCTCCGAAAGCTTGTGATTTCAAATAAAGCTGTTGGACTATAACCTGGTGTTGTGTGATTTCTTACAAAGTAAATGTTGGTCCCTTAGAGGATGAGACTAGGAAATTAATGGTGGGAAACATGAAGATGGCAATAATGCTGAACAAATATTTTGTATCAGTCTTTACGGCAGAGGACACTAAGAATATCCCAACACTGGACAAACAGGGGGCTCTAGGGGGAGAGGAGCTAAATACGATTAAAATCACTAAGGAAGTGGTACTCGGTAAAATAATGGGACTTAAGCCGGATAAATCCCCTGGACCTGATGGCTTACATCCTAGGGTCTTGAGGGAAGTGGCGGTAGGGATTGTGGATGCATTGGTCATAATTTTCCAAAACTCCCTGGACTCAGCAAAGGTCCCGGCAGATTGGAAAACTGCTAATGTAACACCCTTATTTAAAAAGGGTAGTAGGCAGAAGGCTGGAAACTATAGACCTGTTAGCCTAACATCTGTGGTTGGTAAAATGTTAGAGTCCATTATTAAGGAGACAGTAACGGGACATTTGGATAAACATAATTTAATAGGACAAACTCAGCATGGTTTCATGAAGGGGAAGTCATGTTTGACAAATTTGCTTGAGTTCTTTGAGGAAGTAACATACAGGGTGGATAAAGGAGAACCAGTGGACGTAGTGTATTTAGACTTCCAAAAGGCATTTGACAAGGTGCCACACAAAAGATTATTGCTCAAGATAAAAAATCACGGGATTGGGGGTAATATTCTGGCGTGGGTGGAGAATTGGCTCTCTAACAGAAAGCAGAGAGTTGGGATAAATGGTTCATTCTCAGACTGGCAATCAGTAACTAGTGGTGTTCCGCAGGGGTCAGTGCTGGGTCCCCAACTCTTCACAATCTATATTAACGATTTGGAAGAGGGGACCGAGTGTAACATATCAAAGTTTGCAGATGATACAAAGATGGGAGGGAAAGTGGTGAGTGAGGAGGACATAAAAAACCTGCAAAGTGACATAGACAGGCTAAGTAAGTGGGCAGAGATTTGGCAGATGGAATACAATACTGGAAAGTGTGAGGTTATGCACTTTGGCAGGAAAAATCATAGAGCAAGTTATTATCTTAATGGCAAGAAACTGGAAAGTACTGTAGTACAAAGGGATCTGGGGGTCCTGGTGCACGAAACTCAAAAAGTTAGTATGCAGGTGCAGCAAGTGATCAAGAAGGCCAATGGAATGTTGGCTTTTATTGCTAGGGGGATAGAATATAAAAACAGGGAGGTATTGCTGCAGTTATACAAGGTATTGGTGAGACCGCACCTGGAATACTGCATACAGTTTTGGTGTCCATACTTAAGAAAAGACATACTTGCTCTCGAGTCAGTACAAAGAAGGTTCACTCGGTTAATCCCAGGAATGAGGGGGTGGTCATATGAGGAGAGGTTGAGTAGATTGGGACTCTACTCATTGGAGTTCAGAAGAATGAGAGGCGATCTTATTGAAACATATAAGATTGTGAAGGGGCTGGATCGGGTGGATGCGGTGAGGATGTTCCCAATGATGGGTGAAACTAGAACTAGGAGGCATAATCTTAAAATAAGGGGCTGCTCTTTCAAAACTGAGATGAGGAGAAACTTCTTCACTCAGAGGGTGGTAGGTTTGTGGAATTTGCTGCCCCAGAAAGCTGTGGAAGCTACATCATTAAATTTGAAACAGAAATAGATAGTTTTCTAGAAGTAAAGGGAATTAAGGGTTACGGGGAGCGGGCAGGAAATTGGACATGAGTCTGGGTTCAGAATGGTCATGGCCCTGTGGGTAGTGGAGCGGGCCCAGGGGCCGTGTAGCCTGGTTCTGTTCCTACTTCTTGTGTTCTAATTCTGTGTTAGATTTCAGGAGATGGTTTTATTCCTGTTCCTGGCTGGGGTGGAGATCGCCTTTACAGAAGGTAAGTACTGTAGAAAATATCGGGACAGTGATCTCCTGGAAGAATTTCGATCGCCTAGATGGGTCGGACAGGAATTTCCCAGATTTTTTCTCCCAAATTGACCATTGGGTTTTTTATCTGGTTTTTCGCCTCTCCTGGGAGATCACATGGGTTCGGGTGGGATGGAGAGTGATAGAAGATTTGAGGTTAGGATCAGATCTTATTGAATGGTGGAGCAGGCTCGAGGGGCCGATTGGCCTACTCCTGCTCCTATTTCTTATGTTCTTATGTACATGAGTTTCAGGCTTTAATGAATTTGCCCACCACACGCTGGTGATGAAGTCAATTAGTTTCCTTCAATTCAACACAGCTGCAGTAAAGGATTGTGTTGTAATATCTGATGACTTTGCCAAATAACATGGTTACATAACCTGGCTCAAGACCACTGGTGAAAGGTTTGACCTTTAGGTACTGGGATTTATAACGGCGATCATGTGGTGTAGACCAGCATTAGTAATGGTTTGCCCTTACATTACCCTCTGTGTGTTTGAGGGCGGCAGGTCACACCAGAGTGGTATTTCAGTTAATAGTAGAGCAGAGCCAAAATTGTTGCTGACAAGAGTCAGAAACTGACAGTTAATGGCGGCTCCCTTTTGCACAGCTGGAATCTAATTACTGCTGGCCATGCACTGATGCGATATATGTGAGACCCTGAAGAAATGGCAAGTGAGTTGGAGTAGCAGATTCCAGAAGGTTATTACAGCATGTTGTTATCTAGGATTGTTACAGTACTACAATAACGGGGGAAATGTGCATTGCTTGTTTCTAATAATGCTCCTGCACAGGTAAACGTACAGACGTTCATTACAATCTCAATCCCGGTCGCATCCAGCTTGGAAGTATTGTACCTACAGGAGAAAAAGTATTGGGGGAAGTAGTTTCTGTGTGAAGGACTGGTTATTCAGAAATCTTCAACTGCAAAAGGGCTAGAGCTCATTTTACCATTGCTTTGTTGGCCCATGGATAGCTCCCCCTTAAATCTGGCCAGGGGCTCACTCTGCTGATATAAGAGGATCAGCATAAGGTATCCTGCAGATTGGCACTTTGTTTGGTACTGGATATGAAATGGTGCCTTAGCAGGAAAGTTCACTACCCGCTGGGTACAATTGTTTGCGTGTCCTGCTGGCGCAATATTTTACTGCCTCCATCTTTCAAATAGGATTGAAGAGCAACTTAATAATGATCTGGCCAGACCTTGATTTTATTTTGTTCATTCTGAAAATTAAATCTGGTACACACAGACCTGAAGTAGTAATATTTGGGTTTATGTTGTGTCTCATCACTTTGAAACAAATGAAAGCAGTTTACACATGTAATCACATTTCAAGTGCCGTGACTGTTACATAGACAAATGTGAAAGCAATTCTGTGTCAGCAACATCCCATAAACAGCAATGCGAGGACTGACCGGTTAACTTGTTTTATGCTCTCTAGCTAACCTACTGGTGATGACAGCATGTAGAATGTACTGAGAACTTGGTGAAAACATCTGGCTCTCTGTGCAAGGAGCTGCCATTGGCATAAGGCTCAAATCAGACTTGATCTAACTTGAAATTTGGAGTGTTTAACTGAAAGGAAAAACAAGGAAATTAGGTCATTGCAATGAAGAGCTAAAGCACAGGAAAATATTTACTAGACTGCCCTGCTCGAAAATACATAACATAGATCTTACTGAATATGTTATGAAGAATCTATTTGAACAGCACATTTATCTAAAAACAAACCTATTGTACAAGCTGTGGATTCAATTTTATGGTTTGCATTTTCATTAAAAATTCAGTCATCAATTACTCCCGGTGCACATGCTAGTGAGGATAGAGCAGATGAATGCGTGGCTAAAGAGTTGGTGCAGGAGGGAGGGCTTTAGTTTCCTGGATCACTGGGTCTGCTTCTGGGGAAGGTGGGACCTGTACAAGTCGGACGGGTTGCAGCTGAACCGGAACGGGACCAACATCCTTGCGGGGAGGTTTGCTAGTACTGTTGAGGGGGGGTGGGGTTTAAACTAACTTGGCAGGGGGATAGGATACGGAGTGGAGCTATAGTAGGGGGTGATGCACAGCCAAATATAGAGGAAAAAACAAGTCAGCCTGGAAGGGAGAACAAATATGTAACGGCACAAGGGAGTCTGGCAAGGCTGGATGGCATTTATTTTAATGCAAGGAGTCTTGCGAGTAAGGCAGATGAATTGAAGGTGTTGATGAACACATGGGAGTATGATATTGTTGCTATCACAGAGACATGGTTGAGGGAGGGGCAGGACTGGCAGCTCAATATTCTGGGGTATAGAGTCTTCAGGCGAGACAGAGTGGGGTGTAAAAGAGGAGGGGGTGTCGCAATATTAATCAAGGAGCCAATTACTGCTGTAAGGAGGGATGATATCTTAGCAGGTAGAACTTAAAAACAAAAAGGGGGCAAGCACTTTGCTGGGAGTGTACTATAGGGCCCCAAACAGTCGGGGGAGATAGAGGAACAGATATGTAGGCAAATCACAGAGAAGTTTATAAATAATAGGGTAATAATAGTAGGGAATTTCAACTTCCCCAATATTAACTGGGATAATCAGTGTGTGAAAGGCTTAGAGGGTGCAGAATTCTTCAAGTGCATCCAGGAGAGCTTTTTGAGCCAGCATGTAGAAAGTCCTACACGAGAGGGCGCGGTACTGGACCTAATTCTAGGGAATGTAGCCGGGCAAGTGGTAGAAGTGTCAGTAGGAGAGCATTTTGGTGACAGTGACCATAATTCGGTGAGATTTAAAGTAGTCATGGAAAAGGACAAAGCTGGACCAGAAATAAAGGTTCTAAATTGGGGGAAGGCCGATTTTAATATGATAAGGCAGGATCTGGCCAAAGTGGACTGGGATCAGCTACTTGTAGGAAAATCCACATCAGAGCAATGGGAGTCTTTCAGAAAGGAAATAGGGAGAGTGCAACGCCAGCATGTTCCCGTAAAGGTCAAGGGTGGGACCAACAAGCCCAGGGGACCCTGGATGTCAAGGGATATACAAGAATGGATTAGGAAAAAAAGGGAGGCTTTTGGCAGATACAAAGGACTAAAAACAGTGGAAGCCCTAGAGCATAGAAAGTGCAGGGGGGTACTTAAAAAAGACGTTAGGAGAGTGAAGAGGGGGCATGAAAATACACTGGCGGGCAAAATAAAGGAAAATCCCAAGGTGTTTTATAAGTACATTAAGGGCAGGAGGATAACCAGGGAAAGAGTAGGGCCCATTAGGGACCAAAGTGGCAATCTGTGTAGAGCCGGAAGATGTGAGTGAGGTTTTAAATGAATATTTTGCATCTGTGTTCACTATGGAGAAGGACGATGTAGGCATAGAAATCAGGCAGGGGGATTGTGATATACCTGAACAAATTACAAGAAACTCTTGTTTAAACGGCACCTAAATATCCGGAATTCTCTATTAACAGGCAAAATTCATACTCCGAAAACAACACCTCAATAACCGGCAATGTTGCTGATTTTGAGTCTGAGCCTCCCGCGGTGGCTGAGTTAGTCAGTGGGGGTAGTTCTCCAAACTGCCACTACTCGGCTTCTTGTCGCTGTCGGAAGTCCGAACACCTCAATAACAGGAGTCTGACTCTCCCGTGCTGCCAGTAGTCTCTTCCGATCCGCCATTTTTCTGTGTGTCTCCCGCGCTGCCGGTAGTCTCTTCCGATCTGCCATTTTTCTGTGTGTCTCTCCATCTTTATCGTGAATTATCTCCCCCATCTTGCATTATGGGATTCTGTAGGTGAGTACCCAATTACTGTATACTGCACATTTCTTGATTTTTTATTTTTGTTTGTTAAAAATAGCCTCGGTAGATAACCCTCTCCGTCATCCGGAATTTTTAATCAACCGGCACCATGTCGGTGCTGGATACCAAAGAGTTTCCTGTCATATTGAGAGGGAGGAGCTCCTAGCGGTTTTAGTGGGCTTAAAAGTGGATAAATCCCCAAGCCTAGACGAGATGTATCCCAGGCTGCTGTTTGAGGCAAGGGAGGAGATTGCTGGGGCTCTGACACAAATTTCAGATCCTCTCTGGCCACAGGGGAGGTGCCAGAGGACTGGAGGACAGCTAACGCAGTACCATTATTCAAGAAGGGTAGTAGGGATAAACCAGGGAATTACAGGCCAGTGAGCCTAACATCAGTGGTAGGGAAATTATTGGAAAAAATTCTGAGGGACAGAATTAGTCTCCACTTGGAGAGGCAAGGATTAATCAAGGATAGTCAGCATGGCTTTGTCAGGGGGAGATCATGTCTAACCAATTTGATTGAATTTTTCAAGGGGGTGACTAGGTGTGTGGATGACGGTTGTGCAGTTGATGTAGTCTACATGGACTTCAGTAAGGCTTTTGACAAAGTCCCGCATGGAAGACTGGTCAAGAAGGTAAGAGCCCATGGGATCCAGGGCAATTTGGCACATTGGATCCAAAATTGGCTTAGTGGCAGGAGGCAGAGGGTGATGGTCAAAGGTTGTTTTTGTGACTAGAAGCCTGTGTCCAGTGGTGTACCGCAGGGATTGGTGCTGGGTCCTTTGCATTAATGATTTAGATATGAATGTAGGAGGTATGATCAGTAAGTTCGCAGATGATATGAAAATTGGTGGAGTGGTAAATAGTGAGGAGGGAAGCCTCAGGCTACAGGACGATATAGACGGGTTGGTCAGATGGGCAGAACTGTGGCAAATGGAATTTAACCCTGAAAAGTGTGAGGTGATGCATTTTGGGAGGACTAACAAGGCAAGGGAATACACAATGAATGGTAGGACCCTAAGAAGGACAGAGGATCAGAGGGACCTTGGTGTGTGCATGTACATAGATCCCTGAAGGCAGCAGGACAGGTAGATAAGGTGGTTAAAAAGACATATGGGATACTTGCCTTCATTAGCCGAGGCATAGAATATAAGAGCAGGGAGGTTATGATGGAGCTGTACAAAACGCTAGTTAGGCCACAGCTGGAATACCGTGTGCAGTTCTGGTCGCCACACTATAGGAAGGATGTGATTGCATTGGAGAGGGTGCAGAGGAGTTTCACCAGGATGTTACCTGGGTTGGAGCGCTTCAGCTATGAAGAGAGACTGGACAGGCTGGGGTTGTTTTCCTTGGAGCAGAGAGGCTGAGGGGGGACCTGATTGAGGTATACAGAATTATGAGGGGCATAGATAGGGTAGATAGAAAGGAACTTTTCCCCTTAGTAGAGGGATCAATAACCAGGGGGCATAGTTTCAAGGTAAGGGGCAGGAGGTTTAGAGGAAAAACTTTTTCACCCAGAAGGTGGTTGGAATCTGGAACTCACTGCCTGAAAGGGTGGTAGAGGCAGGAACCCTCAAAACATTCAAGAAGCATTTAGATGAGCACTTGAAACGCCATAGCATACAAGGCTATGGACCAAGTGCTGGAAAATGGGATTAGAATAGACCGGGCTTGATGGCTGGCGCGGACACGATGGGCTGAAGGGCCTCTTTCTGTGCTGTATAACTCTATGGCCTAGAAATTGGGTATAGCCCCGCTTGGGGCGTTAGAATTGGCGCAGCGCAAAGTTTATAGCCAGACGCAACTTATCGCCACCTGGCGTGATATTGGGTTGCATCGCCCCTAAAGGTGATTGAGGCGCGAATTCAGGCATTGCACGGGACTCCTAAGGCGCTAAACGTCCGGCGCAACCCAATATCGGAGCGGACGGGCGCAGCGCAGGTGCTCTCAATTACCGATGACCACGAGACTTCCAGGCACCGGCCAGCTCTTAAAGGGGTGGGTCATTCAGCTTCAGCATCCACACTCTGCGCCTTGCAGGCCTCAGAATCGGCGCAGGCCCTTCTCTGGCGCTAAAAACTTGGACCAGATGGAAAAGGTGAGACAGAGAGCAGAGCGCTTCACCAATGAGGCTCTGGAGCAATTGGTGGCCGCAGTGGAGCGCCGGCGAGATGTTCTCTACCCAGACAATGGCAGGAGGCCGAATCATAAGGACTACCGACGAGCTTGGAGGGATGTATGCCAGAGGGTCAACTCCAGCAGCATGGTGACCAGGAGCCCTGTCCAATGCAGAAAGAAATTCAATGACCTCACTCGGGTCGTGAGGGTGGGTGTTGTTTCTGCAAACTTCTGCATCCCTTCATTTGCACCTGACTTTATGGCTACAGGGTGGCCTGTGCCCCATTGGCCATCTGCCAGCAAGCACCCATGGCCCTTTCTGGACACACACATGCACATTTGACTCGAGGCGTCATGTAAGGGCTCTTGCACCATGGGGGGCATGAGATGATCACTCAGGGCATCATGTAAGGGCTCTTCCACCATGGGGGGCATGAGATGATCACTCAGGGCATCAGGTAACATAACTTCCCCTCCTTTCCCCTGCAGTCCAAGCTGGCGAGGATTGGCAAAGACCAGCTTCGCACCGGTGGAGGACCTCCACAAGTGGTCACTCTCACGGATCTCGAGGAGAAAGTCCACCAGATTCTTGGAGGACATCTGAGTGGTCCTGTAACCACTGCAGCTGCCGACCCCATTGTCGACAGCGATGGTAAGGTTCTCACCTTTTACAAATGTCTCCTTCCACTTGTTCCCCCCGCCAGCATGCTTTCTCACTGTGGACCCATGTCATAGTCTTGCCGCAATCTGGCATCCCTTGCTGCCAAGCTGTCCTTTTGCTAAAGCCACTCTTCCACCTCCCTGCTTTCAGATGCTGCATCACCAGCTCGGGAGCTGGGTCCTCAGGCTGCCAGTGCCAGTGCCTCCAAAGGCTCAATGAGAAAAGTACTGTCCAACAGAAGGTCAGCAACTCTCTCCAGCAACAATCAGAATGGCCAGCCCAAATGGCTGCAGCTTTTATACTAGTGCTGTCCCCTTTAAATAGCGCCCCCGAGTCCGAGAAGGGCCTGGGAACGCTCCATCCAACTGTCACTAATAGCGCCAGGCGGAAAGGTTGCGGGCGCCACCGAATATCCGGTCCAGGGCGCCAAAAAGGCGTTGCACACTGAAATGACGTCATGATCTGCCTGCGCCCGCGGGCGCGCGCAAAGAGTTAGCGCCGGTGCTAAAAGGATACTCAATATGGGAGGTGGCGCTATATTCACTGCGCCCGCCCGAAAATTGGGTAACGCCCAATTCTCGGGCTGTTTAGGCGCTAATCGCTGGCGCTACCAACCGAATTTCTAGGCCTATGACTCTAACAATAACAACTTGCATCTATATAGTGCCTTTAACATATTAAAATGTCCCATGGTATTTTACTCATACAGAAGAATTTGGTTTGAAGACAGTCCATCAGTCACTGGATTGTCTCTTTCTTCCTGGTGGTCAATGCTGAGCAGAGGTCTATTGTGCTGCCAAGTGGAAACATTTATACATTATATAGAAAACACACTGGGGGAGAAATTGGGTGATTAGCGCCACCTGTTAGCGCCTGAAGAGGCAGTCAGTGGCTGCGTCTCCCGCGATATTCAGTAGGGGCGCTAATGGTGGCATTAGGCATTTGCGCTGCGCCGCCACCGATGACGTCATCGGTGTGCGCAGTGTCCCGTTCGCGATATTTGGTAGCGAACGCCGCAGTTGCGCCGCTCGCTGCCCGGTTCACGGGGCCTTACTGTGCTGGCAGCGGCGCAAGTTAAGGTGGAGGTGCGGGCCGGCCGCCTTTTCGGTGGCCGCCTGCCAGCACCTCCGTCCCCGACCTCCTAAACACCCCCCCGCGGCATTGCCGGCTGTTTCCCAAGAGCCCGACACTTCTCCTTGGTGCCGGACTCGTTTGCCGGCACTCACAAGTGGGGATCGCGCTGTTGCAGGCACCTCCCCCTTAACAGTGGGAGGAAGGCCTGCAGTACCGCAGCGTGCCGTGCCGCAGCATGTGGCGCTGTGGCACGTTACGCTGCGATATTCAGTTTCAGCGCCCTAAGAGGGACGCGGAGCGCCTCGAGCCGCGCCCCGTGTCCCTCGAACAGCAATGAAACTGAATATCTGACGATCGCTAAAGCCTCGAACGCTGCGCTAAATCCTGCGCTCAGGCGACTTTTGCGCCACTTTGGCGCCCCAACCCAATTTCTAGGCCAGAATGTGTAAAGTTTCTGAAACATGGAACACATCTACTTCATTTTTCCTTATAAAAAGTGCCCCCTAAGGAAGTAGCTTAGACACATTCCCACCCAAAGGCTGACTGTCTTTTATTTCAGGCACCTATTGCATGCATTAGAGGCAACCGCTCTGTCTCAAATGTTTTTTTTGCTATGTGTTGGGAGGAATTTGCCTCTGGTTGCTTCAACCATAAATTATTTTGCTGCCCAGTTAGTAATAAATTATATCGAGCTGCTTCTGCCAAGCTATCAGCTCAGATCTAGTAATCTCATTCCAATTCAGTGGGATGTAAAAAGATAAATTGTCTCGTCATCACACACACAGTGCATTGAATTATCAGAAATGTAAAACAAATATACTCATTGTGTTGAAGAAATTGTTCACAAATTAGCAAAAGCCTTCCGTTGCCATGCAGGTGCCCCAGTGAGAATGGTTGCTAATGTCAGGAGTCATCGGTTTTCCACTCATTGTAAGCAGTTACCAGCAGTGCAAATTGAATGGAGGGGCGGTGCGGGGGGGGGGGGGTGGCGGTGGGCGGAGAGTTCAGGGCAGAATTGTTCTAACTTGGGTGGCTTTGCTTTTGCCGCATGGGAAAAATAAGAAGACATCACTAGTGTGTACAGTGGGAGTCAAATACTCACAATTGAATCTCTTGCCTAACACCATTATGGGAGCACCATTAACACGGCAGCAGTTCAAGGAAAAAGACCCACCACCACCACCTTCCCAGGGCAACTATGCATGGTTAGTAAATGGGGCCTCGCCCACACCTCAAAAGTAAATTCCCTGCTCCCAAAAAAATGACATGGAACTTCTCCGATGGGCAGATTATGTAATAATTTACCCATCTGAACTGCATGTGCATTTCAAACCATGCAATCCAGTTTAAAAGGAGCATTCCAGTTTTATGGTTATCATTTTCATTTCAAATCTGTAAATTGTGAAGCAATTTACACTCCCCTGTATTTAGAAGATGGAGAAACACGCACGAAAGGTACAATCTGCACGCTAGCTTTTACCACACTCTGTTATCATCGCATCTCCCGTTATAAAGTGAACAAGCAGCATGTACACGGGGGATACACTTTCCCTGCACTTCAGCAGTAGCAAGCACTTAAAGAAATGGAATGTGTGACAGCCCTGCAGATGTAATCTGGCTGAGCGCAAGATGTTGCCTTTGTGGACAGTGAGTGAAAGTTAAGAATGTCTCTATTTGAGGATTGTGACCAGCAGCTTTTGTGCTGTCGTGGTTGTGCTCAATGTTCCAGGCGATGGAGAAAGGGCTGCTGTCCGCTCTGATAGCTGCTTCACTTGAGCCACGAGATGTAGGGAACCCTTTGGAAATGACAGAGTGAGGACAGCAATGCAAGGCAGTGCTGTAACCAACCAGTTCAGGATCTGAACTCCAAGCTACAGTGGCCTCACAGTACCTGGGGACTTCATCACAAGCTATGTTGGAATGCCGATATTACCCGAGGGTTTCTCCCGCACAGCACAGCCGAGGCGTGCCCTTAATCAAAATAACAGCTGCAGAAGGTACCGCTGCAACACTCAAGATTTTGGAACTTGGCCTGGACCATTCCAGGATAATTGTCCAATTTGCGATAGTGGAATCAGCTTTGCATCAAGTTTTTGACTTGCCCCTGCCCCCATTTGTGAAATTATCTTTTCCACAGCGCCTGCGCCTGCTCATGAATGACCAATGGGTAGCCGGGGGACAGAGAGGTGTTTTTTCCTACAAGAATGAGCTGCTGATTGCTTGCACTTCACAGGGTTTTATGAGGCTGCTCGTAATGTTGGTCAGGATGGACGCAAAGTTTCATTTATAATTTTTTTCCATTTCTCATCGGTATCACTCGTTTGGGAATGGCTATACAGGAACAAATCATCAGCAAATCTTCTTTTCTACCAAGGGAATGCAGCAAAAAGGCTCCGATTTGTGAGCAAATTTGAAAACCATTGGGAGCCTCTGTAGCAGCAGCACAGCAATAATGCCTTCTGTCCACCCAGCACCTATGTTTTGCAAGGAATTACCAAAGTATGGGGGGGTGCCAGGTTGCAAAAGTATTTCTCCGTCAGACTGCTTGGTGATGGGTGTGTTGGAGCAGCAGTTTGTGGCATAACTAAGTAGCAGGTCACACGGTCTTCATACTGTTGTGTATGTACCTTTAAGAGAAGAACTGATTCTATACTGCAGTACCGACAGTGACCACCCCTGTATATAAAGCCATAGCAGGCTTCTGTATTTCAGTCTTAAGTTACCCTCTGTTCAGTACCTCATTCACAGCATTGCTGGCTGTGCAGCAGCAAGCAGAAGGAGCAGCCAGACTAGGAGAGTGGAGAGTGGACTAAAGTGGTGGTCCCCTGACCAGGAAGAGGAGGATATCGTTAGACCACCACCACCTCCACCTCCACCATCATCACAGCAACTGAGGTGCCTGGAGAGAGAGGACAGAGGAGGAGAAGGAGAAGGGAGGCCAGCAACAACACCAACCAGGGGAGAGGCCTTTCCCATCACTGCCTCCCCAAATCGGCCTCCATTCCAGGAGAGAGGGGAGAGAAACAACCAACAACCACCAACTGTTTGGAAGGAGGGAAGAACAACATCATCTTTCAGGTGGGTGTTATTTGGTGCACTCTCCCAAAGACTTTGTATTTTAGGTGGGGGGAGAAAAGAAGAAACAAGGCCGGATCATCAAGGGGTGCCTGTGTGTGTGTGTGGCTCTTGTTAAAAACTAGGCCACGCACACCACTAATAAGCATCCCTTCTATTGCCTGGCCTGGGACAGCTGGAGCTGCCGAGGTGAAGTCTTTAATTCCATTAATTGCATCGTTAAGACCTGGTGCAGGACTGAGCCTGGGCATCTCCAGCTTTCCCAGGTGAAGACATCTTCTCCCCCTGCCAGAAGACCACCACCATCAAAGACTTTTAAATCCCATCGGAGAGTGCACCCCTGCCAACACCCACCCACCCACCATCCTGAGTGGCAACACTGCCCTTGCGGCCTCCCTCCTTCCCACCCCCCTCTCTCTCTCTCTTTGTCTCTCTCTGCCTATTTCTCTGAGGCACCTCAATTTCATCTCTTTATTAATTGCCTATTGAGCAGAGGGGAGAAGGCCCCTCTCCCAATTTCAATCAATAAGGGGAGCGGTGTGTCTTCATTTTAAACAGCTCCCTCTGCTCAATAGAGGACCAAAAAATACCTGAGGCCATTAACACCTGCAGGCCTGTGACTTGGGGTGAGTGGAGCCCTTATAAAAACACCCCATAATGGCGACTGCATCTTCGCCGGTGGCGGGGCCAGCCAGGACCTATGCGGGAGTGGCAGCCACAGCCACAGCTGCTCCCGCTGCTTCTGCTGCCCCGTCACCTTTTAAACTTATGACAAAAAAGCTTGGGGTGAAGAGCTACACTCACCCCACTATGACCATTGAGGCCTGCGTTAAAGCCATGGCTGGGGTTGTCGGCCCCTCAGCCATCGTCGCGGCCTCAAAAATGTACGGGAAGGCTGTGTTCTTCCTGGGGTCGGAGCGGGCGGTGTCCCTGGCTGTCGCCAAGGGGCTCACCGTGGGCGGGACCTTCTTGCCGGTGGATCCTCTCGAGGCCACCGCGCAGAGGATCGTCATCTCGAACGTCCCGCCCTATGTTCCTGGTGAGCTCCTCCTCCCCCATTTATGCCAACTTGGGGAGGTGAGGTCGGGGATTACGCCCATCCCGCTCGGCTTCCGGGAAGCCAGCCTTCGCCGCGTCTTCTCCTTCCGACGCCAGCTGTTTATCCAGCTGGCGCGGGAGGAGGACACCGACGGGGCGTTCGTCGTCCACCACGAGGGGACCGCCTATCGCGTCTTCTGGACGTCAGACGGTGTGCGGTGCCACGCCTGCAAGGAGGTGGGGCACATCCGGAAAAACTGCCCCGCCTCCAAAGCCGCCGGATCATCTCGTGCGGCTGAGGCTGGCGCCGCCGCCGCTCCTCCCCCCGGATCTGCCCGCGCGTCGGGAACGTCTGATGCGCGGTCGACGTCGGGGGCCGATGCCACCAAAGCCTCCAGCGGGGGGGAGGGAGCGCGTCCGGCCGGAAAGAAGGCGCGGCGAAAAAATAAACACCTTAGGGCGGGTCCCCCCCCGTGGATGGCCTGCCCTTGCCCCTTGCGCCCCTTACACCCGCGCTCCTCGCGGAGTTAATCGGGGCAGACGCGAGTGGGAGGGGCCTCGTGCCCGAGCCTGTGGCCGCAACCGCCGTAGCGGAAACGCCAATACCTGCGGCCGGGCTCGGGCCCGAGGAACCCGACAAACCTGCTCCGCCGGAGGGAGCGGACGAGGAGGCCCCTGCAGACATGGAGGTCTCCCTCACTCCCTCCGCGTTAAAAAGAAGGCGCGACCCCCTGGAAAAGGAGGAGGACCGGGAGGAGGAAGGTCCCTCCGAGCAGGGGGAGTCGTCGCCCGCCGCGGGTACTGCCCCCCCCCCACCCCGCTGTCATCACCACCGGCGATCGGCAGGGGTCGCCTGTCCCTCGGGAGGCTGAGGCAGATGGGTCTGTCCGGCACATGCCTCCCAGGGATGGGGACGAGACCCTGCCCGTGGGGGTGGGCGCGGGACAACCCGCGGCGGTGATTGACATTTTATCGGTGCCGTTACCCTCCGCCGGGTCGGGCGGCCTGGGGTCTGGGTCAGGCGAGCTCGAGGAAAATGAGCTCGCCCAATGCGACCCGGACATCTCCCAGGGGCTGCTCGTCCCAGTGGAGGTTTTAATTGAAAACACCCCATCCGCTGGGTCGGAGGCTGGTGGCGGGGAGGAGGATGGTCCCCTAGCTGCGTCTCTGGTGCCGGACGTACTGGAGGAGCTGGGAATTGTTCTCTCCTCGGTTTCTCCGGTCGTTCTGGCATCTGAGGCGGGGGGGACTCCGAACCGCTGCCGTCTTCTGGCCTGGCGCCCCTAGAGGAGCCCAGGGAGGAATCCTCTGCCGCCGATCCTGGGGGTGGGATCCGGGCGAAGGCGGGGCCGGCTGGTGCGGCCAAGCCGTTCGCTGCGCACTGCGCGACGGACGGGTCGGCCGCTGGTGACGACCCCCTGGAGGAGGATGGGGACTCGGTGATGGGCACGGAGGACGATTTGGACTCCACCGTCAACGAGGCGCTGGATGACCTCGTGCCCCTCGCCGAGTCTCTCCTCATTCCCGTAAGGGAACTCCAGGACTTTATGGCCACGTGCCAGGGTCGGCAAAATAAGATCCGGCTGGCCCTCGACAGGTGGTCGGAGCTGGCGCTGCTCATCGTGTCCGTCCGCGCCGCCATTAAAATCATGGGCGCGGACAAGGGCGTGGACCTGCTCGAGCTGCGTCGGCTCAGAACGTTTCTCACTGGGCTGCTGAGGAAGTGGCGGCTGACCAGCTGCTGCGCTCCCTCCCCCCGTTAGGCGTAGGTAGAGGTTGCACTATGCTTCTGACATGAAGATAACCATAGCCAGCCTCAACATCAACGGCAGCAGGGAGGCGCGCCGCAGATTCAACAACTTCTCGGTCCTTCAGGACGGGAAGTATGCGGTGTGTTTCCTACAAGAAACCCACACCGTTCCGGGAGACGAAGCCACATGGCTCCTGGAGTGGCGAGGAGGGGTTAGCATGAGTCACCTCTCCAACAATTCTAGCGGGGTGGCTATCTTGCTGGCCCCGCATTTTCAGCCGGAGATCTTGGGGGTCAAGGAGCACGTGCCAGGCCGCTTGCTCCAGGTCACTGTTCACCTGGGGGGCGTGCCGCTCCATCTAGTGAACGTGTACGCCCCTCAGACCGGTGCGCAGCAAGTGCGCTTCTTCAAAGAAGTGTCCGCTCTTTTGGGCTCCGTCGACGCGGGCGAGTGCGTCATCCTCGGGGGGGATTTTAACTGCACCCTCGAGGCGAGGGACCGTTCGGGTCCCCCGCGAAGCCCGGCGGCGATGGAGAAGTTGAGGGACCGGGTCGGGTCCTTCGACTTGGTGGACGTCTGGCGAAATCTCCACCCCGACTCCAGCGCCTTCACTAGCGTGAGGTCTGGGGGAGGAAGGTCCAGAATCGACCGCCTCTACATTTCCCGGGCGTACGTCTCCTGCGTTCCGGCGGCTTCCATGCGGCCGGTGCCGTGCACGGACCACCACCTGGTGTGGGCGGAGCTCACTCCGCTGCGCGCGCGGGGGGGGGTCCGCGTACTGGCATTTTAACAACCTGCTGCTGGAGGACGCGTGGTTCCGGGATTCGTTTTGTCGGTTCTGGGCCGACTGGAGAAGGAAGCGGGGGGGCTTCCCCTCCTTGAGGCTAAGGTGGGACGTGGGCAAGGCTCACATCCGTCTCTTCTGTCAGGAGTACGCGAAGGGGTCGACCAAGAGGCGGGAGGCCCGGGTCGGGCGGTTGGAGAAGGAGGTGCTCGACCTGGAGTCCCGTCTCAGTCAGGTCGTCGAGGACTCGGCCCTGTGGAAGGTGTATGAAGAGAAGAAGGGCGCGCTGAAGGACCTGCAGCTCGTCTGGTCCCGAGGCACATACGTGAGGTCGCGGATCCAGCTCCTGCGGGACCTGGACCGCGGCTCCCCCTTCTTCTACTCGCTGGAAAAAAGACGGGGGGTCCGTAAGCAGCTCTTGGGGCTGCTGGCCGACGACGGATCACTGGTCTCGGATCCGGAGGGAATCAGCACGGAGACCCGCGCCTATTACGGGGCTCTGTTCTCTCCGGATCTGTCCAGCGAGGATGCACATAGAGTTTTGTGGGAGGACCTGACGAAGGTCAGCCTGGAGGGCGCCGAAAAATTGGACGCTCCGCTAAGCCTGGCGGAGCTGACCGGCGCCCTCCGCCAGCTCTCTAGGGGAAAGTCCCCGGGGCTGGACGGGCTGACCGTGGAGTTCCACAAGGCGTTCTGGGACGTCTTGGGGGGCGACTACGCGCGGGTCCTGGGGGAAAGTTTGGCGACTGGGGAGATGCCCCTCTTTTGGCGCAGGGTGGTCATTGTCCTGCTGCCTAAGAAGGGCAATCTCCGCCTCCTTAAGAACTGGCACCCGGTCTCCCTCCTCAGCACGGACTATAAAATCTTTGCTAGGGCCATGTCTGCTCGCCTTGGCACCGTGCTGGCCCACATGATCCACCCCGACCAGTCCTACACAGTCCCGGGCCAAACCATCCACGATAACATCCATCTGGTCCAGGACCTGGTCCACCACTCCCAGAGGGCTGGTCTGTCGGTCGCCTTCCTTTCCCTGGATCAGGAGAAGGCGTTCGACAGGGTGGATCACGAGTATCTCTTCAGGACTCTGTGCACATTCTGGTTCGGGACGCATTTCGTCGCCCGGATCCGACTTCTGTACGCCGCCGCGGAGTGTCTGATTAAAGTTAACGGGTCCTTGACGGCGCCCCTTCGCTTCGGGAGCGGGGTGCGTCGGGGATGCCCCATGTCCGGTCAGTTATACGCCATTTGCGTGGAGCCTTTCCTGCGCCTCTTGCGGAAGAGGTTGACGGGACTGGCTCTGCAAGGGCCGGGCGTGGAGGTGGTCCTCTCGGCTTACGCCGATGACGTGTTCCTCACGGTCACGGATCCCGCTGACTTGCGGAGGATGCGGGAATGCCAGCAGATTTACTCGGACGCATCCTCCGCCAAGATCAACTGGGAGAAATGTTCCAGACTCCTGGTGGGTCAGTGGCGGGTGGACTCCCTGCCGGAGGTGTTCAGGCCTTTCGTCTGGAGCACCATGCACCTCCTCTATTTGGGAGTCTACCTTAGCCCTGCCGAGGATGCCCGGCCGGCGAACTGGCAAGAGCTGGAGGCCAAAGTCACCGCTCGCCTAGGACGCTGGACAGGACTGCTCCGAGTGTTGTCCTACAGGGGTCGAGCACTGGTCATAAACCAGCTGGTGGCCGCCATGTTGTGGTACCGGTTGGTCACTTTGATCCCTCCCCCTGCGTTTGTCGCCAAGATGCAGAAGAAGCTCATCGACTTCTTCTGGGACAAAAGGAAGCACTGGGTCTCTGCCGCGGTTCTGTGTCTCCCGCTTAGGGAGGGTGGTCAGGCGCTGGTGTGCCTTCGCACCCAGGCTGCGACTTTCCGTCTTCAGACGCTGCAGAGATACCTGTACGTCGAGAATCCTCCGAGATGGTGTGCGCTGGCGACGTTTTTCTTCCGCCAGCTGCACGGCCTCAATAACGACACGCAGCTCCTGTTCGCGAAAGTGGGCGGCAGGCATGCTGGCCTGCAGGAGCTGCCTGTCTTCTACCAGGAACTACGATGGGTTTGGAACTACGTCGCTTCCAGGCGGAGCTCTCCCCCGTCAGGAGCGGCGGCTCTCCTTCGGGAGCCGCTGCTCAGGAATCCGCACCTCCACGAACTCGGGTTCGGGCGGCTGGCGGAGGGCAGGGCTGTGCCTGGCAAGGTGACCAGAGTCGGGGACCTGCTCGATGGCGGAGGAGCGGGCTGGATGGCGCCGGAGGAGCTGGCGCGGCGCCTGTCCTGGGCCAACGTCCGGCTCGCGGTCGAAGCCATTGAATCGGTGAAAGCGGCACTGGGCCCCGACTCCACTAGGTGTATCGAGGCGGCTCAAGCACGTGGGGCGATCCCGTCCGAGCTTACCCCCGTTCGGACGGAATTCCTCATCGGCGCCCAGCCCCGAAACTCCCCTCGGGAACCGGCGCCTCACAACTTGAGCCATCTCGAGGAAATACCCTCCGTGCCTTTTCATTCCGCGTGGAGGGGTTTCCTGTTCGGGCTGCTCCTGCACAGTCTCCACTTTGCCATCTTCGTCTACCATCCGGACACGCCTTGGCGTGGCGTCTTGCCGACTGGCGGTGGCGGAGGTCCCCAATGGAGGGCTCTCTACGCGGGAGTCCTCCCTTGTTCCATCGGGGACTTGGCCTGGAGGGTGTTGCACGGAGCGGTCCCGTGCAATAAGGTTTTAAGTAGGTTCACGGACTCCCAGGCCACCTGCATTTTTTGCGGCCTGGAGGAGTTCGTGTTTCACGTTTCACAGAATCACAGGAACCTCACAGTGCAGATAGAGGCCATTTCGGCCCATCGAGCCTGCACCGACACATATCCCACCCGGTCCCCGTAACCCCTACACCAACACATATCCCACCCTATCCCCGTAACCCCACGTATTTAATCCCCCTAACACTAAGGGTCAATTTTATCATAGCCAATCAACCTAACCCGCACATCTTTGTTGCAGCCCCTCTTTCACTACTTGAAGGGGCTGCTCCTCGATTTTTGGTTGCACTTCAGTCCCACGCTCTTGATCTACGGTCACCCGGTGCGGAGGGGAGCGGACAGGTTGGAGGACCTCCTTGTGGGCCTGCTCCTGGGCCTGGCTAAAAGAGCCATCAATTGGTCCAGGCAGCGGGCGGTCGAGGGGGTCGTGCAGCCGGATTGCCTGCCTCTCTTCCGCGGCCATGTTCGCGCCCGGGTGGCCCTGGAGACGGAGCACGCGGTGTCCACCGGCGCGCTTGAGTATTTCCGCGACCGGTGGGTGCCGCTGGGACTGGAGTGCATTATCAACCCGGAAAAGCAAATTTTAATTTGATTTGTTAAGTTTTAGTTGAACTTTTGTTTATTTACAGTCCAATTGGGTTTTTTTTGGGTCCAAACAAAAAGAGTACCCTCTGTTCAGTAAATACCTGTTATTATTGTTCTCCTGCAGTCCATGTATTATTTATACTCTCCACACCATATTTATACTCGGACACTACACATACCACTGAATTCCCAGTCTCATCCATCTCACTCTGCAGAGCTACCAAGATCAAGTGCTTCCTGTGGATATGGGCCCCGCATTGGGATTAAGGTACAATTATATCCATTAAAAATGTCGAGGGTATTTTTGTTCTTTTTACGTTTTCTGCAGCATTGTTGAACATGGTTTAAGTGATTGGCTATTTGCTGTTTGCAGAGATCATCACTGCAGACTCGGTCTTCATTAGTTTTCTTTAATTTTGTACCCTTCAAATAAATTCCGATGAACCAGAAAGCATTGCACAATGTGACTCACTATTCAGAAACTGTTGCAGATGGAGGCTGAAAGGTTCTTTGTAAGACCGATGCTATATCTGTTAAAAAAGTTACTGTAGATAATGTATAAAAAATTCCTGGAAGGGGAAATCAATACACCTCTGAAGAAGAGAAGTCTAATGACGTTTTCAAATTTAGTTGTAAAATGTTAAACAAAGCCACATTGAGAGGCAACGTGGGAATCTGTCTGGTTTCCACATCAGTTGTTGTACTGGAACGTTTCCTTTAAGCAGACACAGCCGATCTCATTGTAAGGCTCCACTCCTTTAATGGGTACTCGCAGGCACCCCTCTGTAATCAAGAAACTGATTTTGAAAACGTCATATGAGTGTCAGGTGCTTATGAATTTTAAATTCCATATCCCTTGCATAAAGAAAAGATTTTCTTTTAATTTGCTCTCATTTTTAATCACTCTTCCCATCCACCTCCTTCCTCCTTCCACTGCTCCACGCTTAATATTATCGGTTATGGATATATGGTTACCTTTTTCAGACAGGGCCTTATCTTGGTGTGCTCCTTTGATTGTGTGTATGTTATCACAGAATCACAGAAACCCCACAGTGCAGATAGGGGCCATTTCGGCCCATCGAGCCTGCACCGACACATATCCCACCCTATCCCCGTAACCCCTACACCAACACATATCCCACCCTATCCCCGTACCCCACGTATTTAATCCCCCTAACACTAAGGGTCAATTTATCATAGCCAATCCACCTAACCCGCACATCTTTGGACTTTGGGCTTGAGGAAAAGCCTGAACACACAACACACACATACCCTCGCTTCCAAATATGATTCTGGAACCACGGCAGCTGCCCCTGAGGTTGGGCAGTTTGGCCCAGAGATGACTCCAGAGTAGTATGACTGTGAATGTTTGAAAGGAAATCTTTCCAAGGGTGTCAGCCTGTAGCGGATTGTTTTGGCATGTTGAGAAGGTTGGCTGTGTGTGTCATTGATGTAATGCGCTCTTTTAAAACCGTCCTGCCCTGAGTGCATTGAAACTGCCATATTACAGGACATGCTGTTGATGAACTGAACACAGTTCACAAGCAAACTTTTCCCATGACTTATTTAATGGTTAAGTTTTTGAAATCTTTTTCTTGCAGAAAGTCCTAAGAAAGCCCAAGTATTAATGCTGACTGCTTCATTTTCCATCATTTAAAAGTATAGATCTGAAATGTCTGCTTTATGTATGTTGTTTACTCACTGCAGTGATGTAAATCATTTTGGCTGCATACTTAATATTTGAGTGTCAGCTAGAAATTGCATTCAGCAGTATCCCTGCACTAACACAATAGCAAAATACTGCAAAATATAGAGATGGAGACTGAGTCTCCGTCTCCATCTCTGGGGATAGGTTATTGACCAACATTCACTACAAGCCCACTGACTCCCACAGCTACCTGGACTACACTTCCTCCCACCCCGCCTCCTGTAAGGACTCTATTCCATTCTCCCAGTTTCTCCGTCTCCGCCGCATCTGCTCCAACGATGCCACCTTCCACACCAGTGCTTCCGACATATCTTCCTTTTTCCTCAACCGAGGATTCCCCTCTACCGTGGTTGACACGGCCCTTGACCGTGTCCGTTCTATCTCCCGCACTTCTGCCCTCACCCCTGCCCCTCCCTCCCGGAACCACGATAGGGTTCCCCTTGTCCTCACCTTTCACCCCACCAGCCTCCACATTCAACGGATCATCCTCCGCCATTTCCGCCACCTCCAAAGTGATCCCACCACCAAATGCATCTTCCCCTCCCCTCCCCTTTCAGCATTCTGTAGTGACCGCTCCCTCCGAGACACCCTAGTCCACTCCTCTATCACCCCCAGCACCCCTTCCCCTTCGCCCGGCACCTTCCCGTGCAAGCGCAGGAGCTGCAACACCTGCCCATATACCTCCCCCCTTCCCACTGTCCAGGGCCCCAAACACCCCTTCCAGGTGAAACAGCGATTTACTTGTACTTCTTGCAATCTAGTATACTGTATTCGCTGCTCACGATGTGGTCTCCTCTATATTGGGGAGACCAAACGCAGATTGGGTGACCGTTTTGCAGAACACCTCCGTTCAGTCCGTAAGGATGACCCCGAGCTTCCGGTCGCCTGTCATTTTAATTCACCGCTCCATTCCCACTCAGACCTCACTGTACTCGGACTCTTGCATTGTTCCATGGAAGCTCAGCGTAAGCTCGAGGAACAACACCTCATCTTCCGATTAGGCACTTTACAGCCTTCCGGACTCAATATCGAGTTCAACAATTTCAGATCATAACCTCGGCCCCTATTACATTTTTAATTATTTTTTATCCACACCTTTGTTTTGGCCCTTTCCCCTCCCTTTTTCTCTCCCACATGGCAGCTGTCTCCCATTCTGCCAGCGCATTTCACACCTAATCTAGAGCCGTCTTTTGTCTCCACTATTCCTATCACCATCTCGTCTCATATTGAATACCTCTTAATGTCTCTTCACTTCTCTTTTGTTCTCTCCCAGCCTGGCCTTCAGTCTTGACAAAGGGTTTGACCCGAAACGTTGACTCTGTTTTCTCTCCACGGATGTTGCCTGGCCTGCTGAGTTTTTCCAGCATTTTCTGTCGTTATTTCCCTGCACGAACAGTTTGGTTTGAGGTTCCCCTGTCCACTATGTTAGCATAACGTGAACCCATTTATTTAATCTGTTAATGCCTCCGTTGAAGTGATAGAGGAACATCGTACAAACTTATTAAGCCTTTGTCTGCTAATATAGGCAACTGTAATTTCTTGCCTTGACTGTTCAGCATGCATCTGGTGTCAGTTGCTGCAACCTTTGGACTTGGATTGAACAATTTTTTGATCTCTTGCTTTTCTTGCTTGCAAAGTACTGAATGAACTTAGTGTTGCTGTGCAAGTAGCTTCTGAAAAGAATCAAGGAAGGTGTAAAGATTGAACCTGAGATTGTTAACAGTGAATGTTTTGCACAGCGCCAGTGGTGCAGCATGTTGGTGAGCTACATGGCATGCCCTGGTCTAGCACCAGTTGTGTTCATTCGTGAGGTTCCCCACCCAATGAGTTCCCAATCTCGGCTAGGATTCCAAGAGAGCCTGAACTGACCCCACAACCCTTGGAGATATCTGCGCTCCTCCAATTCTGGCCTGTTGAGCATCCCCGAATTTAATCGCTCCACCATTGGCGGCCGTGCCTTCAGCTGCCAAGGCCCTAAGCTCTGGAATTCCCTCCCTAAACCTCTCCGCCTCTCTAGCTCTCTTTCATCCTTTAAGACGCTCATTAAAATCTACCTCTTGGTCATCTGCCCTAATATCTCCTCATGTGGCTCGGTGTCACATTTTGTCTGATCACGCTCCTGTGAAGCACCTTGGGACGTTTTACTACATTAAAGGCGCTATATAAATACAATAAAAACAGAAAATGCTGGAAATACTCAGCAGGTCAGGCAGCAGCTGTGAAGAGAGAAACAGAGTTAACGTTTCATCAGAACTGGAAAAAAGCAGGAAATGGAACAGATTTTTAAGCAAGTGTAGTGGCTGGGAAATGGGGGAGGGGGATGAAAGAACAAAAGGGAAGGCCTGTGATAGGCTGGAAGGCAGGAGAGATTAAGAGACATTAACCGAGGATTCCCCTCTACAGTGGTTGACACGGCCCTTAATCGTGTCCGTTCTATCTCCGGCACTTCTGCCCTCACCCCTGCCCCTCCCTCCCGGAACCACGATAGAGTTCCCCTTGTCCTCACCTTTCACCACACAAGCCTCCACATTCAACGTATCATGCTCCGCTATGTCCGCCACCTCCATCATGATCCCACCACCAAACGCATCTTCCCCTCCCCTCCCCGTTCAGCATTCCGTAGGGACCGCTCCCTCCGCGACACGCTAGTCCACTCCTCTATCGCCCCCAACACCCCTTCCCCTTCGCCCGGCACCTTCCCGTGCAAGCGCAGGAGATGCAACACCTGCCCTTATACCTTCCCACTGTCCAGGGCCCCAAACATCCCTTCCAGGTGAAACAGCGATTTACTTGTACTTCTTGCAATTTAGTATACTGTATTCGCTGCTCACGATGCGGTCTCCTCTGCATTGGGGAGACGAAACGCAAATTGGGTGACCACTTTGCAGAACACCTCCGTTCAGTCCATAAGGGGGACCCCGAGCTTCCGGTCGCCTGTCACTTTAATTCACTGCTCCACTCCCACTCAGACCTCACCGTCCTCGGCCTCTTACATTGTTCCACGGAAGCTCAGCGTAAGCTCGAGGAACAGCACCTCATCTTTCGATTAGGCACTTTACAGCCTTCTGGACTCAACATAGAATTCAACAATTTCAGATCATAACATATATATATATATTTTTTATCCACACTTTTGTTCTGTTCTTCTCTCCCACCGGGCAGCTGTCTTCCATTCTGCCAGCGCAATTCACACTTCATCTAGAGCCATCCTTTGTTTCTTAACCTGTCCCATTACCATCCCCTTTTGCCTTGAATATCTCTTAATGTCTCTTAACTTCTCCTGTCTTCTATCCTATCACAGGCCTTCCCTTTTGTTCTTTCATCCCCTCCCCCATTTCCCAGCCACTACACTTGCTTAAAAATCTGTTCCATTTCCTGCTTGTTTCCAGTTCTGACGAAAGGTCATCGACCTGAAACGTTAACTCTGTTTCTCTCTTCACAGATGCTACTTGACCTGCTGAGTTTCTCCAGCATTTTCTGTTTTTATTTCAGATTTCCAGCATCTGCAGTATTTTCTTGTTATATAAATACAATGTTGTTGTTGTTGTTGTAAGCCACACCCCAGATAGGGAGAGATTGAAAATCACCCCTCACCGCCCTCACACAGCACCACAAGAATCTTGTTCCCAATAGTTATTGTAAGAGGCGTGTGAACATGTGGATTTGGCCAAATCCTTTATCAAAAACAGTTCTTTCGATAATTCAGCGCCAAAAATATTTGTAGCGAAAAATTGCACATATTATTTGTCTGCAACCAACTGTGTCAGGCTGCTTTCACAGTCGAACATTCTACGTGGCTGCGAAGTTTGTAAATAAGAGCTTCCACCCCCAAAGGTACCACCAGAGGGTTAAAGCTATTAATAGGCAAGTCAGTCTGCTGTACGACTTCATTGTGTTATCGTTTACTTGAAGCAGACAGTTGCAGTCAGAGATCTTGACTGGTTCCATTTCGTCCCAAGAGATTGCTTCAAGTGAATTGGAACAAGAGACCAGCATGTGTAAAAGTTGAACAGGAAAATCATAAGAGGGTTTATAATGACCATTACTGACTTCTGCAGCAGTTCAAGCTTTTTTCAAAACTATTGTTACACAGGTGGTGAGCTGCCCAGCTGAAGGATTGGGGAGAGTGGGTCAATCACCATGGCATATTTTGGGCACAGTCTTGCTGCAAATTGAAGAGCAATGTCAGCATCGACCAAAGGGCAGCGTTAAGAGTGTACAAGCGTGGTGTCAGCCGTGGCTCAGTGGTAGCACTCTCATCTCTGAGTTAGAAGATTGTAGATTCAAGCCCCAGTCCAGAGACTTGAGCACATAATCTAAGCTAACACTTCAGTGCAGTACTATGAGGGAGTGCTGCACTGTTGGAGGAGTTGTCTTGCGGATGAGAAGTTAAGGGCCCTGTCTTCCCTCAGGTGGACATGAAAGATCCCACGGCTCTATTTCGAAGAAGAGCAGGGGAGATTGCCCCGGTGTCCTGGCCAATATTTATCCCTCAACTAACATCACTAAAAACAGATTATCTGCTCATTTATCTGTTTGTGGGCTCTTGCTGTGTGAAAATTAGCTGCAACATTTTCTGACATTACAACAGCGACTACAATTCAAAAGTGCTTATTGGCTGCTTTGGGACATCCTGAGGATATGAAATGTACAGGTAGACTATCCTTTATCCGAACTTCCGAAAACCTATAAAAACCGAAAGTTTTTTCGTTCAGCGTAAGTCGTGCCCACGACATGACCAGAGTGGCGCACGACTTACGCTGAGCAGGGCAGAGGGTCACAGAGTTCCCTCCTGGGTAGGAGATTGCAGGCCGAGCCGGGCAGTGTGAAGGAGGTACCGGGAGAGTGAACCCAACAATACAGCGGCCCGTCCGATATTCTTTTCGCCCCCCCCGACCCCCCCCCCCCCCGACGACCCCCACCCCCGACGACCCCCCCCCCCCCCGACCTGAACCGCGGCCCGTCCAATATTCTTTTCTCCTCCCCCACCCAACCCCCGACCTGATTTGTGGGCCAGCTTAGTAGGAGTCATCCGATATCCGGCTTTCCAGAGAAGCAGGAAGGGGAATGAGACACGGAACAGTCGCAAGAGGTAGCCTGAACTTTTAAAATTTATATTAAATACAAATTTCCCAGTCTTATAATAATACCTTCTGAAATCCGAAAAATTCCGAAAACCAAAACTCAGCTGGTCCCAAGGCTTTCGGATAAGGGATAGTGTACCTGTACTATATAAATGCAAGTTTGTTCTTTCTTTAAGCCATGCAATTGCACGGGGCCCCAAGCGGGTCCAGTGAAGGACACCTCCTCAATGGTAATAGCTGATCCCTGCTCAACTTGTCAATTAATATGATTTTACCGATTGCAGACAAGCCTTTTCATGATCGTATGTTTGCAGATTTGACCCCAGATTAAGTAGGTCAATAGGTTTCATTGTCGAGTGAAATGTAGAGGCCCCAAACCAAACCTTTGTATAGGGCCCCCGCAAGGCAAACACCACCTCTAAACATATCTGGATTAGTTTTTCCTGCACACCCTCTGACCTGGGGAGTAGCAGTAAGAGACTTACAGAAGGGAAGGACATGAGAAATGGGTAAAAACAAAATGTAGACGGGAACTGTTTTGCACTTTATTGCTTCCAATTGTTTACCAAATAGAGTCCTCTAATCGTGTATGGTAATTCCCGGCGGAATATTACTCCGGATGATATAAGCTTTGCAAACACGCACCAGTGAAAGGCTAGGATTTGGCAGAATTGAAGAGCTGACATAATTATTGGCTGAATAGCAGTACAATGGTTGTCATGTAAGTCGCATGTTATTGTAAATATGCATAGACTGTGTGTTTTTTGGAATCAGCAGAGAAGTCTGTTTGGAGATTAGAGATCATTTACAGTAATGGTAGGAAGATTCTTAAATGCAATATGCAAAGCCATGGCCGCCACTGCAGTATGGTTACAGCCTGCTGGGCAGGATGAAACAAAGCATTTTTTTCAATTCAGCTCTACATTAGCCATGTTTTAGTGAAAAATTAATGGGGACAAGGAAAAAGTCGCATCATCTATTGAGAAGTGAGCAGCACAAGTAAGTGGACATACCATAAGGGGATCCCTTTGCCCTTTAGAATCAAAGAATAGTACAGCACAGAAGTTTGTGCCACCAGTTTTCACTCACCTCTAAGAACGATGTATATAAAGCCCTGTGCTTGCGATTATTGAGGAAACTGCTTGGTCGTCGTCGTCGTACGTGTCTTCACACTGTTCCCTTTTTTATTTGGGGTACTGTATGAAGTGGTGGAAGGATTTCTGGCCGCGATTAACGCTCCTTCCGTGACCGTAACCATCTTCGTACCAGCCATTAGGGTGGTTAGTCCTATGGCGGGAGGGTTTTACGGGCTCCCACAACCCATACGAGGGGGGGCCACCCGCACCCACAGACGCAAATATCCCACTGGATGTCAACCCAGAATTTAGAGCCGGAGCTCCGACTCCACTTGCCGGGACTGTCTGGAGCGGGGTTCGAAACCCTACGCCTTCTGGCCCAGCGGCGGGGATGCTACCACTACGCCAAAGGCCCACTCCACTGCTTGGTGAAGAAGAACAAATTATCTGTGTTTTATGTCTGCATTAGCTGCACACTGTCCCTGCCATTTCTCCTTTAGACTCTCCAGTCAGTTTAATAAGCCATACAGATCAGAAAGCGCCCAGCTTCAATCTCTGATCTGTGCTGAGTCAATTGCTCCCAGCCCAAGCAGTGCTGAGCTCACATGCTGCCTCAGTGTCTCTGACAAATCAGCCAGCTCCCCCCCTGCTCCTGCTGGAAAGTGTGCACATGTACATGTTGAGCGAGAACAGGGACGGAGAAGATGGCATTTGAGTGACTCCCCGAGTGGCAGGTGGGTGTGTCGAGCCTAGTGCACCAAAAGCACCTGTCAAGGGTTAGGGTTTTTAAATACACAGAGCAGGTGTTGCCCAATCACCGAAGAGCTTCCACTGGAACCATTTAGCACGGTTGACTCAAACACTTTGCTGCAGACATCATCGGGGGGTCATTTCAACCCAATTCACTGGGCGGGAAGCTCAGGATAGGGTGGAACACCGGTTTTGCATCCTGCCTAAGATTACTCTCCACTGATATTAATAATGGAGTATAATCTGGTGGGGTTGTAAAACTAGCATTGCACCTGCTCCCGTCTGTTTCCAGACTGGTGGGCGGCTTCGGTTAAAATTGCCCTCTCCCACCGCCCCCCCCCCCCCCCACCATGTTTCAAATCCTTGTTACGTTTTCTTATTACATTAAAGAAGGAACTTGCATTTATATAGTGTTTTAATGTCCTGTCACAATGAGATGAATGACCAGTTAATCTGTTTTTGATGGTGTTTGGTTGAGAGAGGAATATTGGTCAGAACTCTGGGAGAACTCTTCGCTCGTCTTTGAATAATGCCATCGAATTCTTTACTTTCATCTGAACTAATGAAGATGATTTGCACTTTGTGCCTCCAGTTTGTACACTCCACTACAAAGGGTGTACAGAGAGCCTCGTGATTATGATTATTGAGGAAACTATTAGCCCTAGAGGAAAGAACCTCTGACTGATTTATCCCCTCTAGGCCAGACACACCAAGGCAGCATAGTGCCTCAGCACTGCTTGGAGGCAGATTGGGGCCCCCCATTTAACATCTCAGCCAAACGACAGTACTGCCTGGAAGTTAGTGCTTCTGAGGAGCTGCACTGAAGTGTCAGCCCAGGTTATACGCTCAAATTCTGGAGTGGGATTTGAACCCTCAACTTTCTCACTCCGAGGTGAGAATATTACCAACATTACAAAACATTTAAATAGCTTTTAAATGCAAGTCTTTTTCTTTCTTTACAAACTTTGTGCAACAGAAGAATATCACTTGCACATAGAATGGTGTTAACGAGTTATGTTCGTTGCTCTACCCAGCTCCGAAGAGAATTTGTAATTTCAAGTGTGATTTGTCAAGCACACCAGTGTCATTTGTCTGGAAAAGGTTACAGCTAGTCTGAGACACACACACAGCGTGGAAACTTGGATGCTACATCAAATGCTTATGCAAAGACTGTCCCTGCTGCGGCTGCCAAAATAAAATTGTGTTGTGTTCTGGGTCGCTGTTAATTAGTGATTGCTTTAAACATTGAATAGGCTGGAGTAGGTGGAAACTATCCATCCATATCAAAATTCTTCAATGTTCCTAGTGAAGTGTGACCATTTCAACAACTTCATTAGCTAGTTTAGCATTTACTGGACTCACTTTGGGTCAATGGAACAAAAGTGGTGAATTATGCCCTATCAGTTTTTTCGGGGCTGTTCAACAGTTCTAATTTGTATGTTACAATAGCAACCGTGAACCTTGCCAGTCTATAATTAAAATTATTTTCTGTATACTTAACTCAACAACAACAACTTGTATTTATATAGTGCCTTTAACGTAGTAAAACACCCCAAGGCGCTTCATAGGAGTGTTATGAAACAAAATTTGACAACGAGCCACATAAGGAGATATTAGGGCAGATGACTAAAAGCATGGTCAAAGAGGTAGGTTTTAAGGAGCGTCTTAAAGGAGGGTCGAGAGGCAGAGAGGTTTAGGGAGGGAATTCCAGAGTGTAGGGCCTTGGCCACCAGTGGTGGAGCGATTAAAATTGGGGATGCTCAAGAGGCCAGAGTTAGAGGAGTGCAGATATCTCAGAGGGTTATGGGGCTGGAGGAGATTACAGAGATAGAGAGGGGGAAGGCATTTGAAAACAAGGACGAGAATTTTAAACTCTTACGTTTTGAAGACAAGAGGCTAAATTAATCTGTTACTTTCCGTTTTTCATATGGATCACTGTTGCTAATAGGTCAGCCAGTGGCACAGTTGGTAGCACTCTTGCTTCTGAGTGATAAGGTTGTGGGTTCAAGACCCACTCCAGGACTTGAGCACAAAAATCTAGGCTGACACTCAGTGCAGTGCTGAGGGAGTGCTGCACTCAGAGGTGCCGTCTTTCGGATGAGACGTTAAACCGAGGCCCCGTCTGCTCTCTCAGATGGACGTAAAAGATCCCATGGCACTATTTCGAATAAGAGCAGGGGACTTATCCCTGGTGTCCTGGCTAATATTTGCCCCTCAACCAACATCACTAATGCAGATTATCTGGTCATTATCACATTGCTATTTGTGGGAGCTTGCTGTGCAAATTGGCTGCCACGTTTCCTACATTACAACAGTGACTACATTTCAAAAAGTACTTCATTGGCTGTAATGCACTTTGGGACGTCCGGTGGTCGTGAAAGTCACTGTATGAATGCAAGTCTTTCTTTCTTTCTTTCTAGATTTGGTTTAAGGTGATACCGAGATTGGCTGTCTAATGTCAACAGCAAAAAAGAGATGTGTAGGAGCTCTCTGAGTCTGATGTACAAGTACATTTTATGTGGAATCCAGGCTTGTTTCAAAATGTCTGACAGAATACAGTGTACAGTATATGGTTAATCTGAATAAACCGGAGCTGTACAATGGGATTTGGGGATATTCTGAAACCTTGTTATCTTGTGATAATACATTTTAGAAGCAGTGAGCAGCTTCGCCATAGTAAACGTGCCCCAACATTCTACAATTAACTGACAGGTTATCAGTGTCATTATCAAAAAATGGTGTGCTTTTATCTATCTACCCAATCTTGTCTTTCGAAACATCTGGTCCATGCTAACCAAGTGGCCAGTACATCTGTGATTGGCCACTGGATATTGATCATAGAATCATAGAAATTTATGGCACAGAAGGAGGCCATTCGACCCATCGTGTCTGTGACGATGAAAAAGAGCGATCCAGCCTAATCCCACTTTCCAGCTTTTGGTCTGTAGCCTTGTAGGTTACGGCACTTCAAGTGCATATCCAGGTACTTTTTAAATGTGATGAGCGTTTCTGACTCTACCACCCTTTCAGGCAGTGGGTTCCAGACCCCCACCACCCTCTGGGTGAAAAAAGTTCTCCTCAATTCCCCTCTAATCCTTCTACCAATTACTTTAAATCTATGCCCCGTGGTTATTAACCTCTCTGCTCGGGGAAATAGGTCCTTCCTATCAACTCTATCTCGGTACCTCATAATGTTATACACCTCCATCAAATCTCCCCTCGGCCTCCTCTGTTCCTAAGAAAACAACCCCAGCCTATCCAATCTTTCCTCATAGCTAAAATTCTCCAGTCCTGGCAACATCCTCGTAAATCTCCTCTGTACCCTCTCTAGTGCAATCACATCTTTCCTGTAATGTGTTAACTAGCTGTGGCCTAACTAGTTTTTTATACAGTTCAAGCATAACCTCTCTGCTCTTCTGTTCAATGCCTCGGCTAATAAAGGAAAGTATCCCGTATCCCTTCTTAACCACCTTATTTATCTACCTGTCCTACTTTCTTCTTCATTATCAACCACACGGCCAATTTTTGTATCATCTGCAAACTTCTTAATCATGACCCCTACATTGAAGTCTAAATCATTGATGTATACCACAAAAAGCAAGGACCTAGTACTGAGCCCTGCAGAACCCCACTGGAAATAGCTTTCCAGTCACAACAACATCTGTCGACCATTACCCTTTGCTTCCTGCCACTGAGCCAATTTTGGATCCAACTTGCCACTTTGCCTTGGATCCCATGGGCTTTTACTTTTCTGACCAGTCTGCCATGTGGGACCTTGTCAAAAGCCTGGCTAATATCCATGTAGACTACATCAAATGCACTACCCTCACCAACCCTCCTTATTACCTCCCGAAAAATTCAATCAAGTTAGTCAGACACGATCTCCCCTTAACAAATCCATGCTGACTGTCCTTGATTAATCCATGCCTTTCTAAATGATGATTAATACTGTCCCTCAGAACTTTTTCCAACAATTTTCCCACCACCAAGGTTACGCTGACTGGCCTGTAATTACTCGGTCTTTCCCTTTCTCCCTTTTTGAACAACAGTACAACGTTAGCAGTCCTCCACTACCACACCTGTAGCCAGAGAAGATTGAAAAATGATGGTCAGAGCCTCTGCTATTTCCTCCTTTGCTTCTTTTTACAGCCTGGTATACATTTTATCCGAGCCTGGCGATTTATCGACTTTCAAAGATGCTAAACCCCTTAATACTTCCTCTCTCACCATGTTTATCTCATCTAACATTTCACACTCCACTGCCCAGATTTTCCGGGGCCTATGCTGTAAGTGCCCCGCAAGTTCCGAGTTTCCACATGCACTGAGCATGCGCGAAAACCCGGAAC
Organism: Somniosus microcephalus; assembly: GCF_052327205.1. Classification (NCBI taxonomy): domain Eukaryota; kingdom Metazoa; phylum Chordata; class Chondrichthyes; order Squaliformes; family Somniosidae; genus Somniosus; species Somniosus microcephalus. The sequence goes on along the minus strand of NC_140989.1, from coordinate 227,661,540 downwards.
TTGGGATCTGTCAACAAACTTGACAGTATCCCCGGGAAATGGACATTCGCTGGCGGAGAGTTGGGCTATTTGCCCGTGAAACTCTTATGCCTGATAAAGGCGTAGGGCCTTCTTTTACCAGCGTAAGAGTTTAAATAAATATTAAAATATTTTTTGTAATTATCTATATATATAAAAGGATTGTTCTGTCTGTCTGTCTGGCCTTCGGTGTGTCTGTCCGGCTATACACTCTAAAGTTATAGAGCGTACCTACACGTGCGTTACATCAAAAGAAAGCTTACGATTCCGGAACGGTCATAAGCATATTTACGTTTCAGCGAGACAAAAATTGCGCCCGCAGTATCCAAAAAAACGTTCAAAATTCCGCTCATTATCCGCTCATTAGCATCGAGTGACATTAAGGTCGACCAATCGTATGGTCGAGCGACCCGGCGGTCGACCAATCACTGCGTGGCGGGGGCGGGTTCGTCGCGCGTGCGGGTGGGCCCTCCTAGAGTCGAGCGACAGGACGATTGACCAATCATACGCTTCTGTGACATGACGGTCGACCAATCGGTGCGTGTGTGGGCGGGCCTAATCGTTTTGAACCGAGGTGAATGTCAGCCATCTTGATTCCATTCTTTTTCCCGCTTTCTGCGTTTTTCTTTTCAAACCTACATTTCCAGCACAAAAAAATTGCTTTTATTAAATTGTTTTAAAAAAACTTCATTCATTTGTAAATACTTTCTCTAACCTGATGATTCTTTTTCCTACCTTTCCCCGTTTTTGTAAGGCCTCAGAACCTAGGCCTCAAAGCCTGGGCCTCTCCTGCCCAGCACGCCCGAGCTAGGTAATTGTCCCACGGCTTCTGCTAAGCTCCTCCCCCCCCTCCCCCATCACGTTACCCAGGGCAACGGCGTCGGCCACGAGGGTCACGGAACATACACGGTGCGGCGCGCAGCAGGAGCAGCTGAGACGCGGCGTCTCTCTCTGTTCCCCGCTCGGCTCGGGCGGGGGGGCGGGGCTCAGAGAGCGGGGCTCTCGGGAGTGTGGATCTCGGGCGGGGCTTGGAGAGTGGAAGGGTTACCCCGGCAACCGGGCCCGCCGGCCGTCTCTCACAGCCGAAATCGGCGGTCTTGAAGCCAGCTCGGGAGGGCGGGGCCATGTCAGTGCGTGGGGCGGCACGGAGCTTTCGCGGAGCCATCGCCGGCGCTGGGCTCGGGTGCTTTGTGGCCTGCGGCCGAACGGCGGCTGCAGACCTCGAGCTGACCGGGGCGCTGGACTCGGCTGGGCCATGTCTTTGCGGGTGTTCGCCTCGGCCAACAGCATCAGGGGTGATGGCCGAGGCCGCCAAAAGCGTCCAAGGGAACGCGTTCATCCAGGTGCCCGAGGCCCGGGCCCCGGGGCGGAAAGAGGGATTGGAGCGGGGGATGAGGGCTCGGGCAGGGGAGAGGGAGAGGGAGGAGGAGGGGGCGAGGGAGGAGGGGAGGGGGAGAGGGAGGGAGGAAGGGGGAGGAAGAGGGAGGAGGGGGGGAAAAGAGGGAGGAGGGGGGGAAAGAGGGAGGAGGGGGGGAAAGAGGGAGGAGGGGGGGGAAAGAGGGAGGAGGGGGGGGGAAAGAGGGAGGAGGGGGGGAAAGAGGGAGGAGGGGGGAAGAGAGGGAGGAGGGGGGGAAAGAGGGAGGAGGGGGGAAGAGGGGGGAAGAGAGGGAGGAGGGGGGGGAAGAGGGAGGAGGGGGAAGAGGTAGGAGGGGGGAGGGGGGGGAACAGGTGGGGGGGAAGAGGTGGGGAGGGGGGGAACAGGTGGGGGGAAGAGGTAGGAGGGGGAGGGGGAAGAGGTAGGAGGGGGAAGAGGTAGGAGGGGGAGGGGGGAAGAGGTAGGAGGGGGAGAGGGGGGGAAGAGGGAGGGGGGAAGAGGTAGGAGGGGGAGATGGGGAAGAGGTAGGAGGGGAGGGGGGAAGAGGTAGGAGGGGGAGGCGGGGGAAGAGGTAGGAGGGAGTCGGCGTTTCATCAATTAGGGGCATTTCCTAATTAAGAAAAAGTCACAGAAACGGATACAGATTTATTGGCATCATTCGAACAACCAGCAAAGATTCAGCATCAAACTATGTCTGAGTTTCTGCTTCACACAGGCGGTCAGAAGCTGCAACGTAAGACTTCAAGCATTACTAACTACACCCTGGATCCCAAATATTAACCAGAATTATATTCAATGTTAGAAGTATTTTAAACTACATAAAATTTAAATGTGGAACAAGTAACAGTATTTTGAAATTATTAAATCGCAGATTAAAAGCCTTAAGAAAGTGGCTCCTGATTCCTCCGGTCAGAGGGTAGCTGGCTTCATTGTCCTATAACACAGTCATCGCAATATAACCCATGGTCACCGCGGCTGGGCTCTAAGTCCAAGCCCTTCCCCGTGGTCTCAACCGTCCCGCCGACCTCACAAAATGGCGGCCGCCCTTCACCCACCAGGCTCTGAGTCCAGCCCCTTCCCTCACTCTCACCTTCCCTCTCTCTCTCTGTCTCTCTCTCCTTCCCTCTCTTTCTCTCCTTCCCTCTCTCTCTTTCTCTCCTTCCCCCCTCTCTCTCGCTCCTTCCCCCCGTCTCTCGCTCGCTCCTTCCCCCCAGTCTCTCGCTCTCTCCTTCCCCCCAGTCTCTCGCTCTCTCCTTCCCCCCAGTCTCTCGCTCTCTCCTTCCCCCCAGTCTCTCGCTCTCTCCTTCCCCCCCAGTCTCTCGCTCTCTCCTTCCCCCCAGTCTCTCGCTCTCTCCTTCCCCCCAGTCTCTCGCTCTCTCCTTCCCCCCAGTCTCTCGCTCTCTCCTTCCCCCCAGTCTCTCGCTCTCTCCTTCCCCCCAGTCTCTCGCTCTCTCCTTCCCCCCAGTCTCTCGCTCTCTCCTTCCCCCCAGTCTCTCGCTCTCTCCTTCCCCCCAGTCTCTCGCTCTCTCTCTGATGTGCCTCAATAATCCCGAGACTCGATGTTAGTGAAACAAAACAAGGCTTTTATTAACTTAGAAGATAACACGCAGTGGAGAGAGGTATCTTCCCTGGAGGTCTGCAGTACTGGCTTTGAGGCCAGACTGAGCTGGCTTACATAGAGGCCAGGTATGGGCGGAGCCCTACACACAACACATTCCATACATTCCAATACACAATACAATGGTCAGGAGAAACCTGAAACCAACCACAGTCACAGGCAATACAATGGTAAGGGGGAACCTGAAACCAACCACAGTCACAGGCAGTGATGAATGGAATATTTCATCACATTCACCCCTTCTATAGATTTAGTCTGTTCGGGGATTTGGTAGTCCTCTGCGACCGACGTGGCTGTTGTGGTGTCGCGGGGTGTCGGCTGGGTGTCCCCGGTGGCCTCCTGGGTCTCTGCCGGGGGTGCCGCCAGGGTTGTTGAAGGGGTAGTTGGTGGGGGTGCTGTTGGTCGATGTTCTTCCGGGGGTGATGAAAGAGTAGTGGGTGGGCAAGAGTTGCTGTGGTCGTTGTTGCTGCTATTGCTGTGGTTGTTGTCGTTACCGGCTGGGGTGACGTCTTTTATTGACACGGTGTCCTCCCTTTCGTCGGCGTGCCGGACATAAGCGTATTGGGGGTTGGCGTGGAGTAGGTGCACTGGCTCCACGAGAGGGTCCGTCTTATGGCCCCTCACATGCCTTCGCACGAATACCGGACCCGGGGTGGAGAGCCATGACGGCATGGATACGCCGGAGGTGGATTTTCGGGGGAAGCTAAACATTCGTTCATGAGGCGTGGCATTAGTGGCAGTACACAATAGCGACCGTATCGAATGGAGCACATCTGAGAGGACTTCCTGCCAGCGGGAGATAGGGAGGCCCTTGGTCCTTAGAGCTAGAGTGACTGCTTTCCATACTGTCCCGTTCTCTCGCTCCACTTGACCGTTACCCCGGGGGTTGTAGCTGGTGGTACGGCTCGTGGCGATACCCCTGGACAGCATGTACTGGCGTAGCTCTTCACTCATGAAGGACGCCCCCCTATCCGTGTGGATGTAGCTCGGCATACCGAACAGGCAGAACAGGCTGTTGAGGCATTTAATGACCGTGGCGCTGGTCATGTCTGGGCAGGGGAAGGCGAATGGGAACCGGGAGTATTCGTCCACAATGTTCAGGAAGTAAACATTGCGGTCGACGGACGGGAGGGGGCCCTTGAAATCTAAGCTGAGCCGCTCAAAGGGCCGTGTAGCTTTGATTAAGTGGGCTCTATCTGGGCGGTAGAACCGAGGCTTGCACTCAGCGCAAGTGCGGCAGTTCCTGGTCAGAGACCGAACTTCCTCAATCGAGTAGGGTAAGTTGCGGGACTTTATGAAGTGGAACAGCCGCGTGACCCCTGGGTGGCAGAGGTCGTTGTGGAGGGTCTGTAGCCGATCCCCAGTGGCGCTGGCACACATCCCTCGTGAGAGGGCATCTGGGGATTCGTTAAGGGCCCCTGGCCGGTAAATGATGTCATACTCGAAGGTGGAGAGCTCGATCCGCCACCTAAGAATCTTATCATTTTTGATCTTCCCCCTCTGTTTATTATTGAACATAAACGCTACCGACCGCTGGTCGGTAAGTAGGGTGAAGCGTTTGCCGGCTAGGTAGTGGCGCCAGTGGCGCACTGCCTCCACGATGGCTTGGGCCTCCTTTTCCACGGAGGAGTGTCTGATCTCGGGCCCTTGGAGGGTCCTCGAGAAGAAAGCTACGGGCCGCCCCGCCTGGTTGAGGGTGGCCGCCAAGGCAAAGTCAGACGCATCACTTTCCACTTGAAATGGAGTGTTCTCGTCCACTGCCTGTAGCGTGGCCCGCTCAATATCCTGCTTAATGCTTTTGAAGGCGGCGTGGGCCTCAGCAGAGAGCGGAAAAGAGGATGCTTTCAAGAGGGGGCGGGCTTTGTCGGAGTAGTTGGGGACCCATTGGGAATAATAAGAAAATAACCCCAGGCACCTTTTCAGGGCTTTGGGAGTGTTGGGCAGGGGCAGCTCCCGTAGGGGGCGCAATCGGTCGGGGTCTGGTCCGATTTCCCCATTCTCCACCACGCTGCCTAGTATGCAGAGGCGCGTGGTGTTGAAAACGCACTTGTCCTCGTTGTAGGTGAGGTTGAGTTTTTGTGCGGTTTTCAGGAACCTCTCGAGGTTCGAGTCGTGATCCTGCTGGTTGTGACCGCAGATGGTGACGTTGTCGAGGTAGGGGAAGGTTGCCTGCAAGTGGTGGTCATCGACCATGCGATCCATCTCCCTCTGGAAGACCGAGACCCCATTCGTCACCCCAAAGGGGACTCTGAGGAATTGGTAGAGGCGTCCGTTCGCCTCGAAGGCGGTGTACGGGCGGTCCTCTGGTCTGATAGGGAGCTGGTGGTACGCTGACTTGAGGTCGATGGTGGAGAACACCCGGTATTGGGCGATTTGGTTCACCATTTCTGATATGCGGGGTAGCGGGTAGGCGTCTAGTTGGGTGTACCTGTTGATCGTTTGGCTATAGTCGATCACCATCCGTTTCTTCTCGCTACCCCTTACCACCACCACTTGGGCGCGCCACGGGCTATTGCTGCATTCAATAATGCGCTCTTTCAGGAGCCTGTCTACCTCGGTTGCGATAAACCGCCTGTCCTCCCAGCTGTACCTCCTGCTTTTGGTCGCTATTGGCCGGCAGTTAGGGGTAAGGTTCGCGAATAGCGAAGGCGGCTTTACCTTCAGGGTAGCCAGGCCGCACACTGTGAGGGGCGGCTGGGACCCACCGTACTTGAGCGTGATGCTTTGGTGGTTGCACTGGAAATCCAGGCCCAAGATCACGCTCGCGCATAGATTCTTCATGATTAATACTTTAAAATTATCGTATACAGTCCCGTTAATGGACAATTGTACCGTGCAGTAACCCAGAATGGTCGATGTCTGGGTTTTATCAGCCATAGAGATGGTACCCCGAGTAGGGACCACCTTTAGGGAGAGTTGTCGTGCCAGTTCCGGGTGGATAAAACTCTCCGTGCTTCCACTGTCAATTAAACATTTAACCCGGCACCCGTTTACCTCGATGTCCACCATTGATTTGGATAGCGGGTGGGGCCTGGTCTGGTCCACTGTGACCGATGCCACTGCAGGGCCCTGATCGAGACAAGATGGCGTCCGCGCTGTCTGCTCACAAGATGGCGGACCCCACGAGGTCGGGCAAGATGGCGTCCAAGATGGCCACTCCCACGGCGCACACGCGGCGGTGGCGGGTTTTGGTTTTCCAGCGGGGTTCCCTCTGCACACCTTCCCAAAGTGCCCCTTCTTACCGCACTTAAAGCAGGTGGTGCCTTTCGCCGGGCACAGGTTTCTGGTGTGCTTTGGCTGCCCGCAGAAGTAGCAGTTGGGTCCCCGACGCGTCGCGGCTGTCGTAGGGCTTCTGGGGGGAGAGCGGGGCCCCGACGGTGTCGGGCTGCCGGGCGGGGAAGATGCCTTCCAAGATGGCGGCGCCCTTGGTGCACACGTGGCGGCGTGGACGGCGCGGGCTGAAGAGTAGGCGTCCGAGTTTCTCTGGGCCACATCCAGGGATCGCGCGGTGTCCGCAGCCTGTTTCAGGTCCAATCCCGTTTTTTCCAGCAGTCTTTGCCGGATGTAAGTGGAGCTGAGGCCTGTGATAAAGGCATCGCGAACAAGCTCGTCGGTGTACACTGCGGCTTTTACATCTCGGCACTTGCAGTCTTTGCCAAGCATTTTCAGGGTGCCTAGGAACTCCTCCACCGATTCCCCAGGTCGCTGTGCGCGAGTGGCGAGCAGATGCCTAGCATACACCTCATTCGTAGGCTGCTGGTAATGCGCCTTTAAGATGTCGCAGGCGGCCAGGTACGTGTCGGCGTCTTGGATGAGGGGGCAAACCTGGTGGCTTACCCAATTCCGCAGAATTCCGAGTTTCATACTCGCAGCGTCCGTAGCGTCTTTGACGGCTGCGGAATTGTCTAGGAAGAATTCCATACACATAAACCAGTGTCCGAAGCGTGCTGATGCGTCCGGAGCATGCTGATCCAAATCCAAACGTTCGGGTTTCAGGAGTTGATCCATTGTGTTGAAAAATAAGTTAATAAAATTGATGTGCCTCAATAATCCCAAGACTCGATGTTAGCGAAACAAAACAAGGCTTTTATTAACTTAGAAGATAACACGCAGTGGAGAGAGGTATCTTCCCTGGAGGTCTGCAGTACTGGCTGTGAGGCCAGACTGAGCTGGCTTACATAGAGGCCAGGTATGGGCGGAGCCCTACACACAACACATTCCATACATTCCAATACACAATACAATGGTCAGGAGAAACCTGAAACCAACCACAGTCACAGGCAATACAATGGTAAGGGGGAACCTGAAACCAACCACAGTCACAGGCAGTGATGAATGGAATATTTCATCACATTCACCCCTTCTATAGATTTAGTCTGTTCGGGGATTTGGTAGTCCTCTGCGACCGACGTGGCTGTTGTGGTGTCGCGGGTGTCGGCTGGGTGTCCCCGGTGGCCTCCTGGGTCTCTGCCGGGGGTGCCGCCAGGGTTGTTGAAGGGGTAGTTGGTGGGGGTGCTGTTGGTCGATGTTCTTCCGGGGGTGATGAAAGAGTAGTGGGTGGGCAAGAGTTGCTGTGGTCGTTGTTGCTGCTATTGCTGTGGTTGTTGTCGTTACCGGCTGGGGTGACGTCTTTTATTGACACGGTGTCCTCCCTTCCGTCGGCGTGCCGGACATACGCGTATTGGGGGTTGGCGTGGAGTAGGTGCACTGGCTCCACGAGAGGGTCCGTCTTATGGCCCCTCACATGCCTTCGCACGAATACCGGACCCGGGGTGGAGAGCCATGACGGCATGGATACGCCGGAGGTGGATTTTCGGGGGAAGCTAAACATTCGTTCATGAGGCGTGGCATTAGTGGCAGTACACAATAGCGACCGTATCGAATGGAGCACATCTGAGAGGACTTCCTGCCAGCGGGAGATAGGGAGGCCCTTGGTCCTTAGAGCTAGAGTGACTGCTTTCCATACTGTCCCGTTCTCTCGCTCCACTTGACCGTTACCCCGGGGGTTGTAGCTGGTGGTACGGCTCGTGGCGATACCCCTGGACAGCATGTACTGGCGTAGCTCTTCACTCATGAAGGACGCCCCCCTATCCGTGTGGATGTAGCTCGGCATACCGAACAGGCAGAACAGGCTGTTGAGGCATTTAATGACCGTGGCGCTGGTCATGTCTGGGCAGGGGAAGGCGAATGGGAACCGGGAGTATTCGTCCACAATGTTCAGGAAGTAAACATTGCGGTCGACGGACGGGAGGGGGCCCTTGAAATCTAAGCTGAGCCGCTCAAAGGGCCGTGTAGCTTTGATTAAGTGGGCTCTATCTGGGCGGTAGAACCGAGGCTTGCACTCAGCGCAAGTGCGGCAGTTCCTGGTCAGAGACCGAACTTCCTCAATCGAGTAGGGTAAGTTGCGGGACTTTATGAAGTGGAACAGCCGCGTGACCCCTGGGTGGCAGAGGTCGTTGTGGAGGGTCTGTAGCCGATCCCCAGTGGCGCTGGCACACATCCCTCGTGAGAGGGCATCTGGGGATTCGTTAAGGGCCCCTGGCCGGTAAATGATGTCATACTCGAAGGTGGAGAGCTCGATCCGCCACCTAAGAATCTTATCATTTTTGATCTTCCCCCTCTGTTTATTATTGAACATAAACGCTACCGACCGCTGGTCGGTAAGTAGGGTGAAGCGTTTGCCGGCTAGGTAGTGGCGCCAGTGGCGCACTGCCTCCACGATGGCTTGGGCCTCCTTTTCCACGGAGGAGTGTCTGATCTCGGGCCCTTGGAGGGTCCTCGAGAAGAAAGCTACGGGCCGCCCCGCCTGGTTGAGGGTGGCCGCCAAGGCAAAGTCAGACGCATCACTTTCCACTTGAAATGGAGTGTTCTCGTCCACTGCCTGTAGCGTGGCCCGCTCAATATCCTGCTTAATGCTTTTGAAGGCGGCGTGGGCCTCAGCAGAGAGCGGAAAAGAGGATGCTTTCAAGAGGGGGGCGGGCTTTGTCGGAGTAGTTGGGGACCCATTGGGAATAATAAGAAAATAACCCCAGGCACCTTTTCAGGGCTTTGGGAGTGTTGGGCAGGGGCAGCTCCCGTAGGGGGCGCAATCGGTCGGGGTCTGGTCCGATTTCCCCATTCTCCACCACGCTGCCTAGTATGCAGAGGCGCGTGGTGTTGAAAACGCACTTGTCCTCGTTGTAGGT